>NC_139952.1:31741274-32286274 GCF_963454915.1 Gymnoscopelus microlampas
TCCCTCAGGACCCCTGGGGGTCCCCGGAACCCACTTTTGAGGACCAATGATATACAGTATGTAATCTGCCTACATTGTGACGTGACGTGACTGAAACATGACCTTCACATTCACAGCCCTGCACTGTCACAACTCCCACTCTGCCCGCGGTTTGACAGAGTGAATGACAGCAGGACATGATGATGATGATGGGAGGGGGGGGGGGGGGGGGGTAGTGGGGGGATCGGGGGGGGGGGGGGGGGGGGGGTTGGGGTGTAATAATGCTCTGCCTCATTTCTGTTCCCTGGCTAATTTGGTTCCAAAGTATTATCTAATTAAGAGTGGGAAAGTAATTAACTATTGAAGCACTTACATTTTTTTTACTGTGGGCTTTGAAACATTCAGGCGTACATGGGAACGGCACACCCCTTAATTATAGGCCCTCTTGCTGCCGCTTTTTCTTTTGATAGATGCTAGTTATATTTATGCAGATATTATGTTGGTTGCTTGCTCTCAAGTGTTGTGTTGCTTAGACTTTTTGCTTGTCCACAAATGCTAAGAATGTTAGTTAGATAGCATGTTGTTTAGATCAAAGTGGGGTCCGGGGACCCCCTGGGGTCCTTGGGGGGGGGGGGTACCAGGGGGTCCCCAGCAAAATGAGTTAATATAGGTCACAATCATTTTAACCACTTTAACCATATTTTATACTTAAAATATATGTTTTAGTTTTTTTCCCACAAAATAGCAGATAGCTTAAAATATATTCAAAAATAGCAGATCTACAAGCTCATAGCGCGGCACCAAGTGCCGCGCTATGAGCTTGTAGATCTGCTATTTTTGAAAAATCCCTGGCACAAAATAGTTTTTAAGACGGGGGGTCCGCAGCCAAATACATATCATTTTGGGGGTCCTTGACATGAAAACGTTTGAGAACCACTGGTTTAGATAGATGCAAGATTTGTTTTTTTACCGAGGTCAAGGTCGACATTATTGTTTTGTGCACAGGGACACAGAATACATGTCTTTTCGGCTCTGCAGACATTGTATAGCAGCATCAGTAATACAGTAGTAATAATACAAACATGCTATCCTACAGTAGTTACTTTGAAGCACGATGTTCTTTGCATTCCATTTACCCAGCTGTCACTTGTTGACTACATGAGTTCATGCCATTTACTCTGATCTCGTGCCCGTCACTCTGGATAATAGTGTGTGCTAAAAGCCTACATTGTAAATAGTGGAGTGATTATGGAAACATGGCGATCACAACTTTCAGCCATGCTTTAGAAGAGAGACGACCATTTCACTGATGTGTTTTCACAAATTGTGTGTTTCCAGGGAGGGAACACACACATAGGCCCGCCAACCGTCCCTTGAAATATAGAATTGCCCCTTTTTAGGAAACTTATTGAACTGATAATAAGGGACAGACTTTGTTCCTTATTTTTTAAGTTCAAACAGATCATAATGTTAACCACGTAAACCCTCTAGACTAAACTGGACCTGAGTTGTCTCTGCACTTGGACAGTTGTTTTTCCCTTTGCCAAAAATAGCCGATCTACAAGCTCACAATGCTTGTGAGCTTGTAGATCGGCTATTTTTGGTTCCCCCAGAATATGGATCATGGGGATCAAGTGTCCTCATGTTGGGTCGACATACATAATCGTTGCAGTCGGGGAGAAACCTCCTAACTCCATATTCTAACTTTGTGTGCTTTTTCGTAAATTAACGCCCTACTTGATCATACTTCAGCGTCACACAAAAGCATCAAAAGTAGCAGATTGAGCTTGTGGATCTGCTACTTTTTGCTACATCCTAAAAAGTAACAATTTTGGACATATGAGGTTACAACCCGACAGAGTTGATACAATGTATTTGTTCCAAGCTGCTTTCATAAAGACAATTGAGAAAAGGTAGAATGACTCCTCCGTGACAAATAACCGATTCGGCTGCTGCTGCCGCCGCTCTAAATTAAACCTGTTTAGAAATCGGTCAGGCTGTAATTGGCTTTGGGCTGGGAAAAACAAAAGTGTCAAGGTGCAGTCTTGGGTCAGGTTCAGGTAGAATATTGTAGACCCTTTAGTGTAAGAGTCCATTTAGTTACATTTATTACACGCCCCGGAGTAAACGGGATAAAATGAATGCTGACGATTTTACTTTGTCCAAATGTCATTAACGATTGCATGGACATCTTATAATAACCACATATACTGCTGGATGGGGGGTAAAAAAGATGAAAGAAGATAGCCTATATGGTACAGGGGGTATTAACAAATATGAGGTAATCTCCCTGTAAGCCTAAGAGATCCTAGCATGCAAAGAAATGTTAATCCTATGTAATGATGGATGATCCGGCCCAACTAAGGTCCCTCTGTCTGTCATACAAAAGAAAGTCAATGAAGGGATGTGTGTGGGGATATATACATATATATATATATGCAGCAAAAAATCTAAAGTGTTGCATGTTACTCGGTTGAGACGGTCCATTTAAAAAAAAATACTCTGCAGTGTTAAATTATCATTTGACAGTGTAGCACTTCTCGGAAGGATTAAATAGTCTTGTCTTTCGGAATAATGCTGCGTTGGCAGAAGCCCGGCCGCATGCAGCCATGCTGAAAGACTGATATGCTACTGTATGCCCGATATGTTCACAATCCATTTGGTCTTTACCAACGGATTAACCTTGATCTTGCATATCTAGGGATTATCCACTCAGTGACAAGTGCATATGGTGTGTGCTTTTGAAATGCAATTCCGTGGCATCTGTAGTTTTTTTTCTCCTTAACTTCCTGGGCAAGCATGCAACGCTTTGTATTACCAGGGTTGGATTTGCTGGGGAGGAAGGGGGTAAATGCCTCTGCTTCTGATATCTACCCCCCTCTCTCTCTGGTCATTCATTTTTATCACCGCTGGAGATTATGTTTGATCCCTGCTGCTTCTGGTCAGACTGAATTAATGACACGCATTTCCTTTGGGAAATGTTATGCGGCCTTAGATGTTTGATATTTATGTATGATAACATCACAATTATGTAACTTAATTAAAACATATATATATATATACTGTATGTTAACCATATTAACCAGGGTGTTCCTATTTTGGCCACTTCTGTCAAGATTTTCAAAAGCTTGTAGCTCCGTTATTTTTGCTGTATGAAGTATATAGAGCTTAGCCTGGTAGACCATCCTGGTCGCGGAATTCACATTTCATTCGATTTCAGCTGCTGAAACACCGGGATGGTCTACCAGGCTATATAAAGCATAGGTTATACCACTTTCACCCTTTAGACTTAACTTAGTAAACTAGACCACAGTTGGCTCTGTACTTGGATCGCTTTTTTTTTTACCCCTGTCTACACTTCAAATCTCATTGCCAATCTACAAGCTCACAACGCGTCGTTGTGAGCTTGTAGATCTGCTATGTTTTGGCTAATGTTTCCCAAAAAGATGGATGCTGTGGTTCAAATGTACCCCTTCTGTTTTAACCTTTTTCCCCCACACAAACCATGCATTTAATAGCCACTGATTCCTGGAATGTAGCACAGGGTTCTGTCTGTCTGCTTATAAAAGTGGACCATGGGGGGGAGGGGGGGGGGGGGGCAGTGTGGAGGAGTTAGCTGGTCTCCTAGGAATCACAAAATAGTCTCTGTGTCAGGGGCGTCTTTTGGGGGGTCCCATGGGACGGCGATTGGGAGAGGTAGTGTTCGCATTTAACCTAGTGTAGCGGTTAGAGCATAAAATGCCTTTCATGGGGAAGGTTGTGGGTTCAAACCCTACTCGGGGTTGGCGTCAGCAAGGGCATGTGGTTGCAAACAGGTTCCTAACGCCAAATCGAATGGGTTCAGATCTGAGCCACGTCTCCTGCAGTAGGCAGGAAGCTTGAAGCCTGTCCTGAACTGGAGTCTCCAGAAATAAAGACAGAAAGGAAAGTGTTCGCATTTAACCTCAAATGCAGTTATTTATGCATTTTTGCTAAAATGCATAAAATAACTGCTTTTAGGGGTCCCAGGGGTCCTTGAGGAGCATTGAGAGGTCCTCAGCAAAATGTGTTAATACAGCTCACAATCATTTTAATCACATTTTCAGATGAGGGTCTGCGGCTATATTTGGGGGTCCTTGACATGAAACGCGTTTGAGAACCACTGCTGTAGTTCCTTCTTCTCTCTGTCTCTGTCTCTGTCTCTGTCTCTCTCTCTCTCTCTCTGTCTCTGTCTCTGTCTCTCTCTCTCTCTCTCTCTCTCTCTCTCTCTCTCTCTCTCTCTCTGCGTGTCAGGGGTCAGTGTGGTCCCTCTGTCCCCTGCAGACCCACACGGAGGAGGTGGCATCATCATCATCATCACCACATAAATCTCTGGCGTGACATTTGTCCTCTTGGAATGGCCATTCTTGTTTACTTTGTTTTCTCTCTCGTATCGTCTCACCCTTATTTGTTTCCACAAATGTGTGACGTCAAAGACACAGTACATATACTGTGGTTCTGTTTCATGACTCAAGAAACAGGACTACTTTGGCCAAGTACCTACTTTGAAGTAAAAGTGAAACTCATCAAGAGTGTGAAAGTTGGATCATGATTGAATATCTGCTGTATATGCATGTAATGCAAGTATTGACATATATCAACGTTATGTCTATAAACTGACAGAGAGGCCACACTGTCATTAGATGCTGTCTTGCCTTTTAGAATCTGATCTTTTTTTTCACTGTCATTTTTTTTTCTTGACAAGAAACAGGAAATGTTTTGTCTTGTAGTACAAGCGTTGTCCTTGTAAAGCGTCATGTTTTCTAATCACATGCATGGCTTGTGTATCACCCTATAGTTCACGCTCCTCCGTCCTGAATGTCAGCTCCAATGAGCCTCCTGAGAACAAAGCATCGGCGTCACGTATAACGCAGTAGTCCTCTAACCCCACTCACCACGGCTTTGATTACAGCAAAGACCCAGGTGTGAATTAGCCAGGTGCAACATCATAGCTTCCTGCGAATAAATATGCATTTTGATTATGAGCAAACATAGGCTCTTCTCCTTTGGCCCTCATTATGCAAATGAGGAATTATATTTTTAGGGGGGTGGGGGGGGGGGGGCTGAGGGTGATTTGTTTGCTGGAGGATTTGGGTGCAGGCTGGCAGTCATATGCCGCTGATTACCAGACTAATGGACAGGCAACAGAGTGGGGGTGAAGTAATTTCATACCAATCACTATTCATTACTTAACCCATTAGGACCGGGAATGCATCTGTGTGCCATTTTTAGATTGTTTTGGCTATTAAAAAACAACAGATGCACAAGCTCATAGATAGGAAAATGTGTGTACATCTTTTATATCTTTGCTTCTGGGTATCCCTGGAACTACATATTTTGAGATCCACGGCCAAATACATATCATTTTGGGGGTCCTTGACATGAAAAAAGTTTGAGAACCACTGATATTATAACAACATAAGTTTAAAAAAACAACTGTTAGGATTTAGAAGACATTTGTAGAATCCCCAGAAGCAAAATTAAAAATGAGCGCATTAAAAATATATATATATTCAAAGATTTGCACATAATTTTCACGATTTTCAAAAATAGCAGATCTACAAGCTTGTAGCGCGGCACTCGGTGCCGCGCTACAAGCTTGTATATCTGCTATTTTTGAAAGGCCAAAGAAATCTTAAAATGACACACAGATGCGTTCCCGGTCTGAATGAGTTAATGAGAGATGATGACTCCAGGCGCTCCACAGCAGCAAAAAGGCAAAGTTGATAAATTGAACCAAAAAAAAAGAAGAAAGGATCATATAATTATTTAACTGTTTAAAGTCACCAAGGGCCCAGGAAGATAATTAACAGCTGCACAGGAACAAAGGGAGCACGCAGTTTATTAAAACCAATAGGATTTTAGTTTACAGTTTAGACTAGTCATTAGTCCGTTGTCCTGCCTATAGCTAGACCTGATCAACCACAGCGTATAATCAAATCATATAAACTGACCTGTAAAATGCTTCTCGTGCTGTGCAGTAGTGGAAAAAAGTACTCACTTTTTTTTTTTTCTTAAGTAAAAGTATCAATACTGTGCAATGTAGAAATACTGTTGCAAGCGAAAGTCCGGAATTCAAAATTGACTTGAGTAAAAGTACAAAAGTATTGGTATCAAAAGGTACTTGAAGTACCGAAAGTAGAATATACTCATTATGCAGAATGTCCTATTTCACAAGTTTTCAAATGTATAAAATGTATATACAGTAGGGCTGAAGTGGTAATTATATGTTGCGTAATAATTATCATCTACAAAGTAACTAGCAACTTTGAAGTTTTCAAATAATTGTAATGGAGTAAAAGTACAATATTTGCCTCTGAGATGTAGTGGAGTAGAAGTAAAAGTACTGAAAATTGGAAATACTCCAGCAAAGAAAAAAACCTTCAAAAGTACATTACTTGAGTAAATGTCCGTAGTTACTTTGTTTACACCACTGATACTGTGTATATATAGAGTATTCAATCAATGATGTACCATTTTGAACTGGCTTGCTAGATGATTGAACTAAAAGGACATGTTTTTGTCTTCCATTGTTTTGCAGAGATGATTAATTTAATGACCTGTTTTTTTGTATATGTAATGATCACCAATATAATGATGCAGTACATGGAGCCATTGGTGTGGAAAGTCTTTGTCGTCTGGAAATTATTGGTTGAACAGAACAGAACAGATCTAATTAGATTAACAGAACAACACTAACCTACCTAGTACCTACCCATCCATCCATCTAACGTGACTCCTCCAGATGGGGCGGTCAAACAAGAAACAGGATTGTGTCAAAGGTCATGTTCCCAACCTAGACACAGGATCAAAATGTCTCAATATACAGTAAGAGTAGGGAGACCGAATACAACCACCCCAATTTTATAAGTTATATTCTAGTAACATACTCTACCATACGGATTGGACAAAATAACATTATGTTCATTAAAAGATATATATATAGATACATAATAGAGCGTTAAGTTAGCCACTGTATGCAGTCAGTGTGGAACAGCAGTCTGTCACACTGAAATGAAACCATGTCCTGGTTCCGTCTCTATCAATAGGCTACACTTCTACATAAAGCACAGAGGCAGGCAGACAGATAAAAGACAGTACGGTGCATATGGCCAAATAATCCCAGCCATATGGTCCAAGTTAATTCTTCATATAAACATTCAATTAAAAATCATCCCTTCCCTCTCCTCACCAGTGTTGATCTGTCATTACAGAACAGGTGTTGTTTGAATAGAGGATATGCTGCAGATATTCTCTCCCCTGCAGGTATGTACGCGTGTGTGTGTGTGTGTGTACGCGTGTGTGCGCGTTTGAGAGTAAAGCCTAAATTATGCTCCACCGTACCCTGAAAATAGGCGACCTACAAGCTCACAACGCGTCGCGGACGCAACGCGCCCTGAGCTTGTAGGTCGCCTATTTTCGGCGCGCAACACTGTCATACGACGGACCTTAAAGCAGGCTTGAGGGAGATATGGCGAGACACACAGCAGAGAGAGGTACAGTAGAATAAGCCATAAGTCATATTTTCTCTGCGCGTGGTGCCAGATAACCTCACAGAGATGCACACACACTCCTCCTCGCTCTCCTCCACGGTGGGAGAGAGGGAGGTAGACCGTACGCCCACAGTGGATTGATTTTGTTCATCACAGTAGATCACATTGCAGCCTCAGTAAATCTGAATTATGCTGACACAGTATTAGTCCCAGAAGAGTGCATCTCTGTGGCCGCTGCAGCTCCATCGCTGAGTGATTTCTTACGTCTAATAGTGATAGTGATGATGACCATTGTACTTTTACAACTCCTGTATATCCTTCAAATTTCTTGGCACGCCGCGGCCTGTATTTAACCGTCCCCGAAAGAGTGTTAAAGTCCCTGCCTATCCCCTCCCCCCCCCCCCCCCCCACCCAAAAAACAGGATTGTTCCTAGGGAATTATTTGAAGCGATGCGAGGAAAAAAAGTAGCCTATATGATATTTATTTTTTATCGCCGGAATTACGATGGCATCATTAAAATACTAAACTAAAACACTATAAAAATCTAGAACAGAGAGGTTAATCTTCGCCGACATTATGCACCAACGATCGCTTCATCCGGTCTTGTCTTTGGGGAATTGCTAATTTGTTTACTTTTATTAACTTTATTTTTTGCTGCGAGTCTGTGGACGGTGCAAAGCACCTTAGCATTTTTAATTTAGCTGAATGTGAGAGGTAATACAGACACAACAAGGGTGCAGTGGCGATTCAGATCTGGCGAAGCACAATGACGCATAATGTCGCTGATGATTGCCCTCTCAGTTATGTGTAGTGCATAATGGTTATTCTGGCTATGAAAATAAATGTCAAATAAAAATCTCTGCAAGTCACCCTAGGGGCCTTGCATGCCGCCCAGAACAGGGTTTGTCTTTATCTCTGTCTGTCCCCGTCTCTGTATCTCTGTCTGTATTTAGTTTGACTCGGTTCCACAGATAAATATTGTGAAAATAGCCGAACAACAAGCTCACAACGAGCTTGTAGATTGGCTATTTTCACAACATTTGCCTCTTTCTTACGTAATATTTGACAATTTGGCCAATTTTTTAAAAGGTCTTAAAAGTCATTAAATTGTCACTTTAGACATGTGGAGATACTGTACCCTGTATACTAACACTGTATGTTGGTTTGTTTAACGTTGAATGAGAAAACACAAATGTTGTACATTATGCTAATCACTTGGGGACCCCCCCAAAAACAGGGGGGCCCGACCCCCAGTTTGGTAACCACTGAACTAGAATTGCTGGGTAAGCCAGGAACTTAAGCATCTGCCTAAACACTGTCAAAATCATAATCTATGCATTGAAACATAGGATGCCAACCAGGTATTGAATGCACCTACAGTAACATCTGCATTTTAGCCAACATCTGTTTGGTATCTAAATGATTTTCTAACGTGTGGTGAAGCAAAATAAAGCCTCAGAAACACAATACGTGAGAACAAAATGACCCAAGGTCTGTCTGCATGGCCGTCATATCTAGGTCAGTCGTAGCATCAATCCAACTAGAACACAGAAGGTGGCGGGAAGGGGAACGGGCAGAGTTAAATGCTATAAGGGCCGAGGTGACGTCTGAAGAGGGGAGTCTTCAGGTTTATGGCGTGGAGTCTGCAGCTTATGCTGTAGATCTGCCACTTTCAGCACACCGTCGCCCTTTTACGACAAAGAATACACGTACTATACATCAGACTTAAGACAGGGGTTCAGTGACCTGTAACACGTCTATGACGGACATCACACATAGAACAATTTGGCTACAACACAGCCTTTCTATAGACACCACCACTGGCTACATGCATTCACCACTGAAATGTACATTAAAGTCTACACCTCGGTATAAGGGCGTATTCTCAGCGAAGAAGCCTTTTGTGAAGTCACTGCAGTACAACTCACATCCCCGACAGTGAGTTGAGAATGAGAAATGGACCGGCATTGATCTATAGTCTCTGTTGTAAGTCTTGCTTGATGTTGAGTCTCCTGAACACCCACTTCTCTGTGTTACTCACCTCGCAACCATTAAGTTAATAATACAGTAGGTGAGTATTGAAATCAAAGCCCTGGGCTCAGTGTCGGCCCAAAAATACAACACAGCCTCTTTTCAATTAAAACCAACTCCTGCCTGCTCTCTGCCCCGGCCCCCTGTGTTCCCAAAAATGTCGGTATGCTCCCTTTTTAATCCCATCACCCTCCACATCATCGCTACTCATTAATTCACATCGCAGGGTCCTTTGATCACCACCACCCCCCCCATCACCCCCCCCCCTCCCCTCCCATCTCCTGTTTTTCTCACTCCTGGAGCAAACACACGTTGAGGAGCAGAGGATGAGAACCATGCAGGCACACAATGGGGCTGTTTGTCCGCGGGTTGCTCCTCCTCTCGGCTCCATTCCGGACCCCGTTAATTGGCCTTACGCTCAGCATAGCGCTCCGGCGGGTTGCCAGGCTCCACGCCGTGGCCGAGGAGGTGAAGATGACGATGATGATGATGAGGATCGTGATGATGATGATGATGATGATGATGCCTGCAAAGAAATGGCCAAGGCATCTCATTCTGCTGAGGTTGATCTTTTCATCCTTCATAAAGTCCTCTACCCCCCTCCAGACAGTCCACTCCAACCCCCCCCCCACCCCTCTGCAGCAGTCCACCACCACCACTGGGTCTCTGCACTGACTCGGAGCCAGTGGTGGAAGAAGTACTTAGATTTACTTGAGTAAAAGTAGCAATACCCAGTGGCGTGCACAGACATTTTGAGGGGCAGGTGCTCAAGTAAATTATACTTTTTTTTTGTTTACTTTAGGCAGCTCTTTTTTCCCTCTACACCTATACCTCTTTGCCAAAAATAGCAGATCTACAAGCCCACAACGCCTCGCGCTGCGAGGCATTGTTCTCCTAAAGTTCTCCTAAAGTTCTCCTAAAGTTCTCCTCAGAAAAGGGCTGCTAGGTTTCAAGTGGTTATGGTAAAAAGAAAAATCATATCACATAAAGATTTGGCGGACCCCCTGTAGTAACTCTGAGGACCCCCTAGGGGTCCCGGACCCCCTGTTGAAGACCCCTGCTGTGCCCTTTTTTCAAAAGGGCACTTCTGGTCAAGAGGGCAAAGGGCAGGTGCTGTAGCACCACCTAGAGTCTATCTGTGCACGTCCCTGGCAATACCCAAGCAGGAGCTCGGGTGGCGCAGCGGTAAAGTAGCCGCCCCACCACCGTGGGTACATCGGGCTTTTTCTTTTTTTTGGGGGGTGGGAGGAGGAGTAGGCCGGAGGCTTTACGTCCTCCCGGTTAGGGTAAATGTACCTCATAACGACAGAAAAGAAAAAGTGGTAAAAACCTAAACAGGAGTAATACCACAATATAAAAATACTCTGTTACAAGGTTAACACAGGTCTGTGTTAAAACTTTGGCTTGAGTAAAAGTACAAAAGTATTGGCATCAAAATATACTTACTGTACATTGCCAAAGTGAAAGTAACTCTTTCCAAAATAGCCGATCTACAAGCTCACAACGCTTTGCGATGCAACGCGTCGTAGGCTTATACTGTAGATTGGCTATTTTCGACCTGGAACTGTGTCATTTTTAGATTTGAGCTGAAAAGCATTATTTTACACTTTGGGCTATTCAAAAATAGCAGATCTACAAGCTCATAGCGCGGCACCGAGTGCCGCGCTACGAGCTTGTAGATCTGCTATTTTTGAAAAATCGTGAAAATGTGTGCAAATCTTCTGAATATATATATTTTTAAAGCGAAGATTTTTAACTCAAATATTTGCTTCTGGGGGGTCTCTGGAACAAAATATTTTGATGGGGGTCTGCGGCCAAATACATATAATTTTGGGGGTCCTAGTAATTAGCAACTAAAGCTTTCAAATGAATTTAGTTAATTTACGGAAAAAACACAAAAGGTTTTAATATGGAGAACGGATAAGAGGTTTCTGCCCGACAACAACGAAATGCACCTCAACCTTGTACTTGAGTGAATATACTTAGTTACATTCCACCACCGAGTCAGAGCCAGCCTTCACATTTTCTGTAAGAATCATTGGCATTTGACCAGTGTCTCCATTCCAGAGCCTCTTTCAACACATTCTACAAAGACTTTTAACCACTTAAACCCCAGCATCCGCATTGTGGGGAAAACTTTAGCAGAAAAAAAGCAGATCTACAAGCTTACAATGAGTCACGTTTGCGACATGTTGTAAGCTTGTAGATCTGCTATTACCAGCGAAGATTTTAAGGGTAAGGGATTTTTGTGATAGTGTTAAATATCTCTATATTCTCATAGTAATCATTGCTATAGAGTGTTTGTTCAGTGTCCATGTCTCTCCACCTCTTTATTAAACAGAAAGTGCATTTTCAGTGTGGGATACCAATTTTATCCAATCAGGAGAGAGAACTCACACAGGATACAGATTAAACAAGTGAAATTGGAATTGGGGTCCATTTGGTTCCATTGGTACACTCTCAGAGTTACATTAACATTGATTTTACAATATAAATTGGGGTCCCAGAGATATAAATGCCATTAAATGGGGGCCTAGCCCTAATGCATGTCAAACTGGGGGTCCTTGAAATTAAAATGGTTGAGAATCACTGCTAGGGCAGTAAAAATCATCTCTTATGGGGGTCCCTGGCATATATTTTTCAAATGGGGGTCCGCGGGCTAATCAGTGTCAATTTGGGGGTCCTTGACATGAAAAAGTTTGAGAACCACTGCGTTAAAAGATGGTTCGTGACACCAATGAGGACATTCCATGGCACTGCTTGCTCCGTCGCCTTTTGTCTCCAAGTATCATAGCAGCCATTCCACATCTGCTGCTGATTAAATGCCTGAGCAGTTAAAAGGAGGAGAGAAAAAAAGCCCATATTTCATATTACTTTATTTTTATTAATAGACTTCTCCCTCTCCTACGGTCTGCGGAGAGAAAACTATATTTTGTGTTAAATGAATGGGATGAATAGCCGCACTTCTAAACTCAATTCAATTCTGAAATTTAATCAAACTGCCAATTAACTGCATTAGCAGAGGGGCAGGGCTGCATGTTTAGAATTTGTGGATGTCGGGTTTGGAAAGCTTGTACCGTACGTCCAAAAGCGTTCCTTTATTATCATTTCAAACACTTTAAATAGCGAAAAATAGTGAAAATAGCCGATCTGCAAGCTCACTGCGTGTCGCATCGCGACACGCAGTGAGCTTGTAGATCGGCTATTTTCACTGCTTTTGTGCGACACTCTTGTATGATCAAGTAGGGCATTAATTTACAGGGATAAAAAAAAGTTGAAATGTGGAGATGAGAGGTTTCTGCCCCGACGGCCACGAATTGATGGATTCCGGTTTGCTCATCAACTCGGCTCTCTCTCCCTGATGATGGAACTGTAAAGGAAAGGAATGACCTTCATCTCGTTAATCCGCTAATTAACTTTGAATTAGACATTGATGCTTAATTATTTACCTGCGGTGCAAAAAAAAATACTTAAGATTCAGAAGCATAACTTATGAGGAAAAGTGTCAGTGGAGAGGATCTGTGCTCATGCGTGTGCAATTATTAAATGGTAACCTCTCTCTCCCCATCTCTGTCGGTCGGTCTGTCTCACACACGCACGCAAGCATGCACACACACACACACACACACACACACACACACACACACACACACACACACCCACACACACACACACACACACACACACACACACACACACACACATACACACACCTTATTGTGTTGTCGTGTACTAGCTCCCCAATTCCCGCCTCTCTGCTAATGTGCACACATGTTCAACCCTCAAACACAATCCAATATGAATTGAATCTTAACCAATGGTACACCATGTGAACAGCCTGCCAAAGGGTATTGCGTAATGTTATTATTCACATTATTGACAAAATGGCCTCGTCGCCCGAATCTTTTAATAATAATAACCACAGCTCCCATGATGTCTCACATAATGAACATAAACAGAGGAATGTGGCACCACCTGCATACCGTCTCTCTGTCGGGTGGGAAACCTCATAATGTGTAATGTGTATATGAGCTGCAGTGGTGGAAAAAGTGTTTTACTTAAGTAAAAGTATCAATGCTGCAATGTAGAAGTACTCTGTTACAAGTGAAAGTCCGGAATTCAAAATTTACTTGAGTTAAAGTGCAAAAGTATTGGTATCAAAATGTACTTAAAGGGATACACGGCGAGTTCAGAGGTAAATAAACACCAGCAGTACTTTTCCCCGACCACCAGGGGGTGACGCAGGAGGGACTTCCATAGAGAGGTACTTTTGAAGGGATGGTGCCCGAAAACAGGTTGCTTTATTGGGATACAATAAGCGGAAATTCCCGCCCTGCTGGTTCTCTGAATTTTTATTTTTAAATAGGCTCTTTCATGATAAATTGACCACATATATGAAGTTAAACAACTAAATTCTATCCACACGCTATCTTAAAAGTAAATTCTGTGCCTCAAAAACGAAGTTTGAGAGCGTTTTAAAACCGAAAGTAAACGTTCATACGGACACGGACGCGCACGGACGCGCACATGCGTGCGTTAATTTACGTACCGGACATAAACATAGAACACATAAACATTAGGGAAAATACGGATTTCAGAAGGAGGACTGTGTTTCAATGCAGGAAAACACCCCAGCATCATTATATAGTGGCTGATAGAGGGGAAAAAATGCAAAATATATATATATATATATATATATATTTTAAATTTAGGCTTAATGTTCCCTACAATACCTTTAAAGTACCAAAAGTAAAAGTACTAAAATGTTTGAAAATAGCCGATCTACAAGCTCACAACACGTCGCATCGCGACGCGTTGTGAGCTTGTAGATCGGCTATTTTCAAATAGCCTAGGTATAAAATAGGGCTAAAGTGGTTAATGTATGTTTTATAATGTAATAATTTATATCTGCAAAGTAACTAAAGTTTTCAAATAATTGTATTGGAGTAAAATTACAATATTTGCCTCTGAGATGTAGTGGAGTAAAAGTAAAACTATAGACAATTGCAAAGTCCAGGAAAGTAAAAGTACCTCAAAATTGTACTTAAGTACAGTACTTAAGTAAATGTACTGTTACTTTACATCTCTGTATATGAGATGTTTGAACTTATACGACGTGTGTCATTGATTCCCCAAAATCAGGAAACACAGTGTGTACCTGATTGAACTGATATGGGGACACACATCTTTTACTTTCCAAATAAGGAAACGATTCCTTATTCCCATGGGAACGGTTGGCAACCCCCCCTACCCCCCTAATTGGTTTCCCAGCAGCCACTTTGTTTCCAGCAAAACGAGGATAGGACTCTTAGCGGCCGCTGTTAATCACGCGCGCTGCTCAAGGGCGACACGTGTTCACGCGCCCCTGACAAAGACACCTTGTTAACTAAACATAATCTCTATATGATGCAATGTGAATACGGCGGGCCCTATCTGTCTCTGTCACAAAGCAAGCAGCTTAATAGACGCGATAAGGTCAACACCAAAATGTCAAATGTGTTTACCCTCCTACAGGCAGACAGAATGTCTGGTATTTATCATAAACACAACAGGTTCCCATTATAGGAGCAATGTTGTCTTCCACCTTTTGAGCTCTAAGCCCCCCCATGCTCCCCCCAGTAACTAAGTACATTTACTCAAGCACTGTACTGAAGTACAATTATTTTTTATTTTTTTTAACCCACGATTTTGTAACCCATTTTTCACCCAGTGCCATTGCCTAAGCTTGTAATCCTGGGCGCTACTCTCCCTCTGCCAGCCTGGGGAGATGAGCCCCGAACTGAGCTCATGCTTCCTTCAACGCATGAGGAGTTAGCAGGCCGCTTCTTATCACCTGACATCTTTATACTTTAAACCAGGGGTCTTCAACCTTTTCAGGCCAAGGACCCCCTAGCTGAGAGAGCGATGAAGCAGGGACCCCCTACTCTATATTGTATAAAATTGTGTTTCAGATTAATTATTTTTTTTTACTTAGTCTGCTCTTTTTTCCCTCTACACCTATAGCCTCTTTGCCAAAAATAGCCGACCTACAAGCTCTCAACGCCTCGCGCTGCGAGGCGTTGAGAGCTTGTAGATCTGCTATTTTTGGCTAAAGTTCTCCTCAGAAAAGGGGATGCTAGGTTTCAAGTGGTTAAGGTAAAGAAAATAAATATCACACAAAGATTTGGCGGACCCCCTGTAGTAGCTCTGAGGACCCCCTAGGGGTCCCGGACCCCCTGTTGAAGACCCCTGCTTTAAACTTTTGACTCGACTACAATGACTTGACAGTGTGATAGTTACTAGTTATTTTGCAGGTTTAGATTATTGTATCAGAACCCTATTTTATACTTCGGCTATTTGAAAATAGCCGTTGTGCAAGCCCACAGAGCTTGTAGATCAGCTATTTTCAAAATACGTTTGACAGATTTTGAACAGTTTGATTATGTTTACTTTGGTACTGTAGGTATATTTTGATGCCAATACTTTTGTAGTTGTAGTCAGGTAAAAGTTTGAATACAGGCCTTTTACTTGTAACGGAGTATTTTTAGGTTGTGGAATTACTACTTTTACTTAAAAAAAAAAAGAAAAAGCGGAGTACTCCTTCCACCACTACTCGCCCCCCACCCATCACACTGGGCTTTAATTGAGTGAAAGTAAAAACGGGGGGAAACGGTAGCCGTTAAAGTTCAAAGCCACGTTCCACCACAAGCTGCCCGCTGCCCGCACGGCGTTGGTGGACAGTAAAGGTCATCTCCTCTGTCCAACACCACGCGTCTTTCATGCTTCATATGAGCTGTAGCTTTGCTTCTTTCTCCTTTTTTTTATTGGCAGGGATTTTCCCCCATGCAACCTTATCACAGTTCTGTATGAGTATGTGTAAACATATAGGCTATGTGTCTAACTCTGTGCGTGTGTGTGTGTGTGTGTGTGTGTGTGTGTGTGTGTGTGTGTGTGTGTGTGTGTGTGTGTGTGTGTGTGTGTGTGTGTGTGTGTGTGTGTGTGTGTGTGTGTGTGTGTGTGTGTGTGTGTGTGTGTGTGTGTGTGTGTGTGTGCGCGCGCACGCGCTTGTATTTCTAAACTAATGAGGGCCAAAAGTCTAGCAGAGTTTGAGAATAAGGACCATGTTCCTGATTCTCAGTGGAGAAATGTGAAGGATTATGGGGGAGTTGAGGTTGGGGGGTTAAGATTAGATATTTAGAGGTTTTAGAGTGTTTATGGTCGGAATAATTGTGTCAGATTTTATACTTGGTTGTGCATCGGTGTGGTGCACCGAAAATAGCAGATCTATGTGCAAGCTCACGGGCGCTCGCTATAGCCTCGCTTGTAGATCTGCTATTTTTGGCTTTTAGGGTCGGTATGAGAAATGGCCAAACATAAAAATAAATGGTTTTCATGAAATTGCCATCATAACATGTTTTTGTCTTTAAAAGTATAGTAATACAAATGTGTGTGTTTGTTTGTGTGTGTGTGTGTGTGTGTGTGTGTGTGTGTGTTGCACGCACGCACGCACGCACGCACATACACAGGGGGGATTGATTGCGGCCCTTGTCGTATACAGAACACGGAGAGAGGGGGGAATATGAGCAGCTAAGTGAGATTGATTCTCCTGTTTCTCCAACAACTCTTCTCCTGTGCAAGGAGGAGGCGTGTGTACGTATAATATATACTGTATATCGTCACTGTCGGGTGGAAACCTCGTACGTCCTAAAACCCTTACTTTTCAGGCAACGGAACAACGTTTTTTCAGAAACAGCGAATGCTTTGCGACGCACTGTGAGCTTGTAGATCGGCTATTTTCAGTGCTTTTGCCTCGACACCCTTGTATGACGAAGTGGGACATTGAACGGTGAAAAGAAATTGAAATTTTGGAGATACAAGGTTTCCGCCCGACATTCCTCTGTAGTATTTACCCTGCTGTCCGTCTGCCGCCGCACGCCGCTCACGAGGACAAAATTGTTCTTTAACCCATTAAGACCTGAGGCCGATTCTACAAAATGTCTTCCAAATCCTTACAGTTTTTTGAAAAAAACCTATGTTGCCACATCAGTGGTTCTCAAACTTTTTCATAGCAAGGACCCTCAAAATGATATGTATTTGGCCTGGACCCCCATCTCAAAATATGTTGTCCCAGGGACCGCCAGAAGCAAAGATTTGAGTCACAAATGTTCGCTTAAAAAAAATACATATTCAAAGATTTGCACGAATGTTCACGATTTTTCAAAAAAATAGCAGATCTACAAGCTCGCCGCGCTACGAGCTTGTAGATCTGCTATTTTTTTAATAGCCCAAAGAAATCTTGACAATGACACACGGATGCGTTCCCGGTCTCGACGGGTTAATGCGTTTTGAGCAACAGAAGATTCATGGCGGTCGGCGACCCCTAATTCCCTGATGTCACCGCTTAATTCTCGTGGTCCATTACGTGTATAATGGAAGGTGACTGATTTAAAAAGAGGGGGCCCCGCCGTTCGGCTGGCTGGGACAATTTATTATTCCAGCTCCCCTCCTACGAGACCCATACCACTCAGGATCAATAGAACAGGAGTTAACCCAGCGAGACCTAGAGAGGCCCGTTGTTCTAACAAAATGTCTTCTAAATCCTAAACGGTTTTCTGAAAAACCTATGTTTCTGTATCAGTGGTTCTTCAAACCTTTTTTAAGATTTATTTGGCTATTCAAAAATAGCAGATATACAAGCTCATAGCGCGGCACCGAGTGCCGCGCTATGAGCTTGTATATCTGCTATTTTTTTTTAAAACGTGAACATTTGTGCAAATCTGTCGTCTATATCAGTTTGTCTAAATCAGTTTTCTAAAAAACGTATGTTGCTATAATCAGTGGTGCTCTTACTTTTTCATGTCAAGGACCCCCAAAATTATATGTATTTAGCCACGGACCCCCATCTCAAAATATTTTGTTCCAGGGACCCCAGAAGCAAAGATTTGAGTTCGCTTTAAAAGATATAGAACACATTTTCATGATTATTCAAAAAATAGCAGATACACAAGCTCGTAGCGTGGCACTTGGTTCCGCGCTATGAACTTGTATATCTGCTATTTTTGAATAGTCCAAAGTATAAAATAAATGTTATAGCTACAAATCTAAAATGTTAAAAAATAGCAGATCTACAAGCTCATAGAGCAGCACAAAGTGATGCGCTATGAGCTTGTATAGCTGCTTTTTTTGAATAGCCAAAGTATGAAATAATGCTTTTTTTTAAAGCTCAATCTACAACGACACAGACGCTTTCCCGGTGTGAGTGGGTTAAGGAGTAGGGGCTCGGGGTAGCGATGTGTCATCACTTTAATGAAATATAGATTTGGGACTATTAAACAGCTTGCTGGTGCCGGTAAAAATTGCTCACTTTTTCACTGCTAAACAAAGCCATCCATTTAGCCGGGGCGAAAATCGATGGCAGGCTGTGACCAATATGTACCTTTCAAATGTGGGTACAGTTACGTTCAACAGTAGCTAATAAATCAAAGCAAAGGGTACGACATCTTTTATAGTCGTTGCATCAATATACCCCTCTCTCTCTCTCTCTCTCTCTCTCTCTCTCTCTCTCTCTCTCTCTCTCTCTCTCTCTCTCTCTCTCTCTCTCTCTCTCTCTCTCTCTCTCTCTCTCTCTCTCTCTCTCTCTCTCTGGTTCATAGCAGGAGAGACTCCTGCCGGTGGGGTTTTCTTCTAATGTAGTCAGTGGTGGAAAGTAACTTAAGTACATTTACTCAAGTACGATACTTAAAGGAGTAGTTCACCCAAAAAATTACTTATTTTCTATCATGAAGCCTTGAATTCAGGGAGATTTTTTGTTTTTGTTGCATTCCTAAGCCAATAATTCGATGACTGGGGTGGCTGCTCAGTAGGAGACTTAACTGAGTCTCCGTCATCAAATTATTGGCTTAGGAATGTGACAAAAACTAAAAATGGGGTGTTTTTTTTTTTTTTGGGTGAACTACTCCTTTAAGTACAGATTTGAGGTACTTTTACTTTACTTGAGTATTTTTTATTCTTCATTATATCTCAGGAATATATATATAGGAGAATATTGCACTTTTTACTCCACTACAATTATTTAGTTAGTATTAATTAATTAGTTATGATCTACTGATCTACAAGATGTCAATGCATCACTGTGTACACGTTGAGAGCTTGCGCATTTGCTATTTTTGTTTTGAAAAGATTTGACACATTTTGACAAATGCTAGTGCTTTTACTTGGGTACTGTAAGTATATTTGATGCCAATGCTTGCTTTACTGATATACAATTTTGAATACAGGACGTTTATTTGTGCTCAACTCAAAATGTATTTATAGAGCACATTTAAAATGACAGAAGCCAACCAAAGTGCTATACAGACCAACACCAACCAAACAGCTACATAAAATACAAATGGAATGAAAATAAAAGGAAAACAGAAAACAGTAGCATTGGGTCTGCTCTATAGGGGCCAAGAGTGTATAGTCTCAGCTGTGTTCAAAGGCCAGAGAAAATAAATATTCAACAGTGATTTAAAAATGTATATTTGTAGCTGCAAATAATTCTACATTGTGGTATTGCTCAGTGGTGTAAAGTAACTAAGTACATTTACTCAACTACTTTTACTCCCCTACAATTATTTGAACACTTTAGTTACTAGTTAGCCTACTTTGTAGATTTTGATTCTTGTTACAAAACATACATTAACCACTTCAGCAATCTACAAGCTCACAATGCGACGCATTGTGAGCTTGTAGATCGGCTATTTTCAAAAGATTTGTATACATTTGAAAACGTGAAATGGGACATTCTGCATAATGAGTGCTTTTACTTTTGGTACTTTAAGTACATTTTGATGCCAATACTTGTGTACTTTTACTCAAGTATATTTTGAATTCCGGACTTTTACATGTAACAGAGTATTTCCATATTGCAGTATTGATACTTTTACTTAAGTAAAACAATTGAGTAGCCTACTTTTTCCACCACTGGTATTTCTACTCTTATGTATCCACCACTGTTACACCCCTCTGTGCTTCATAGCAGAAGATAGTCTCCAGGCTGCTTGGTTTTCTTCTTTTTTTCCCTCTTCCTATAAGAGCAGAATGAGAAGCACAGTACGAGGAGTGGTCCGCGGTGTAGTAGCACTCCATCTTATAGGGTCTATATATATTGGTATATGGGGGTCATGAGAGCGAGGCGTACCGTGGGTATGTACCTGACCTCACACAGCTTGGCAGCCAGCAACACGCGGGGGTCTGTGTTTGATAAATTTTTTTTTCCCCTCAGTCTCATTACGGCACATGATGTGGCGGCGCACAGCGCCAATATACAGTACTGCTCTATGGAAGCCTGGCATATGCTGCTGTCAGCTCAGAAACCATGTATCTCCATATTTCAACTTTTTAGGTTTTTTAGTTGTTTTTTTTTGTAAATGAATGCCCCTAGGCTTCATCATACAATAGTGTTGCACAAAACGTAGTGAAAATAGCAGATCTACAAGCTCACAACGCGTCGCGATGTGAGCTCGTAGATCGGCTATTTTCACTATTTAAAGGAGTAGTTCACGCAAACGATGCTAATTTGTCATCAAATTATTGGCTCAAGATTGCGCCAAAAAAAAAAAATCTCCATGAATTCAAGGCTTCATGGGGTGTGCAATTAATAGAAAATAAGGCATTTTTTTAGGTAAACTACTTCTTTTTAACCTTTCTTTAAAAAAAATAGGCCTAGTAATAAAAAAAAAAGAAATGGTTTTGGACATACAAGGTTATTCCACCCCGACAGCGATGATATGCTGCTGTCCTGTTCACGTTGTGGGAAAGCAGATGTCCTGTCAAGTCAACTGAAATGTATCCATAAAGTATGAAGCAAGTACATCACAAGAGAGAGAGAGAGACGAGGGAGGAGGGGAGAGAGGGAGAGAGAGAGAGAGAGCGCACTGTTTACACCAAATTACCTGGGTACATAGAAATACTGTACAGAACAGAGTAACTACCTTAATTACATCCTATATTAAAATTGCTTAGAGGGTCAACCGACGGTGGATCGACGTCACAAACGTAACATGCGGACCTGCGAGGCGCACCGCGCACGCTGGTCAGGGGTCTGCCATCCCAATGGCCACACCAGGGGCCACAGGCGCACCATTGCTCCGCCCCCTCTGTGTTCCTATTGGCTGGACTTTGAACAGCCATGACTCCAGTTCCCAGCATTCAAAACTTCCCAAACTTGGTAGGTGCTCTTCGACGGCCAATAGGGACAGGCTTTTCCCTCAAAGTTACAATGTAACACAGCTCTGTTTACGCTTTTCCCATTTATATTCATTATGTATTTGTGCATGCATTGTTATGTTTTGATTTTATTTGTTTCGTTCCACATTTGCTTTGGCAATGTAAACAAACGTATGTTTCCTCATGCCAATAAAGCTCCGTTGAGATTGAGATTGAGAGAGAGCAATAGACGAGGGACAGAGAGAGAGAGAGCAGATGTAAATAAACAACGAGCTGCAAAACAAAGCTGTAAGATATGCACAGTAATACAGCAAATTATTGACAACCCTGTCATTGTTAATGACAGGCTGCTGAGAGCAAAATAGAAGGAACGCTCTTGATGTGTGCGTTGTTAATGCATCTCGGAAACAAACTGAACTGTTTTGTGCACACATGCTAATTTGACGTTTCACGATGTGTTCTGTTTTGGGGGGCTTCAAACGTTGCTTTTATGTGGGGGCGGCAGGGAGGGGCGGTGTATTTAACAAGTAATGAAGGGCCTACCTCTGAGCGGCCCATACATACTGTTAATGTAACAAAAATTACTCATACAAATATGGCCGATGTTTAAGTGGAATAAGTGCCTCGGTAAAAGCCTTGCAAATATGTATTTATCAAGCTTTTTTTTTCCCCTGGAAGAACATGTTTCCTGAAAGCATATCTTTTTCATTGACAGTTTTGTCAGGCTGACATGAACAACCAAGGACCCATACTTTATTCACAGGCTTTTCAAATATAACCATCTAGCCTAGAAGGTATCAATTTGAGCACTGGGTGGACTGTGTGTGTGTGTCTCTCTCTCTCTCTCTCTCTTTCCCCATTTTGCATAAAACTGACAACCATCTGGGGAACCCTTGGAAAATTGCCTGGCATTGAATAAGTGATGAAGAGATGAGTTCGGTGTCAGTTGTAATAATGTGGCTGCTTTAACGCATTAAGACCGGGAACGCATCTGTGTGTCATTTTAAGATCTCTTTGGCTATTAAAAAAATAGCAGATCTACAAGCTCATAGCGCGGCACTCGGTGCCACGCTATGAGCTTGTAGATCTGCTATTTTTTTTTAAATCATGGACAATTTTTGCAAATCTTTGAATATACAGTATACATATATTTTTAAAAACAGCAAGCATTTGTAATCTTTGCTTCGGGGGATTCTGCAAATGTCAATGTGTTTTTTGAAACACTTATGTTTCTATATCAGTGGCTCTCAAGGACCCCATCTCAAAATGTTTTGTTCCAGGGACCCCCCAGAAGCAAAGATTTGAATTAAAAATGTTCGCTTAAAAAAATATAAATCTTTCAAGATTTACACAAATGTTCAAGATTTTTCAAAAATAGCAGATCTACTTGTAAAAAAATAGCAGATCGGCTTGTATATCTGCTATTTTTGAATAGCCCAAAGAAGTCTAAAAATGACACACGGATATGCTTCCCCGGTCTTAAAGGGTTAAATGCATTGGCAGCGTTGCTATGCATAATTACAGAGGCAGAGAGAGATGGGGGGGATGCTTTGAGAGAGAGAGAGAGAGAGAGAGAGAGCCCCCCCTATCCTTCTAGTATGTAATGCAATTGAGCTTAGTCTGAGTGATTTCATAAAAGATGTAGCTCATTTTTTTGTGCGGTCTCCATTATCATATTATCCCATTAGGACCTGGAACGCATCTGTGTCACTTTTTGATTTGAGCTAAAAAAGAATTATTTTACACTTCGGCTATTCAAAAATAGCAGATCTACAAGCTCATATCGCGGCACCGAGTGCCGCGCTACGAGCTTGTAGATCTGCTATTTTTAAAAATTTGTGAAAATGCGTGCAAATCGTTGACTATATATTCTTTTAAAGCGAACATTTGTAACTCAAATCTTTGCTTCTTGGGGGTCCCTGGAAAAACATTTTTAGAAATGGGGGTCGGCGGCCAAATACATATAATTTTGGGGATCTTTGACATGAAAACGTTTGAGCACCACTGATATAGAAACGTACGTTTTTCAGAAAACTGGTCTTAACGGGTTATACGATCCGTTCATGTGACAGATGGTGTCTGTCGACGGCCATTCACCGGGGCCACACAGTGAAAGCACAATGCGGTGGCTGCACTGTGATGAGAGCGATGTCACAACACAATTGATGATTCTTGCGGGTCAGGAAGAGTGAAGTGGTGGGTGTTGGCACACAGTGTGATAGCCAACACACCGCGGTGGAAAAAAGTAATTCACATTTTTTACTTAAGTAAAAATATCAATACTGCAATCAGAGAAACACTATGTTGCAAGTAAAAGTCCAGTAATCGTAATTCACTTGAGTCAAAGTACAAAGGTATTGGCATCAAAATGTACTGAAAGTACCAAAAGTAAAAGTACTCATTATGCAGAATGTCCCATTTCACAAGGTATCATAATTATGTATAAAACGTGTTAGAATCTTATGAAAATAGCAGATCTACAAGCTCACAACCCATCTATTTTCAATTTGTAGCCAAAGTTTAAATAGGGTTAATGTATGTTTTGTAATAATAATTCAAATGTACAAAGTAACTAAAGTGTTCTAATAATTGTAGTGGAGTACAGGTACAATATTTGTCTCTGAGATGTAGTGGAGTAGAAGTAAATGTATTGAAAATTGGAAATACTCCAATAAAGTAAAGTTTACACCACTGGTGATATCCAACAACACATTCTGTGATGTGCAAACATGAATGCAAACATGAATGCACGCATGCCTGCGCGTGCAGCCGCGCACACACACATTCACTGATGAATGTACTGTATTTTACTCGTCAACACTGCAGTTTAATTACTGCAGCGTAATTCAGAGAATTAAAGCTGGGATGAATGAATCCTCATATATTGATTGTATTTGAGCTTAGTCTCATTTTCTATCCTCTTAACCACTTAAGCCCTATTATATAGGCTATTAAAAAATGATACCTTCAAACTCACAAGGTGTCACGCCGCAACGTGTTGTGAGCTTGTAGATTGTACTTTTATTTTTTAACTGTGAAAAGAATTGAAAATGTTCGTCTATAATGGCATGGCCCAAAATAGAACCACCAGCGTGAGACGGTAAACTCTTTAATACATCTTTTTTATTGTATTCAAATGTCCTTTTTTTATGTGTTTTTTCCCCAGTTTTTCTTAATTCTCCTATTCGCTTTATATGTAAAGCATTTTGAATTGCCTTGTTGAAATATACTATACAAATATCATTCACCTACTGTAAACACAAAAGCAATTGCCACAATTTTTGTCAATTCTCAAGGTCACATAGGCACAGGCACACACACACACACACACACACACACACACACACACACACACACACACACACACACACACACACACACACACACACACACACACACACACACAGGCCGTTGAAGGAGGGAGGAGGCAATTCAGGGTAGCCTATATATATATATATATATATATATATATATATATATGTGTATATATATATATATATATATATATATATGTATATAAAAGGCAACATGAAAGATGTCACCTCACGGAGAGCTGATAACCTTTTTCGCTTATTATCCCAATTAGAGGAGCACACAGCTGGGGGAGAAGAAAATTAATTCAACACACACACACACACACACACACACACACACACACACACACACACACACACACACACACACACACACACACACACACACACACACACACACACACAGCCTGCATTATTGTGCTGGGCTGTTTATTTACCAATGTGTGTATAAAATAGAAGAAGCGTGTAAACACTGTGTGAAGATCAAAGCCATGGCCACGGGGGCTGCAAGGGCTCTATAATGACGGTCAGCATCTTAACCCATTGAAACCGGCGAACGCATCTGTGTCATTTTAGATTTCTTTGGGCTATTCAAAAATAGCAGATCTACAAGCTCATAGCGCGGCACCGAGTGCCGCGCTATGAGCTTGTATATCTGCTATTTTTTTTAAATCGTGAAAATGTGTGCAAATCTTTGAATATATATATTTTTAAAGCAAACATTTGTAACTCAAATCTTTGCTTCTGGTGGTCCCTGGAACAAAATATTTTGAGATGGGGGTCCGCTGCCAAATACATATCATTTTGGGGGTCCCGAATAACCCAGCGATTTCTTTATTATTATTTACAGTAGCTCTTCTAGCCCCCAATAACTCACATCTGGCCATCAAAGACCACGGGACCTTTTTTTATTGTGTAAAAAACACATATTTAGCCACCTGCCCGAATGCCCCCACCCACTGTAAAAAAAAAGATCGCGAAAATTGAAAAAAATATATATTGAAAGCAGTAAATGAAACATTTTGAACACTCACCTTTTATTTACTTTAATTACAAGCTAAAACATAAACCTTGGTTGTAAAAAAACAAAGTTGTCCTTTAACATGAGAAAGTTTGAGAACCACTGATATTATCCCCGGAAACAAAGATTTGCGTTACAAATGTTCGCTTTAAAAATATATATATTCAAATATTTGCGCAAATTATTTTTTTAAATGGCAGATCTACAAGCTCATAGTGCAGCTAAAATGACCATTCCCGGATTGAATGGGTTAAGACCACAGGCACCCTGCTGCCTGCCGTGGCTTATTTGATTTATACACAAGAATTGAGGAGAAAAGCAAGTCAAGTACAATTAATGTTTCATATATAATGAGGCCATATTCTCCAGATCAAAAGGAGAAAAGTCCACACAACGGCTTGCTGCTGCTCCGCCACATTAAATGTGGTCCGTTTTACTGTATTAACACGTTTCAAACACTTCTTCTTCTTCTTCGTAATGTAGAGCCATGACATTTATCTAAGACTGTGGTTCTTAAAAGTGAGGTCCGGAGACCCCCACCAGGGGCCCTTGAGGGGGTTCCAGGGGGTCCCCGGTGGATTAATTAACATAGCATCAAAAACCGGTTTAACCACAGTTTAACCACTAACCGCATTTGGCCTATTTAATACTTGGGCAATTTAAAAATTGCTGATCTACAAGCTCACAACATATTTAAATAGTCTCTTATGGGGGTCCCCTGGCACTAAATCCTTTCAGATGGGGGGCAGTGGTGTAAAGTAACTAAGTACATTTACTCAAGATCACAAAATCTTCCGGAGAAAAAAAACACATCTCAAAAAGACATGCAAAGACGGCGGTGTAAAAGACATTACTGCTTGACTAAAGCATCACTCAGGTGTGTCATAAATGTCACACATTCATATTCAAATTGAAATTGGCACGACTCCTAAAGTCTAAAGAACTGAGGAGTGCTAAAGAGAACGAATCAGAATACATCAAGGTTGTCAAACTGCAGAATTTGCACATACCTGGAAATTGCCCTCCATGTACTGTAGTATATTCTGTATATCCTGGTTGCTAAATGATTCCCCAGTGATATAAAGCAGCAGGCTATTGATCTGCTGTGCGTGTGTAGACCGCACAACGTTACTATTGATCACCTCAAAACAGTGGCCCACCCATCTGGCCATTTGGCTGCCGCGTTAAGTGGTCAGATGGGTGGGCTGTGTGCATTTGCAGAGCATTTTTATTTTAAAGTGATTGTCTTTGGTTAAAATAAGTGTTAAATAGCTCTATATTCTGATAGTGCTCATTGCTATAGAGTGTTTGTTCAGTAACAGGAGTCGCCATGTCTCTCCAGCTCTTTATTAAACAGATAATGCATTTTCAGGTCGGGATACCAATTTTATCCAATCAGGATAGAGAATTAAACAAGTGAAATTGGAAGTGATGCCACCAATAAATGAGCAGACAAAATTGGAACAGGAACACTATAAAGATTAAGCTGATACATGGGTACTCTCTCCTGATTGGCTGAAATGTTGTCACCTACCTCAAAATGTATTTTCTGTCTCTATAGCAATTGATTACTATCAGGATATAGTGCTTTAACCTTTAACCACAAAATATCACTTACCCTACCATTAATGATCAATCAATCGGTTGTGTTCCGGCTCGGATCAATGGAACTAGCATAGTACTGTATACTTAAAGTTCCTATTCTTCATCAAAATCGTGAAATTGTCAATATTAATGAATAATATTATTCAATTCAATGTTATGTTATCATTGAAAACTTAGCGTTTGGCAATTATTCGGGTAGTCCAGGCCACTAAGTCCATTTTTATGTTGCGATACTTCACTTTGTGATACAAGCGGCAAATTTGGCATGAACAATGCCTGGGACCTGCTTTTGCAGAAAAGCCCGTTAGCCACGCAAAAAAAAACCAATATGGCTGCCATTTTCCAAAATGGCTGCTGGCGAAAGACATTTTATGTGTATTTTGACCTGGATTGTGATTGGATTTTGATTATTTTGGTATCAACATATAGTTTTGACTCCCCCTGCCCCCTCCCCCCGTTAGCTACGCGGAAAAAAACAACAATATGGCAATATGGCTGCCATTTTCCAAAATGGCTTCAGGCAAAATGCATTTTATGTGTATTTTGACCTGGATTGTGATTGGATTATCCAATTTTGATTATTTTGGCATCAGAATATAGTTTTGACTCCTTCCCGCCCCCTCCCCCCGTTAGCCACGCAAAAAACAAAACAATATGGCTCCCACTTTCCAAAATGGCTGCTGGGGAAAGACATTTTATGTGTATTTTGACCTGGATTGTGATTGGATTTTGATTATTTTGGTATCAACATATGAGTTTTTATCCCCCCCCCCCATGTCTGGATCACAAATTGTTGCAGCAATTGTGCAGGCACTCAGCTGTGTGCACTGAAGGCCAAAGCGGTAGCACTTGCATCTACCACGACATTCAGTCTTGCACCGGCATTTTGTCAGTTGTTCACACATCTGGCCAATTGGTAGAGTGTCATCCACGCTACTTGCCAAATGTCACCCTCTGCTCGCCATCCCCAGCTGCAGGGCTCTCTGTATGCATTTGACATACAGTTGCCTGGCTTCAGACCCGGGCAACTTGATAAGTGCCATGCTTCACATGATGTGCAAGAGATGCCCTTGTAGGTGGAATGGCATCATAGGACCTCTTACTCCATGCAAACAGGTAAAATCTTGCATCATCAACCCCATCACCAGTGCTGTTCTTGTCATGCACTGTTACTGGTGGGTATTGACTGAGCTTCTAGAAGACATGAGACACTGTAGGCCACACTTACCGGGTTTCTGTCTTTTTGCCTTTTCCCACGAAAGGCTGACACGACCTCACATCCAGTGACAGCGTGAAAGAAAAGGATGCCAATGGATTTTTCAGGGCCTAGATTCTTCACTAAATCGTGAACTGGTAACCAACACAGTACAGTACAGTACAGTGCTGTTCAATAACAATACAGTACACAGCACAGTACAGTATTGTACAATAGCAATACAGAACAGTACTGTACAGTACAGTACTATGCTGTACAATAACAGAACAGTACAGTAGAGTAAAGTACAGTCCTGTACAATAACAGTACAGTACTGTTTTGTAATGTGCTAGTTTGTCCTGTTTTAAGTGGTTACTTAGTTTTTACTTTACTGTTGTGTTTGTTTTATTTTGTCGTAACGTTTCCTGTCTTGTCTCGTTACCTTGTGATTAGTTTTATTTCTCCACCTGTGTCCCGTTAGTCCCTTAGCTCAGTGGTGCGCATTCTGCGCAAACTTTTTACAGTACACCCTCAGAAAACATTTGGATTATCCAATCACAATCCAGGTCAAAAAACACATAAAATGTCTTTCTTTTGGAAAATGGCATGGCTAACATGGGGAGGGGTGGGGGGGAGTCAAAACTATGTTCTGATGCCAAAATAATCAAAATTGGATTATCCAATCACAATCCAGGTCAAAAACCACATAGCATGTCTTTCGCCGGCAGCCATTTTGGAAAATGGCAGCCATATTGTTTTTTTTTGGGTGGCTAACGGGCTTTTGTGAACAAGTAGGTCCAGAAGAAACTTTGTGGAAAATTTGGCGCTTGTATCACAAAGTGAAGTATCGTGTCACTAACAGCCCCTACTAGGGGCCCACTTGCAATACCCTCGCCGCTTGGAAATCGTTGCAAAAGATCACCATGTGACACGCATCCGTGTCATTTTAAATTTGAGCTAAAATGCATCATTTAATCCTTTGGCTGTTCAAAAATAGCAGATCTACAAGCTCGTAGCACGGCACGAAGTGACGCGCTACGAGCTTGTAGATCTGCTATTTTTGTAAACATTATTTTAAAGCGAACATTTTGAACTCAATTCTTTGCTTCTGGGGGGTCCCTGGAATAACACATTTTCAGATTGGGGGGTCCGCGGCCAAATACATATAATTTTGGGGGTCCTTGACATGAAAAGGTTTGAGCACCATACAAGCATTGATAAGTAATGTCTGTCTTGATGATGACTTGAGTACAATGGACCACAATGGAAACAAGATCCCCCAATCTACTGCTGTAGCCTACCGTTTCAAACTGCAAATAAAGTATTCAATCAATCAATCAATCAATCAAAAAATACATACTTGAGACTCAAGAGACTGGCAGTAACAAACGTTTAGCCACACAATAAACACAGTAGTGAAGGCTATAACGGTATCGACCCGCGCACTGAAACAGTTCCCTTTCAAAATGGTGCCAGTTGACACATTTGTAGATTGAAAGATGTGGGGGGAAGTGGCACCTTTTTTCCCCCCTTTATATTCTCCTTATGCCATAATGTGAGTTTCCTCAGAACTGGTGTAATTCCCCTCCCAGGGGGGGACGAGGGGGGGGCGGGGGGGGCTGTTCCACATGAGCTGCTTCCCTAATAACCAGCCCAAGCCTCCCAGTGAAAAATCCATTAAGGTCAAGTCATGCATAGTTGATTGAACATCTCGTCTGGTGGTCGGCTGCTAAGGAGAGAGCCTCGCCGGCGCGTGTGTGTGTGTGTGTGTGTGTGTGTGCTCTAAGAATATCACATTAATCAGGGGCAAAAAAATGTTTTTATGGTTATATGGGAAGCGCAGATGTTCTTTATGGGTTTCCTTGGCACATTCGTGTCGTTAGCATCACCGCCGCCAGTTTCTTTCGGAATTCCGCGGCGTAGTTTTTAAGAAATGAGTTGATCAACGATATCGAAGGAACGCATAAACAAAAAAGGGGAAAAAAGAGAAGGGACCCTTTAAGTTCCACACCGTTAAAATCGGGAGTGTTTGTTTAACTCGGAGAAACGAAATGGACACATTTGTACGGGTCTGTAATTCCAAGAGTTTTACAAATGGAGTCAAATGGACCCGTAAGTGTCCGTAACTCCCGAGTTTGCAAATGGAGTCAAATGGACCCCCTGGAAAAAGGTCTGTAACTCTGAACACAAATGGATTCCATTTGTACGCTCTCACGAGTTAAATTAACACTCCCGATTTGACAGCCTCTATAGCACTGGGGCAGTCCAGACGGAAATAGTGCTTGCTCCCCCCGAAGTGCTCCTTAGGTGCGATAACCCCCCCCCCTCTTCCTCTCCCGCTGCTAAATTATTACTCTGGGTAATTCCGCTCCCCTAAAAAAATGTGGTGTGGTGGTTGTGGATCTCCTCATACCCCCCTAGTCCACTGGTTCCCAGGGGGGGTCCCCAAATTATTCTGGGGGGTCTCCAGATGATTAGCTTAATGTTTTCTCACTCAACGGTAAATAAACCAACATACACTATAAGTGTGTATAGGGTATATGCACATTTCTAAAGTTACAATGTAATGTCTTGTAAGACCTTTTTAATACCAAATTGTCAAATATTATGTAATAAAGAGGCAAACATTGTGAAAAAGCTCTCAACGTCTTGCAGTGCGAGGCGTTGTTGTGAGCTTGTAGTTCGGCTATTTTCACAATGTTTACCTGTGGAACCGAGTCAAGCCAAATGTAATAACTACAATTCCAAGTGCTTGTCGGGGGGGGGGGGGGGGGGGTCCCCCAGTTCAAATATGTGGGTCGGTGGTTGGCTGGGCGGTGTGGTGTGGGTGTAAGTGGATGAAAGTTGCTGGTGTGCGGATGCAGAGAGAGGTTTTGAAGAGCACCCTGATCTCTCCTCCACCTCCCTCTATTCACAGCCAGGCATGCAGCCTGTGTTCTCACTGCTCCATTAGTTCAGACACCACATCCATCCCCGCCGTGCACCGTGCATCGTGCACCGCGCCCAGCCGTGGCACGCCACGCACACGCACGCACGCACACACGCCAGGGAGGTAGAACCAAGGACAACCGCCGACTCAACCTCTCTGTGTGTGTGTGTGTGTGTGTGTGTGTGTGTGTGTGTGTGTGTGTGTGTGTGTGTGTGTGTGTGTGTGTGTGTGTGTGTGTGTGAGTGTGAGAGGAGGGGGGGTTGGTGTTGTGGGTGGGTGGGTGTGCGTGTGTGTGTGTGTGTGTGTGTGTGTGTGTGTGTGTGTGTGTGTGTGTGTGTGTGAGAGGAGGGGGGGTTGGTGTTGTGGGTGGGTGGGTGTGCGTGCAGGCATGCCTGTGTGTGTGTGTGTGTGTGTGTGTGCGCATGTGCTTTTGTGTGTCTGTGCGAATGCTTGTGATTGCGTGTGTGTGTGTGTGTGTGTATATGTGTGTGTGCAATGATATGTGTGTGTGTGTGTGTGTGTGTGTGTGTGTGTGTGTGTGTGTGTGTGTGTGTGTGGGAGGGAGGGAGGGGGGGGTGTATGTATGGCACCTTACGAAGGGAGGCAGCCAAGCATGAAATCACCTCTCTTCAGCTTTAAAGGGCTTACATGGATTTTTAATGATGAGCCCCGTATCTTTTATATGCCAAATATACTCAATGACTCCATTCTTTTTTTTTTAATGCATATTTAAAGGTAGGAAAGAGGATGGGACCATAACACGATTAATGGGATATGCATAAGTGTAAGTGTAGGGGTGTGTGGGGGGGGGGGGTGGACCTCTCCGACCAGGTTAACACCCTGGCTAGGTGCAGCCGCTTCGAAGGTTAAGAAAACTGCCACTTATACTGTACTGTACCTGTACTTTGCCATACAACAGCGGTTCCCTGACCTTTTTGCGATCAGGGCCCACTTGAATATCTCGAGAATTATTTGCGTCCCACCCGTCTGACCACTTAACACGTGGTCATATTGGTGGGCCGCGATCAAGCAATCGATTGGCTTGGTTCAATGGAACTAAGATAGTATTCATTGATGAGATCGGTATGACAATGAAAACTTATTTTTCAATGTTTTAAAGGAAAAATACCATTAATGTTTACGCTATTTTTTTAATTTGTTATATCAATGTTGTATAATCATTAAAATCTTAGAGTTTTGCCAATCATTTGGGGGGGCCACTTGCAATAGCCTCACGGCCATTTTTTGGAAATAAAAAAGAAAAATTGTGTAGAATTATCCAAAATAGTGTAAAGTAGTTAAGTAGGAGAAAGCACTGCAAAGCAGAACGCCCCGCAACACTCCAGATTGAACAACAGTCTCGAGGTGCACGGCTCAACAATGTCACGAAACTGAGAAAACAGCCAGCACACAATAAATGTCCTTTTCACATAGTTGGATTTAGTTGGATTTAGTTGGATTTACCTCTCCACAGACCTCTCCACGGTTCAGACAGAGCAACGGGCGCGTTTCAACCTAACAGGTCTTCCTCAGCGTCTTGAACGAGTTAAGTAAACAACCAATTAGGCTGAGGGTCATGTCTACAGGTACAAAAGGGAATAACATTTGATCCCTTAAATCAGTGGTTCTCAACCTGTGGGTCGGGACCCCCAGGTGGGTCCCCACATGATTTGACAGTGAAGTCGAGACAATTTAAGGACTTTTAAGACCTTTGAATACCAAAAACAAAAAAAAAGAGAAAGACCATTTACTGCATCAAAACTTTACTATAAACACTGGTCAAACATTAGCCAAATTATCAAATAATATAAGAAATAGGCAAACATTTTGATAATGGCCGATCAACATGCTCACAACGCCTCGCAACGTGAGGCGTTGTGAGCTTGTAGATCTGCTATTTTCACAACATTTATCTGTGGAACCGAGTCAATCTAAATGTAATACCTCAACTCCTACAATCCCAAGTGCTTATCATGGTGGGGGGGTGCCCAGTTCAAATATGATTATTTGGGGGGGTCGCGCCCTTAAAAGGCTGAGAACCACTGCCGTAAATCATATTTACCGTCAACCTTTTGGCCAGAGAAAGCCTTTCTAAGACGAGCGCCGCATATTGAACAGCATACTGTAGTTGCATCACCAAAACAGGGGAAAAAAAGAAGAAATAATCAGAGTAGAGATGTTTGTCAAGGTGCAGCAGAGGAAGGTGAGATTACACTTGCATGAAATTTCATCAGGAGCGCGGCAGCTACTTCCATCTGCCGTGCACACAGGGAGGAAAGAAAAAAGTCACTGTTGTCGGGCAGAAACCTCGTATCTCCATATTTCAACTTTTTATTGTTTTTTTTCGTAAATGAATCACTTGAACCCCAGCATGCCTATTTTGGGAGGACCATCATTCGGCAAAAAATATCGATCCACAAGCTCACAACACAATGAGTCGGCGCGTTGTGAGCTTTAAGATCGTCAATTTTTTGGCAAAGAGAGTTGGTGTCGACGGGGAAAAAAACGGTCCAAGTACATTTGTAACTAACGTCCGTTTTACTGAGACTAGAGGGTTTAAGTGGTTAATGCCCTACTTTGTCATACTACAGTGCCACACAAAAGTAGCAAAAATAGCCGATCTACAAGCTCTACAAGCTCGCGAGCTGCTATTTTTGGAGAGAAAAAAAACATTTTTAAAGAGAAAGTAGCTAATTCTGTCTGTGGGTTTCATAAATATCTAACCAACGAAAAGCACTAACAAGAGCTTTTGACTAAATCACAACTATATCGGATCCATACAGCGTATACGGATCACACAGGAACAGAGTTTTCTTTCTCTTTTTCCTCCCCTCATTTCATGAAAAGTAACCGTTTTTTTTTGGACATACAAGGTTTCCACCCGGCGGCGACGAAAGATACATCTCTGCACACACACCGTGGCGAGTAGCAGACTGCACTGCCAGAGGGGAAACCCAATCAAATAAATCACTTACTCTTAAATACCGCTGGGAACGGCTGTGTGTGTGAACAGTGAGGAGCGTATTCATAATGGGGCATGACCCGCTGATAAGTACCGCAGGTGAGGGCTGTGCTTAAATTAATGTGGGGATGCATGCGTGCTCACATGTTGCTATTGGCACTCCGGTCAGAGAGGGTTTTTTTTTCATTATTTTTTTCTTTTTTTTTTTCAATTGGAGAAAAAAAGAACAGAAATAGGAAACATGTCTCTCTCGGTGTGCGAGGGGAAATCAAAAAACCCACAGAAACGGAGACAGGTGGTTGATTAAAATCCCTAAAATTGGTCTGGTGTCTTCAAAAAGGCTTTCAGGCTTGCCTTTATTTTTTTTCCGGTTCCACCGTCAGCCGCTGTGGTCTAACTGTGTCAGAAGGAGATGGAGGGCATTGGCCATTAATGCCCCATTTCTCACATGAGGAGACAATCTGAAAAAAGGGCTCGTTCTTGCTTAATTTAATACCCCGTCGTAGCCTGGTGTCGCACGGCGATAATAGCCGATATATACGAGCTCACAGCGCATCGCGTCGCATTGTGAGCTCGCCTTCTATATCGACCATTTCCGTTATTTTTGGCATCAGGCTTTTGACTCTCTGCTCCATTTGAAAACGACCCCCCAGTGAGCACGACTTGATTGATTGATTGATTGAATACTTTATTAGGAGTTTGCACAGGAAAGTACAGGAAAGTACAGTTCAATACAAGGTCAGCTAAGAGGATTAAAACCCAAGAAAGCCTATGGCTTGTTTCCATCGGGGTCCTTAGTACTCAATTCATAGAGACATTTAATGACAGACAGATAAACTCTACTATGCAAAACATCATAAAAACTGTTTGAAACAGAAATATATATATTTTTTTTTACAGAAAACAGTTCGGGGGGGGGGGAGCTAGGCTTTGACTATAAATACTCCAGGGAGTCCCAATCTACAGGGGCCAGTTTCAAATTGCAGCCACCTGTAGGTACTCTTTTAGAGCGGTTTTGAAGGAGAGTAGGGTTTTACACTCCTTCACTACTTTTGGTAGGGCATTCCACATTTTTGTGGCATAGCAGGAGAACGAATTCAGACCCTTGTTTGTGCCAATTCTGGGTTGATCGTGATCAGTGGAGCTACCTCTGGTGTTATGATTGTGGACTTCATTGACGTTTTTGAAGCGACTCTATTCTCAGTATTAGTAGTTGCAATTGACAACTTATTTGCACAACGTTTCCTCGTGCAAATGAGTTGCACGCAGAACTTTTTGGATGTTGTTGTCAGGGCAGAGATGATCAACAGAATTATGTGACAAATATTTTACTGTAGGAGGCGTTATAATGCTGTACAGCCAAAAGGTTCCTGGTCAGTGCTCAAAGTTTCTTGTCTTGTCTATCACTGTCAATATTCGCTTCTCACTTCTTAGAAGTCAATGGATTCTTTGTATGCTAATGCCACACCCCCCGGTCAAGCCATTGTGAGCTTGTGGATCGACAGTTTTTGGCATAAATAAGGCTTTTGATCCACAGAATTATGTGACAAATACTTCACTAGGATGCATTATACAGTACCAGTGGTTCTCAACCTTTCTGGATCAGGGCCCACTTGAAAATCTCAAAAGTGTTCACACATCTGACCACTTAACACGGCAGCAGTTGGTCTGCCGTGTTAAGTGGTCAGATGGCTGGGTTGGGCGTATTTTCAGGGCATATTTACTGTATTTTAATTATCGACTTGGATCAATGGCACTAACACCATATTCCTATTTATCGGCATCACATGAAGGGATTTGTAAAGAAACATTACCTTTTTTTTTCATCATTCTGTTGTTTTTGCCCTCCAGATTGTGCTTTACCAATTATTTGGGGGCACACTTCCAATACCGTTGCGGCCCACCAGGGGTCCCCGGCTCACAGGTTGAGAATGAATGCATTATACTGTGTAGCCAAAAGCTTCCTGGTCAGTGCTAACAGTATCCTGTCTTGACCGTCACTGTGAATAATCACTTCTGCAAATGCCTTGCCCTGGTCAAGTTGCCTATCGCAGTGGTTCTCAACATGGGGTCTGGGGACACATACCCAGGGTGTGTGTCCCCAGACCCCATGTTGAGAACCTCATCCTTGAGCTCGCCTTCTATATCGACTATTTTGGCATCAGGCTTTTGACTCTGCTCCATTCGAAAAAAGACATCCTTGAGAACCTAAACCTCATCCTTGAGGTGGTTCCAGGGGGTCCCAATCTTCCACCGTAATCTGAAGACTCTTCTCATCAGACTCCACCTCAGCCCGTAGCACTTGCCGTAGCCTTGACGACCTTGCAGGTTTATGCAAAGCTTAAAATATAATTTAGATAGCATGTTATGTGTAGACAGATGCCAGGTTGATTTGTTGACCTACAGTATGGCATCCTATAGTTTGTGAAGTTTCAATGTACAGATGATATATTTTTGATATTATAGGCCTACTGTCAGGGGCGCCGATATTTATAAGCTCTAGCGGGTGCCCAACAAGGCGCTTCTCGCGTGCGCGAAAAAAAATTGCGGGTTTTGGTCGGTTAATTGACTTTTTTGGGGGGGTTTTGTAACTTTATTTCGGTTAATTCGGTTGTTCAGTGGCGATCTGAACCAGGCGATCTGATATTGAAAAATATTTTTTTTAAAAACCTTTTTTTTTTTTTTTTTTTTGACCAGCACCCAGTGGGTGCTCCTCACCCACAGTGGGTGCTTTAGCCCCCGGGCACCCACGTTATCGCCGCCCTTGCCTACTGTTTATACTGCATGATAGGTTCTTGGTTTCCTTAGCTCTGGTCCATAGCGTTAGAAGGAGTTCTACTTAACGCTATGGGACTTGCCGTTGCCCTCACACCCCAGGCTGCACAGCCTCTCGTCTTTAGTAAAAAATAAAAGATACACTTTCGTTACTCACCAAAACAAAGACGGTTTTATGGAGTTGAAAGCCTATACTTTCCCTAGTGGAAACACTCTAAGCTCAAAGACCTCACGACCTCACGTCTTTGTTTTGGTGAGTAGGGAAAGTGTATTTTTTATGTTTTACTAAAGACGAGAGGCTGTGCAGCCGTGGGTGTGAGGGGAAAGGATCGAAAGTACCATAGCGTTAAGGAGAACTCCTTCTAACGCAATGGACCAGAGCTAGGTTTACCTATGATCCTAGATCACTATTTCTATGCATTTGATGTATTACCTCTTACGCTCTGGATGGGCCCTTGGTCCATTTGGTTACATTGTGTACGCTCTCAGAGTTAAATTAACATTATGAATTGTACAGTGTAGATTGGATTGGGTTCCCAGAGAGATACAAATCACATCAAATGGGGGTCCTTTGGACTAATGCATCATATCAAACTGGGGGTCCTTGAAATGAAAAGGATTGAGAATATGTGGTCTATATTGCACAGCACTGTGGGTCTGTTCGTTCACCGTTTTTTTTTCCAGATAACTCCATAATTCCTCAGTTTCCTGCCGAGACCAAGAGTTCAAAACTCTCTCTTCCATTTACATGATCTTGTTAGCTAAATAATTGAAGAAAAGAAAATGGACTAAGACTAACACAACCATCAAAGTATAGTTGGCTTTTGTAGGTTTTCTGGGTCATGAGACTGTGACATGGTTTTGCTAAAAGTATATCCAGGTCATTAGACTATCATTATAAATATGTATTAATAACCCCTTGTTCATCCCTGACCTATAACCTGTGCTTTAGATTGTGCCCAGTGTTGCACAGTGCAGCACTATGTAACTTTCCTCTTCTACCCCGGAATGTAACCCTTTTTTTAGCGGCGCTAGCCGCTCTATACCTTTAGGTATAGAGCGGATATTAGCCCTCTATGCCTGGCTTTTGCGTCAACGTTCTGATTGGTCAGGTGCGCCAACGTTCTGATTGGTCAGGTGCGTCAACGTTCTGATTGGTCAGGTGCGTCAACGTTCTGATTGGTCAGGTGCGCCAAAGTTGTGATTGGTCACTATTCATGACATCACTATGATGTCATGAATATAGAATTCGATGTCTATATAAACGATGACAATGACTTCATCTTATTATTCATTTGGCTAAAGTCTCCGTCTAGGTAAGTTATTTAAAGTTAATATGACGAATAGAAAGAGAAAGATACAAGAACAGATGAAGGGTGAATGTATAGAAAGTCTGAGTTCGGGACCCAGTCATCCGTTATGACAGAATGGTTTGATAGAGACGATCGAGAATCCAAGAGTCCGTTAAGGTTCTGATTGGTCAGGCCCGTCAAGGTTCTGATTGGTCAGGCCCGTCAAGGTTCTGATTGGTCAGGCCCGTCAAGGTTGTGATTTGTCAGGCAAGGGGACTATTCATGACATCACTATGATGTCAAGGTTTATTTTTTATTTCCTCATGTTTTTTTTTGTATATATTTTTATTTGGCTAAAGTCTCCTTCTAGGTAAGTTATTTAAAGTTAGATCCTCAATTTAACTTTATCTGTCGTCGACGCTCTGATTGGTCAGACCCGTCAACAAAGTGATTGGTCAAGCTTCACATGACACATGGCTATAAACACATTATAAACACATATCGATGACATAATGTATTCAAAGGCGCCGCTACCTTCACACAGGGTGTGATTTTTTTGCTCAAATGCTGACATTTTTACCACTGAGCTAATAGAGCCTGCCTGCTTGCTCAGGGGATGAATGTAATCTTGACCATCAGGTCAAAAGTTGTGTCATAGCTTGTGTCTATAGGTGAGACATATTACATAGTGAGTCTTTAACTCTGAGAGTGTACAAATGGAACCAAATGGAACCAGAAGGGTCCATTTGGTTCCATTTGTACACTGGATAAATTAATACTGATGATTTTCATGTGTAGGAAAAGTGAAGGAAAACCTGTAATGTACAAGAAGAACAAGTCAAATATTTAATTTGGCGGAATATGAGTAATTAGAATGTAAGAATTATTTCCCTTCCTTCTCTGTAACTACACATTAAAATTCAGTGTGTTAATTATATTTAATCAATCAATGACAGTGAACAAATTGACCCTTACAGCCGCCGGTCTATTTTTTACCACACAAGATTTTACTGATCAGTCAGAAGGATGATATTCAAATTTGAATCCGATTTTTCAATTGTTAACCATTACTTCAATAAAACAAGCACGTTTCCTGAGAAGCTGCATTCAGCGCAAAGCCTTTTTAAATAATAACCACACTTTTTGTCTGAATATACACTTAAGTTGGCTTGCAACAACTAATGGCACCTTTCAACTATTGCTGGCGTGTCATTAGATGAAAATGCTCACATTTTTCCAACATTTTGTGCACACCAAAAAGCTGGTCAAAGCTGAAATACTCTCATCATCTTCAAACACAGAAATGTAACCTTGAGAAAGACACTTGACTGCCAGCTGCTACATTTTATGTCGATGTCGTGTCATGTCTTGTCATGTTTTTATGTTGTGTAGACCCCAGGAAGATTAGCTGCTGTTATGCACCAGCTAGTCTTGCGTGGCCAGACTAGACTATGGGGATCCTAATAAACTCAATAGAATAAATGCAGATACACTAGACCCAGGGCATGTCTGTGTGTGTAATTGAAACCCATGTAAAGTGAAGTGTATTCATACAGCCCTTCATCACTATGTGTTGAACCCCGATTTTACACTTTGTCATAATGACAGACCCACACGCTGAAAATATAGCTGATCTAAAAGCTGTGAGCTTGTAGATTGGCTATATATGCTGAAGAAGCACCAGACTCAAAGTGCTTTAAAGACCCATGCTTTAACGAAGGAAACAAATCGACACCCTCCGTCCTCAGACAATCAATCGGGTGGAAAAAAAACCCAAACCTGGACAGGAAAAGAAAAAGGAAAAAAGCCTCAAAAAAGGATGACAAAAGAGCCGGCCACCCTCCCAGGGGGGACATGGGGCGCAATAACCGCAGAGTCATAACATAAACCCATCCTAATATTGGAACTATTCTCACAGAACCACTTACTACAGCAAATACACAGGGTTCAAAAGCAACAAATGAAAAAAGATGGCATATTAACCTTTTAAGACCGGGAACGCATCTGTGTCATTTTAGATTTTTATAGCTATAACCATTATTTTATACTTTGGGCTACTATAGCAGATAGCAGATATACAAGCTGATAGCGCGGCACTGAGCTTGTAGATCTGCTATTTCTTTGAAAAAATAATTCTTGAAAATGTGTGCAAATCTTTGAATATATATATTTTTGAAACAACATTTTTAAATATTTTTTTCTGGGGGTTCCTGGAACTAAACCTTGTCATGTCAAGGACCCCCAAAATTATATGTATTTGGCCACGGACCCCATCTCAAAATATCTTGTTGCAGGGAAAAAATGTTCGCTTAAAAACAAAAAATATAAATAGCCTATATTCAAAGAGTTGCACACACTTTCAGCACCGAGCTACGAGCTTGTATATCTGCTATTTTTGAATAGCAGATATAATCTAAAATACCAGAGTATGCTTCCCCGAATTGAATGGTTTAATTCCTTAATCTTTCAGCGCTGGCTCCAGATTCTTTTGACAGCTGAAAGTTTTGCAGCAGGCATATAGGCAGACAGATTGTCAGGCTGAGGCGATTTGTCACACCGGGGTCCTGGCGTGTCTCCATTTCTTGCTTCAGACGCTGTGGCCCCGCGTTTGCTCCAGTGACAGGATTGTCAGAGCTATTTGTCACAGCTCTGTTATGCCATGGCGTTGGTTGTAGAGGGCTAGAGCCACCGTGGTCGACTCGCCTCTCCTCCTTCTTCTCCTGGCCGCAACAAATGGCAAAAGTTCAACCTTGAACGCTTAATCAAATTATTCACTCTTGTTTTTTTTCTTTCTTACTTTCTTCCTGCAAGCTACCGTGAAATATAAATCCAGAGTTTTGTGCAGTGGTGGACAAAGTATTCAACCCCGGTATAAGAATAAATACTGCTCCTGGTCAATTATGACTCAAGGACTGAAAGCAGTGAAAGTTGCTCAGTCGAATTTTGTACTTGAGTTAAAGTGCAGGAGTTCTTGTTTTAAGTATTCAAATGTACTCGAAAGTTCAAATTACACAGTACTTTTTGCGCAGTTTTAAGTCTGTCTGTGGGTTGTATACATATTTAACCAATGGAAAGCATTAACAAGAGCTTGTGACTAAATAATAACTACATTGGATCCACTGGAACGGAACACAGGTTATTTTTGACTGGGGTACCTGTGGGTAGCCCACGTCCTATATCTACCCATTGGAATGAGGGCGTTTCACATTGATGAACTGTTCCAATGGTTGAAGGACGGGCTTCTTTTCCCATCGTCCGCTATTGCTTTTCCATGCTCTTGGGCGGGAGGGGGTCAGTGAAGTGAAGAGACAGCCGTGAAGCTAGAAGTTGCACATTTCAGCAGCAAAGATGTCATGAGATCTCGGAAGAGTATGTTAATACAATATAACTTACTGTAATACAATTATGTCTCCCTGCTCTTCTATTGAGACATTTAGTGGTCTTAATTTTTTCCATTGCATTACTTTTATTCTGGTTGTATGTATTTTGTCAATAAAATAGTCATAGTTGTGTTCATTTGGGTGGGATTTAGGCCGATTTGTTTCCATGTGTGACTCTTGTGATGTGGCATTAGAAGAATTTAAAACATAATTATGCAGATGTAATGTTTTCTTCCCATGTTAATGACTGTATTCACCCCCCCCAACACCCCAGAACACTATGGAAACACACTAAGCAGTTACAGTACGTTTTCATTTAAATCATGTCATGATTGTAAAGCGTGTTTTGATGGCCTCTCATTGTTGCAGTACATTCTTTATACAAGCTTTCTACCCGACAGCGATGGCATATGCACATGTCTGGTATCGTGACCATATTGGCTCCTCCTTCATTCTTGCTATAGGCTAATTGCTTTGACATTAACATTCTCTTTTTCTACCTCTCTCTTCTTACTCAAACAAAAGATAAATGCATGAACACACACGTGTGGGCTTACTGTACACATCACGCCTCTGCTGCACCACATCATTTTTGGAGAATTTATAGTTACTAAAGCTAACTTGGTCTCTAGTCTACAGGGAAATCAGTAGATGTGAAGAACCCTTTCTATAGGGAAATCAGCTAGAACCCAGAATTGTCCGACGTCACAAGTTAGGGTTGCGAATCGTCCCTTGAAATACGTAATCGTTCCTTATTTGGAAACTAAAATAAGCGTCCCTTATTGAATTGATTGAACTGACTTACGGTAGTTGTGTAATTGTGTAATGCTGTCTTTATTCTTTTGGTTGTTAAATTGTGTCATTTGTTTTTCTGTTTTCTGTATGCTTGTTTTTAATCTGACTTTGTACAGCACTTTGGTTGACCACTGGTTATTGTAAATGTACTTTATAAATAAAGTTTGAATTGAGTTTGAATTGAGTTGTTCCTTATTTTGGGGAACCAATCAATGACACACACATCTAGTTTTTTGGGGGCCTTTTATGTCTATATTGTATTGATAGGACAGTAGGCTGACAGGAAATGGAGAGAGAGAGAGATGGGGAGTGACACGCAGCAAAGGCCGTCGGGATCGGGGGTCGAACCCGCAACACGCTGTCAGGCTGGATTACCAGCCTATGTGCCCGGACGGTTACGCCAACCGTCGGGGGCAATGACATAAACACATCTTACAAGTTCAAACGGCTCATACACTGTAATACAGGTTGTTAAATATAATGTACAAAAACTGTACATATATATGGGGCGCCGCTGGCCTAGCTGTTAGGGCGCATACCGCATATCGGCTCTAATGCAGCCTGACAGCCTGGCGACCTTTACTGCGCGTTACTCCCTGTCCCTCTCCTAGTTTCCTGTCTCTCTACACTGTATAGTGTATACTATCAATAAAGGCAGAAAAGACCCAAAAATATCTTTAAAAAACTAAAAACTAAACTGTACACAGTTTTCTGGTGGTCCCTTTTTTTTTCTTGCCCGGCCGGGTGTCTTTTATTTGAATTTCAGGTAGTGGTCAACCCTATAGTCTGCTGCAACGCATCATGTTCTCTCTCATTTCAGAGAATTAACTGAATTACTAAATTACTAAAGCTAACTTGGTTTCTACAGGGAAATCAGTAGATGAGAAGAACCCTTTCTATGGGGAAATCAGCAGACTAGAACCCAGAAACGTCACAGTTTCGGGGAAGATTTTCTAAATCATATTACCAGTGGTGGAAAGCAGCTAAGTACACATACTCAAGTACTGTACTAAAGTACAATGTTGAGGTATATATTTTTTACTTGAGGATTACCAATTTTCAATACTTTTACTTCTACTACATCCCAGAGGCAAATATTGTACTTTTACTCCACTACAATCATTTGAAATGTTTAGCTATTTTGCTGATTTAGATTATTAATTGCAAATAAACACATTAACCACTTCAGCCCTGTTTTATACTTCAGCTGTTTTCAAAATGTTTTTATACATTTTGAAAACTTGTTAAATGGGACATTCTGCATAATTACTTTTTACTTTTTAATTTAAGTATATTTTGATGACAATACTTTTGTCAAGTACTCAAGTGCATTTTCAATACAGGATTTTCAGTAGAATATTTCTACATTGTGAAATCAAAACCTTTTACTTAAGTAAAACATTTGAGTACTTCTTCCACCTCTGCATATTACAGTTTCCTCATTTTCAGATCAAAGTGCACAAGGCATTGTAATTCCGCCAGCGTTCTGACTTGATATGAATACAAGATTGTTGACAGAAGGATTGTGGGCTTAAAGTAGCACTGCTAACTTTGAAAATTGTACTGAGTCACACCACGGTACATGTGTAAACACACTAATACACACACGCACGCACGCACGCACGCACACACACACACACACACACACACACACACACACGTTGGTATTTCTATATGCTTGTAAGGACAGCAATATTTAAAAAAAGGCTATCTATTTTTCTTGACATTTTGAACCGTAAACCTAAACCCAACCCCTAAATGCCTAATACTAACCCTGTACCCCAACATTGATTAACTTAACTTTTTTTTTCTTTTCTTGTAGGATCCACCATTTTGGAGGTGCAAGACCTCATTAGAAGGTCGTTTCCCCATTCTTGGCCATGGACTAGACCTCAAAAGTATAGTAATACACACACACACACACACACACACACACACACACACACACACACACACACACACACACACACACACACACACACACACACACACACACGCACCCACAAAAACGTGAGTGGACATTCAGAGGAGCTCCAGGTATTAAGGGGAGCGTGTGATTCTTTTCTTTTTCCTGAAGGGCGTGCAAAGTCAGCGCAAAAAATATGCCACTGTTGTGGTTCCATCAGAAATGGATGAATCACTTGCATTTTACATGACACGCACATTTGCTGTTGCACAAAAACAAGAGGAGTGGAAAAAGCTCTGCGATGAGGAGAAAGTGCTTTTTGCTTTCGACAGTATAACTCCAGACTGTCTGATTGGCGATAACGGCCTCCTACTTACCCTTTTCTGGCATGTCCATTAAAGCATGCACTTTAAGAGTCTACCGAATTCATTTTTTATAAAGTTTCAAATGTCAACAATAAAATAAATAATGGTTTTGATGTAAGTTTAGCGGGTGAATAAATAGACTGCAGCCTGTTTAGGTCCCTCGAGCACTGCTTGAGGCTACACAGTAAAATCCTATCGTTAATTTACCTCAGGAGATTGTACAAATTGAACCAAATGGACCCATAGGGGTACATTTGGTTCCATTTGTACACTCGTACTGTAGAAATGAGCTCTTATTAAGATTATTTTCATAGTGAGTTTTAAACCTATTTCACTTTTTAAGTGAATCTTTTCCCCTTCCCTTTTACTATTATTATTAAAGTAATGAGATGGATGTTGACTGGATGTCATTATTTTTCTGGTACCAGATGGTAAATGTATTATGGTAAACAGGAAAACAGGCAGATGGTACAGAGGACCAAGCAAAAGTTGTGTGGTATAGTACCTAAACCTTCTGGTTTCTGCTGCTTTATTCCTGACTCCCATGTGTTACTTTACCTGTTTACTCTTTTATTATGCGCAGCATTATGTGTTAGTCCTAGCTCTATCTTTTTTCTGTTATCTGTTCTGTGTTTCATAAATGTGATACTGCCAGTACAACTGAATTTCCCCTGCCGGTTCAAGTACAGTGTCCGTCCATCCGTTCGGCTGGCATCTGTATCTTTAAATCATGCACTCTAGAATAAAAAAGGAAAGTGAGCCATTATATTAACACTTTCTTAAAGGAACACTCAGAGATGTGCATACAATATTATAGTCTGTAGAAACAGCACTATACACTGACAGACAATATCCTCCTTCCTGTCAGTTCCAGCCTCTCTTTTTGTTCCTACATTTCCCATGATGCATTTTGTGGACAAGCATTGGCCTGGCACGCCTATGGTCTATTAGCCGCCATCACATTGACCTTATATTTTCTGAAGTCAAGATCTCTGTTTTGCTGTAAAGGGTAGTACGCCACCATGGGTAGTAAAAATTAAGAAGTAAGGGTTGTAGTTTTCACATTCATGCATTTTTACCAACAAAGTGACATCACATCCTCCAATAATTAACCAAAGCTCTGTGATAATGATGGAAATTATATCCTGTCTCTTTAACCACTTACCGGAGTCCCCCAGGGCTCTATGCTAGGCCCCCTATTATTTCCCATCTACACTAAATGTCTTAGCTTAAAATAGCCAACTTACAAGCTCACAACATGTTGGGTTGCGATGCGTTGTGAGCTTGTTATTTTCACAGAATGCTTGCCCCAGAATAGGGACGATAGGGTTCATGTGGTTCAACTTTTGAAACTTTGGATTCACATTTGTGTAAACTTTATTATATAAACCTGATTTCCACACAACTCATTTCCCTCTGATACTGTACAGTGGATAGATAGTCCTTTGTTAATTAAGGGAAATCCAGTTGTCATACAGTAGCATAGCTTAGTGTTTACTGCCGGTTTGCTTGGTGTGATATTCATTTAAAAAGGCTTTTTGCTAGGCAGCGTGGAGTATTTTTCTTAGCAGTCGTTCCGCTTTTGGATGCAAATATGGCAGTACTGTTAATCAGTATGTTCACTTTTTAGTCTGTTATGACAAAATTGCAGTTTCAAGCGAATCAAGAACCAAGAGGAGTTATTTTTCACTCATACAGGTACAAGCAGCGAAATGTTGTACCTTCTTTATCATATTATTTGTTGTGTATTTATTGTTGGGTCCACTAGGTGCAGAAGTTGGTTCTAAAGTGCATTGCATCCCCTCATAGCTTACTTTATCGACCAGCAATAAGCGTTTGTAATTAAATTACTATCAGTGATTCAATGAAACAACACGGTCACACAGCTTAAGGACCAGCCTTTACGCTGATGTGATCCACAGTAAACGCCTGCAATCGAACGAGTACGGCCATCATTATCATAAAGAATTACGGCCTTTAAATCAATACCCCGCCTTCCTTAAGCATGATATATACTTCCGTCGTCCGACAAACATCAGTGGTGTAAAGTAACTAAGTACATTTACTCAAGTGCTGTACTTAAGTACAATTTTGTACTTTACTGGAGTATTTCCAATTTTTTATACTTTTACTTTTAGTCCACTACATCTCCACTACGAGTCAAATATTGTACTTTTTACTCCACTACAATTATTAGAGAACTTTAGATACTAATTATTTCGTAGATTTAGATTATTATTACAAAACATACATGAACCAATTCAGCCCTATTTAAACTTTGGCTATTTTCAAATAGCCGATCTACAAGCTCACAACGTGTCGCATCGCGACGTGTTGTGAGCTTGTAGATCTGCTATTTTCAAAAGATTTTTTTAACTGTACTTTATACTTTTGGTACTTTAAGTACATTTTGATACCAATACTTTTGTACTTTTACACAAATACATTTTTTATTCTGAGTATTTCTACATTGCAGTATTGATTCTTTTAATTAAGTACAAAATGTGAGTGCTTTTTTCCACCACTGGTCGGTGTGAGCTTGTAGGTCTGCTATTTTCGGCACGTGACACCGTCACATGACGTAGCCTATAGATTAGGATTTAGAAGCAACACGTGAGAGCAGCCGTGTCGCCGGAATCCTAAGCAGGGGACTGGAAGCCGCGGCGTGACGAGGCTCTCGTTATAGATCGGGCCTTAAATTCACTTGGAGTGTCAGGCTAACTGATTGCGGAGGAGGACTTTCTACAGGATGAGAGATGGAGGTGTTAATGATGTCACCCTCTTCCCAGGGAACAAATTTATGGTGTTACTTTTTGATGGAGTCCTTCTGGTGCAGGCTCCTTTCCAACTGATTTGTATCTCGGCGTGTACACTGGCCAGGGGGAGAGAACAAGGGATCGTCTGAGGTTTTTGCTCAATACTTTTTTTTGGTTTTAAGTAGGCTGCAATGCCACATTACTAATATACTGTATCTGATGTAGAAAACCAAAAAAGGGTGCTCCACAGAGTGCATATCTCCTCCAGATCTCATCCCAGACTTGGTTTGCAGGCATCGGGACGCAATTAACACATTGCCTGCCAGAGTTTTTTCAGATTTTTAGCTGTTGCCTGCCAGGGTTTTGCCATGTTTTTGGTACCTGTTCGCGTAGCCACAGATTTTTTTCCTCCAGTATGATTGATCCCCAGATGGTTTCTAATCACAGATGAGATTCAGGTGTGGTTTCACAAATGTCAACGAGGTCATTTTGACCTCGTTGACATGTTTGGTTGATGTTTCAATATAGCTCAAAAGCAGTAGTTTTAAACCAAAAAACAAAGTGAATTGTTTGTCCGTTTGAATTTTAACATTGAAGTGAATGGAGCAGCAAATCTTCGAACATTTTTAGCTCCTAATCTGTTCATAATTCGACAAGGGTTGAAATTATAAAAAAATGCAAAGACGTATATATACGTCTTTGGCAGACAGCAGCTGATAATTAAATGACGTATATATACGTCTTTGGCAGCTAATGTGTTAAGGCGGATGGGTGGGGGCTGGTAGCATTTGTATGACATATGCGGTGGCCCCTATGGGCAGAAGTGCGGTCCATAGAGGCCCAACATCCAATTTGGGGTTGATTAGATCTTGTGTTCATGATGTATTTTTGTTGTTGTCGTAAAATATAAGCACCTATTTTGTAAGAAATAAGCCGCCCTACAGGCAAACAGAATGGAATATCAAAACTGTGTTCGATGGTCAATGCCACATGATCATTTTCATCATTTTGACCATGATACTGAGCATACTGAATACTGAATGATGCTGACCATACTGAAATTATACTGACCATGATACTGACCATACTGCGATTATACTGACCATGATACTGACATGATACTAACATGATACTGTATTACTGACCATACTGACGTGATACTGACCATAATGACATTATACTGACCATAATGACAGTATACTGACATGAAACTGACCATACTGAAACGATACTGACATGATACTGACCATGATACTGACATTAAGGGGCCCGTTATAGCGCCACCACGAGGCTCATTCGAAAAACTGCGTTGGTCCAGCAGTTTGCGAGATTAGCTGCGCACAGACAGACACACAGACAGAAACACTCACAGACAGGGGCAAAAATGTAATCTCCTCCTTCCAGCCTTCTGGCTTATTGCTGGAGCTAATTAAAGCAAATATATTTTTTCCAGAACATACAGTATATGTCCTGGAAAAAGGTAATGTGCATGTAAAGGGCTAGGATAATATATTATCGTAAAACAACAAGCGCTTCCCCTGCATGTTGTATTTAATACAGCGCCCATGTAGAACATTACCATGAATTAGAATGCTAATGGTGAATTATAACAACCAAGGGGGTTGGCTATATTAAGTTTAAACGAGGTCTTAATTAACTGCTGAAAACTACCTCTTTTATGCCTCGGGAGCACGAAATGTCAGCCCGACCGTCAAGTTTAAGAACACCGCTGCACAGCACACTGCCTGCTGACCCAGAGCAAAGGCAGCAAGTCAGTGCTGTCTGACAGAAAACCCTGTATCTCCATATTTCAACTCGTATCATATGACAGTACAGTGTCGCGCCAAAGCAGTGAAAAGCGCGTTGTGATCTTGCAGAGCTGCTATTTTAGCTATTTTCTAAAAGACACATTTAAGACCTGAAGCCGATTCTACAAAATAATTAATGTCTACTAAATCCCAACAGTTTTCTAAACAAATTATGCTGCTGTATCAGCGGTGCTCAAACTTTTTCATAATTGTCAAGGACCCCCAAAATTATACTGTATTTGGCCGCGGACCCCCATCTCAAAATATTTGGTTCCAGGGACCCCCCAGAAGCAAAGATTTGAGTTAAAAATGTTCGCTTTAAAAGAATACATACATTCACAGATTTGCACGCATTTTCTAATTTTTTCAAAAATAGCAGATCTACAAGCTCATAGCGCGGCACTCGGTGCCGCGCTATGAGCTTGTATATCTGCTATTTTTGAATAGCCAAAGTGTAAAATAATGCTTTTTGAGCTCAAATAAAAAAATGAAACAGATGCGTCCCAAGTGAAGGTGGTTAAGTGTTGTCTGTAGGTTTCATAAATATTGAACCAATGAAACATAGCTTTGTGACTAAATTTTAACTACAGTGGATCCATTGTAACACAGGTTCTTTCTTCTTTTCTTTTTGTCTTAAGAGTTTTGGACATACGTGGTTTCCACCCCGACGGGCGGCGACAAAGTCCCAAAGAGGTCAGGGATGTTTCACAGGTCGGGGTGTGTGTGTGTGTGTGTACTTACTGTCAGATGAAAATTAATAGACACAGATGTACTCCACAAGCTTAGGATAATCATGTAGCCCTGAGGGCAACGGGATGAGGAAAAACCACAGTCTCCATTAACCCATTCAATCCGGGAACGCATCTGTGTCATTTTAGATGTCTTTTGCTATTCAAAAATAGCAGATCTACAATATTTGTGCAAATCATTCAATATATGTATATATACATTTTATATGTATACATTTTTACTCAAATCTTTGCTTCTGGGGGTCCCTGGGAAAAGAAAATTTGAGATGGGTGGTCCACGGACAAATACATATCATTTTGGGGTGATATGAAAAAAGTTTGAGAACCACTGACATTATTGCAACGTAAAAAAAAAACTGTTAGGTTTAGAAGACATTGTAGAATCCCCAGAAGCAAAGATTTTAGTTAAACATTTTTGCTTAAAAAATATATAAGATGTACAAAAAAAATGTACAAAAAAAAGCAGATCTACAAGCTTGTACCGAGTGCTGCGCTATGAGCTCGTACTTAAAGTATAAAATAATGGTTATAGCAAAGAACAAACTAAAATGACACACTATGTGTTCCCGGATTGAATGAGTTAATAGAATAATGTTAATGGAGACTAATGGAGATTGAGCGTGTGTGGTGTAATAATGTCTTTGATGTGGAAGCTCAACTTTGTAGGGCTTCAACAGTTAATGTAAATGATCAATTTAATCAATTGAATAAAATTATTGATTAATCGAGTTGCATAAATGGACCACAAAGTAGGATTGCAGCAGGCATGTCATTATAGGCAGAAATGTTGAAATATCTCAATTAGACGATCTACAAGCTTGCATCGTGACTACATATCCAAAATAAATTTACTAAGTCCAGAGCTCGATGAATGTTAGGGACCAAAAGAAGTCACTACAAAGTACTACCAATCAACTCTAAATTGCCTGAAACGTGCTCCTAACAGGTTTTTGGGGGGACGATTTTGGCCTCCACACTTAGTGATTTTTTCGGATTTAACTTTCGTTTCGGTAGTGACAAACTTTCGTTTCGGTAGTGACCCAATGGTGAAAAAATAAATGTACTAAGTCCAGAGCTCGATGAATGTTAGGGACCAAAAAAAGTCACTACAAAGTACTACCAATCAACTCTAAATTGCCTGAAACGTACTCCTAACAGGTTTTTGGCGGGACGATTTTGGCCTCCACACTTTTTTCGGATTTAACTTTCGTTTCGGTAGTGACAAACTTTCGTTTCGGTAGTGACACAATGGTGTTCTCAAAAATATGTATATGGCCGTGGACGCCCATGTCAAAATATGTAGTGCCAGGACTCCCCATAACAAAGATTTATATTTATAACTTGGAGGAAAAAAAAGAGCGTTCCAAATTTGGCAAGATGTTGGGTACACCTTGATTTATTGTCAGAACCTGTACTTGAACTTGCATCCTCACATGTCATAGGCAGGCGCCATTACTCAGTGAGCCACTGAGCTTTTGTTTAATGCTTATGAAAAACCCTCACTTTAAATCCATTTCACTGTATACCATTTGTATATTGTCCCTTACACCAGTAGGGATACTATAATACTAGTCCTGTGTAGTGGAAGAAAGCTGGCATCAAAAGTGAAAACTATTACTAAAATTGATAAGTATTAGCCGCAGACCTCCATCTGAAAAGATTGTGCTGGGGTAAGGATTTGTTTAAAACGTCAACATTCTTCAAAAATGTTTAACTGTTATTTGTAGGACTTGAACCCGGACCTTTTTGGACATGCAAAAAGAGTCTTTTCACAGTGAGCTATTGTGGTGACTGCTAGAACAGCCAAATAGAATAGATTCATCTATTCATCACAAAGATGTTTCATAAACATTGAAACATCTAAGCTAAACTAAATCGTTTTAACTGCATATTTTGATATGTGTTTTGTTGCAGTAATTAGTGAAGTGAAGGGACAGTGGAAGTTACAGTGGTTCTTCTTTAATCTGAAGCATGTTTTAAACACCGCCCTTAAAACCACGAAAGAAACATGTGGAAATGTGTGGAGGTGCCATAGGCAAGCGAGTTCTGACGTGGATACCTAGGCGACCTTGGAAAAGGCCAAAGCAGGTTCAAGTCCCGCATAGGCACTGAAGCACATACTCATCGATTTCTCTCTGTTACCCCCGGTTTACGGGGATGCAGTGCAGTGGGGCCGGGGAGCGGTTTAGCTCCCCGGTGTTTCCACACAGTAAAACTAGGTGGTTATGGCAAAAGAAATCACACCTATCTGAACTTTTATGTAACCAAGGTAACAATGACAATTAGGTGAGGTCACTTCCTGAACTGCACTCCTCCCTGTTTGATGTCTGTGCTGCTCTGTCTGCTGAGCTTTTCTATAACTAAGCTTGTCTTTGGGTTTTCTAGGGTTACATTCAGCTCAGTGATGTTGTGTTTGTTACTACGAAGTCAAGTCTGATACTTTTACTCAAGTAAGAAATGTGAGTACTTTTCCAACCACTGGCACACAACAGCTGTTACACTGTGTGTGTGTGTGTGTGTGTGTGTGTGTGTGTGTGTGTGTGTGTGTGTGTGTGTGTGTGCGTGTGCGTGTGCGTGTGTGTGTGCGGTGTGGGGGGGGGGCTGGGGGCAACAGTTTAGGTGACGGACCATTCATTCACAGCATCTGAAGCTAAGGATCAAGGGAGGACCATGCTAACAACATTTAGCACGTTAGCATCGTCTATTTAAATAAGGGTTTAAAGGCTCTGTGAGGCAGTTTATAACATGGTAAAGCAAACAATTTAATGCTCAAATAACCTGGTGAGTTGGTGAATACAGTGGATTAGTTTTTAGATCGACCTGGGATTTTATAATTGTGTACTGGGCTGTCTGTTACCTGCAGCTTGGGCTTAAAGCTAACAACAGTCCATGTTAGACAAATGTAATGATTCATAAACATACTCACTGATCACTATCATATACTCCTTAGAATGTTTAGCTTAGTTTAAGGGTCTGATTTGTTTATAGTGGCTATAGCTGATGTTGATGCTATATAAAAATTGTGATTACAGGTCAATCACTAAACACAGAAGGAGAGCTGTGTTGGTAAAGCCAGGTTATTCATATATTTTCATTCATTTTCATGCAAGTGTAGACATATGGTGTCAACATGGCAAAAAAGCGCTGGTAGTTGGTACACCTGGTTTCTGCTGGGAACAGGGTTCGATTCCCGGCAGCGCTGTGCTTACTGTTTCACCTTTGTCCTGTTGTGTATGTTTACATTAAATGTTAGCACTCAATTCATTGATTCATAATACCTGAATGCACTTTTTATGCAAAGCTGTTCATGTGAAAGATGGTTGCATACTGAGCAACACAGAATATTCACCACATGCTGCATGTTTTAATTTCATTGTGGTTCAAGCATAGTCATAGGATGTTGCTGTGCATTTGATCACTTGGATCTAGGTGTGCATGCTTTCTTTATTATATATTTGTATTTATTTGTATTTTTCGTCACCAGCATTTTTCGTCATTTTTCGTCACCAGCATTTTTTCGTCACCAGCATTTTTCGTCATTTTTCGTCACCAGCATTTTTCGTCATTTTTCGTCACCAGCATTTTTTCGTCACGAGCATTTTTCGTCATTTTTCGTCACCAGCATTTTTTCGTCACCAGCACAATGGTGTCACTACCGAAACAAAAAAAAAATTGTTCCCCCAAAAACCTGTTAGGAGTACGTTTCAGGCAATTTAAAGTTGATTGGTAGTGACTTTTTTTTGGTCCCTAACATTCATCGAGCTCTGGACTTCGTAATTTTTTTTCCGTTTCGGTAGTGACACTACCGAAACGAAAAAAAAAATGTTCCCCCAAAAACCTGTTAGGAGTACATTTCAGGCAATTTAAAGTTGGTTGGTAGTGACTTTTTTTTTGGTCCCTAACATTCATCGAGCTCTGGACTTAGACATTTTTTTTCCGTTTCGGTAGTGACACTACCGAAACGAAAAAAAAAATGTTCCCGCAAAAACCTGTCAGGAGTACGTTTCAGGCAATTTAAAGTTGATTGGAAGTGACTTTTTTTTTGGTCCCTAACATTCATCGAGCTCTGGACTTAGTAATTTTTTTCCCGTTTCGGTAGTGACGAAACAAAAAAAAATTGTTCCCCCAAAATCCTGTTAGGAGTACGTTTCAGGCAATTTAAAGTTGATTGGTAGTGACTTTTTTTTTTGTCCCTAACATTCATCGAGCTCTGGACTTAGTAATTTTTTTTCCGTTTCGGTAGTGACACTACCGAAACGAAAAAAAAATTGGGTAGCACTTTACAATAATGACCCGTTATAAAGCATTTATAAACGTTTATAAGTAGTTTGTAAACTATTAACAAATCATTAACAACCTGTTTGTTGACATTCGTAAATGATTACTAAAACCTTTATAACTACAGTTACAAATCATTTGTAAAGTATTAGTAAGTAGTGATCTATTCATGAATAAGCCATTTATATACATCTGTAAAAGATTATTAAATCATTTGTAACGACCCATTCTAAAGCATTTATAAACGTTTATAAGCAGTTTGTAGACTATTAACAAATCATTAACAACCTGTTTATTGACATTCGTAAATGATTACTAAAACCTTTATAACTACGGTTACAAATCATCTATAAAAGTATTAGTAACTATTCATGAATAAGCCATGTATAATACATCTGTAAATGATTATTAAATCATTTGTTACTGATGTTACATAATATATACAAGCTATTGGTAGCTTGTTCATGTTTAACATATGCTTTGTTAAACATTCCTAAAGTATCTATAAATCCTTAGTACATGTTATTATGTGCCCTATAGTAAAGTGAAGACAGTTCATCATTTACAACTGTCTGTTAATGTGTTTGTTCATGTTTAACATGCTTTGTAAAACATTCCTAAAATATCTATAAATCCTTTGTACATGTTATTATGTGCCCTACAGTAAAGTGAAGACAGTTCATCATTTATGACTGTCTGTTAATGTGGACTTTCTCCTTACCTGTTGCAAACTACCTGGCTTTCATGAATGCAGACACCAAACAATTACTAGAATTATCATTCATGTTAAGCAAATGATGCGTAAGACATTCGTAAAGAGTATGTAAACCATTTGTGGTGTTAGGGACCAAAAAAGTCACTACAAAGTACTACCAATCAACTCTAAATTGCCTGAAACGTACTCCTAACAGGTTTTTGGGGGGACGATTTTGGCCTCCACACTTAGTGATTATTTCGGATTTAACTTTCGTTTCGGTGGTGACCAACTTTCGTTTCGGTAGTTTGATTACAAAATGTAAGTTGTGTAAAAAATAATCTGACTATACTAAGTTGTTATTTGTTTGTTTAAGTCAGGCTATACTCTACTCAGAGTCATAAGTTTACAAAATGTACTAAAGTACAGTGAAAGTCTGTGCGGTTTGTCTTCATCACTGAAAATAACGTACATGTAAACTGATGTCATGTGCAGTTGGGGTGAAGAAACACAACCATTTCACTCCTAATAATACCTATTTGATTTGACATCCTGACTTGCTGCTGTAGCTGAGGCTTGAACCTGTTACCTGCGGCTCACTAGTCAGTGACTCTATCCATTCACCTACAGCTGTTTCCTTGGAATCTGCGGTTCTGAAACGTTTTGTTGTCAACCCCTCAAATTGACATGTATTTGGGCAGTGGACCCCAATGTGAAAAGATGTAGTGTCAGGGCCCCCCATGAAAAAGATTTATATTTATGCTGTAACACATTTTTTTAAAAGTTATTTGTCTTGTTTTTATTCAAGTCAAAGCACCAGGAAGGCTGTACTTGTCAGCCATCTGTTAGCTCAATGGGTTGAGACGCAGTATTCATGATCCAGAGGCCATGAGTTCAAATCCCATTGATGTCTTTCCTATGATTCTTTCCTTTGCAGACTGGCTTCCAGAAGATCAACTGAAAACTACCAGGAAGGCTGTACTTGTCAGCCATCTGTTAACTCAATGGGTTGAGACGCAGTATACATGATCCAGAGGCCATGAGTTCAAATCCCACTGGTGTCTTTACTGTGATGCTTCCCTTTGCAGACTAACTTCTAGAAAAACAAGTTAAAACCACCAGAAAACCTGTAACTCTCAGCCAACAGCATAGCTCAACTGGTAGAGCGTCTGTCCAATAACATGACTTGACTTGAGTGGGTTCGATTCCCACTCGAGTCAAGTGTCCCCGGTAACTTGGGGCAACGGATAAATGGACTGATATCCTTAGTGATGCTTCCCTTTGCAGACTAACTTCTAGAAAAACAAGTTAAAATCACGAGGAAACCTGTAACTCTCAGCCAACAGCATAGCTCAACTGGTAGAGCGTCTGTCCAATAACTTGACTTGACTTGACTTGAGTGGGTTCGATTCCCACTCGAGTCAAGTGTCCCCGGTAACTTGGGGCAACGGATAAATTGACTGATATCCTTAGTGATGCTTCCCTTTGCAGACTATCTTCTAGAAAAACAAGTTAAAACCACCAGGAAACCTGTAACTCTCAGCCTACAGCATAGCTCAACTGGTAGAGCGTCTGTCCAATAACATGACTTGACTTGACTTGAGTGTGTTCGATTCCCACTTGAGTCAAGTGTCCCCGGTATCTTGGGGCAACGGATAAATTGACTGATATCCTTAGTGATGCTTCCCTTTGCAGACTAACTTTTAGAAAACAAGTTAAAACCACCAGGAAACCTGTAACTCTCAGCCAACATCATAGCTCGACTGGTAGAGCGTCTGTCCAATAACATGACTTGACTTGACTTGAGTGGGTTCGATTCCCACTCGAGTCAAGTGTCCCAGGTAACTTGGGGCAACGGATAAATTGACTGATATCCGTAGAATACCTTGTAGGAGTGTGCTGGTTCAAATCCAGTACAACCCAGGACCGAGCGGTCCTGGGTTCGATTCCCACTAACGTCAAGTCCCCGGTAAATTGGGGCAGCGGATAAATTGACTGATATCCGTAGAATAACTTGTACCAGTTGAGCTATGCTGTTGGCTGAGAGTTACAGGTTTTCTGGTGGTTTTAACTTGTTTTTCTAGAAGTTAGTCTGCAAAGGGAAGCATCACAGTAAAGACACCAGTGGGATTTGAACTCATGGCCTCTGGATCATGTATACTGCGTCTCAACCCATTGAGTTAACAGATGGCTGACAAGTACAGCCTTCCTGGTAGTTTTCAGTTGATCTTCTGGAAGCCAGTCTGCAAAGGAAAGACATCAATGGGATTTGAACTCATGGCCTCTGGATCATGAATACTGCGTCTCAACCCATTGAGCTAACCGATGGCTGACAAGTACAGCCTTCCTGGTAGTTTTCAGTTGATCTTCTAGAAGCCAGTCTGCAAAGGAAAGAATCATAGGAAAGACATCAATGGGATTTGAACTCATGGCCTCTGGATCATGTATACTGCATCTCAACCCATTGAGCTAACAGTTGGATGACAAATATAGCCTTCCTGGTACCTTTCAGTTGTTCTTCTGGAAGCCAGTCTGCAAAGGAAAGAATCATAGCAAAGACATCAATGGGATTTGAACTCATGGCCTCTGGATCATGAATACTGCGTCTCAACCCATTGAGCTAACAGATGGCTGACAAGTACAGCCTTCCTGGTGCTTTGACTTGAACAACAAACAAGACAAATAACTTTAAAAAAATGTGTTACAGCATAAATATAAATCTTTTTCATGGGGGCCCTGACACTACATCTTTTCACATTGGGGTCCACTGCCCAAATGCATGTCAATTTGAGGGGTTGACAACAAAACGTTTCAGAACCGCAGATTCCAAGGAAACAGCTGTAGGTGAATGGATAGAGTCACTGACTAGTGAGCCGCAGGTAACAGGTTCAAGTCAGGAGTCTCAGCTACAGCAGCAAGTCAGGATGTCAAATCAAATAGGTATTATTAGGAGTGAAATGGTTGTGTTTCTTCACACCAACTGCACATGACATCAGTTTACATGTACGTTATTTTCAGTGATGAAGACAAACCGCACAGACGTTCACTGTACTTTAGTACATTTTGTAAACTTATGACTCTGAGTAGAGTATAGCCTGACTTAAACAAACAAATAACAACTTAGTATAGTCAGATTATTTTTTACACAACTTACATTTTGTAATCAAACTACCGAAACGAAAGTTGGTCACCACCGAAACGAAAGTTAAATCCGAAATAATCACTAAGTGTGGAGGCCAAAATCGTCCCCCCAAAAACCTGTTAGGAGTACGTTTCAGGCAATTTAGAGTTGATTGGTAGTACTTTGTAGTGACTTTTTTGGTCCCTAACACCACAAATGGTTTACATACTCTTTACGAATGTCTTACGCATCATTTGCTTAACATGAATGATAATTCTAGTAATTGTTTGGTGTCTGCATTCATGAAAGCCAGGTAGTTTGCAACAGGTAAGGAGAAAGTCCACATTAACAGACAGTCATAAATGATGAACTGTCTTCACTTTACTGTAGGGCACATAATAACATGTACAAAGGATTTATAGATATTTTAGGAATGTTTTACAAAGCATGTTAAACATGAACAAACACATTAACAGACAGTTGTAAATGATGAACTGTCTTCACTTTACTATAGGGCACATAATAACATGTACTAAGGATTTATAGATACTTTAGGAATGTTTAACAAAGCATATGTTAAACATGAACAAGCTACCAATAGCTTGTATATATTATGTAACATCAGTTACAAATGATTTAATAATCATTTACAGATGTATTATTTTCATGGCTTATTCATGAATAGTTACTGATACCTTTATCAGATTTGTAACCGTAGTTATAAAGGTTTTAGTAATCATTTACGAATGTCAATAAACAGGTTGTTAATGATTTGTTAATAGTCTACAAACTGCTTATAAACGTTTATAAATGCTTTAGAATGGGTCGTTACAAATGATTTAATAATCTTTTACAGATGTATATAAATGGCTTATTCATGAATAGTTCACTACTTACTAATTAATACTTTACAAATGATTTGTAACTGTAGTTATAAAGGTTTTAGTAATCATTTACGAATGTCAACAAACAGGTTGTTAATGATTTGTTAATAGTTTACGAACTACTTATAAACGTTTATAAATGCTTTATAACGGGTCATTATTGTAAAGTGCTACCAAAAAGGGTTCTCCCAAAAACCTGTTAGGAGTACGTTTCAGGCAATTTAAAGTTGATTGGTAGTGACTTTTTTTTTGGTCCGTAACATTCATCGAGCTCTGGACTTAGTCATTTTTTTTCCGTTTCGGTAATGACACTACCGAAACGAAAAAAAAAATGTTCCCCCAAAAACCTGTTAGGAGTACGTTTCAGGCAATTTAAAGTTGATTGGTAGTGACATTTTTTTTGGTCCCTAATATTCATCGAGCTCTGGACTTAGTCATTTTTTTCCCGTTTCGGTAGTGACACTACCGAAACGAAAAAAAAATTGTTCCCCCAAAAACCTGTTAGGAGTACGTTTCAGGCAATTTAAAGTTGATTGGTAGTGACTTTTTTTTTTGTCCCTAACATTCATCGAGCTCTGGACTTAGTCATTTTTTTTCCGTTTCGGTAGTGACACTATCGAAACGGAAAAAAAATGTTCCCCCAAAAACCTGTTAGGAGTACGTTTCAGGCAATTTAAAGTTGATTGTTAGTGACTTTTTTTTTGGTCCCTAACATTCATCGAGCTCTGGACTTAGTAATTTTTTTTTCATTTCGGTAGTGACACCATTGTGTCACTACCGAAACGAAGTTAAATCCGAAAAAATCACTAAGTGTGGAGGCCATTCATCGAGCTCTGGACTTAGTTTTTTTTTTCGTTTCGGTACTACAAAGTACTACCAATCAACTCTAAATTGCCTGAAACGTACTCCTAACAGGTTTTTGGGGGGACAATTTTGGCCTCCACACTTAGTGCTTTTTTTGGATTTAACTTTCGTTTCGGTAGTGACACAATGGTGAAAGAAAAATATTACACTACAAAGTACTACCAATCAACTCTAAATTGCCTGAAACGTACTCCTAACAGGTTTTTGGGGGGACGATTTTGGCCTCCACACTTGGTGCTTTTTTCGGATTTAACTTTCGTTTTGGTAGTGACACAATGGTGAAAGAAAAATATTACACTACAAAGTACTACCAATCAACTCTAAATTGCCTGAAACGTACTCCTAACAGGTTTTTGGGGGGACGATTTTGGCCTCCACACTTGGTGCTTTTTTCGGATTTAACTTTCGTTTTGGTAGTGACAAACTTTCGTTTCGGTAGTGACACAATGGTGAAAAAAAAATGTTACACTACAAAGTACTACCAATCAACTCTAAATTGCCTGAAACGTACTCCTAACAGGTTTTTGGGGGGACGATTTTGGCCTCCACACTTCCCTCCACACAATGGTGAAAAAATACATTTACTAAGTCCACAGCTCGATGAATGTTAGGGACCAAAAAAAGTCACTATATAATACTACCAATCAACTCTAAATTGCCTGAAACGTACTCCTAACAGGTTTTTTGGGGGACGATTTTGGCCTCCACACTTAAATTTCTTCCTCGGCCTAGTGGGAATGTACGTGTGAAATTCACGGAAATTGCAAGTTGCGTTCATGATTTGAGGCATTTTTTTCAAAACGGACCAATCCTGCAAACTTTGGAAGCCAACCTTAGCCAATCAGAATAGAATATTGGAAATCGGACAGATCGGGTTGATCACATGACTATAGAGATGCTGTGTACCAATTTGCATGACGTTTGGATAAAATCTGTAGGAGTAATGTCAAAAAATATGTTTTGCACAAATCGGCCTCCTGGTGGCGCTATAACAGGCCCATGTGAAAAATGTGGGGCAGAGGTTCTGAATTGGCATCCTGGGAGTGTGTGTGCACAGTTTCGCAGCGAGCGGGCCAACGGTGCTGGAGATTAGCTGGTAACACACGGACAGGACACACACACACGGACGGACGGACGGACGGACGGACGGACGGACAGGGGGTAAAACATACTCTCTCGCCATGCCTTTCGGCCTGGCGGAGACAATAATTGATCGTTGCATCTTTATTGGAGTGAAATCAAAATTTTGGAGTGAAATTTTAGAGTGAAATCTTCCTACTAGTGAAATCTCAATTTCACCTATTTCACTATGTCCTCTGCACCTGTGAAAAATACTTTGATGGCTCTTTTTGCTGAGAACCTGAAACTTCACAGCACAGCAGAGAGTAGCCGTCTGGTGGAAACCTTGTATGTCCAAAATCATTCCTTTTCTACTATCATTTAAATAAAATGTAACGTGTCTCGAAGCGATGGGTTGTGAGCTCGTAAATGGGTTCTTTTCACTACTTCTGTGCGACACTCGTCTTGTATGATGAAGTAGGCTGTTAATTTCTATGAAAAAAAAAACATTACAAGTTGAAATCTGAAGATACAAGGTTTCTGAGAGGAGGAAGTGTATTCGGCAGGTCTGGGACGTTCTCTGCTCCACCTGTCCCAGCGTGAGATATTCCTCCCACGGATGGAACTGTGATTTCAGCAATATCCACCGGTTTAATTTATTGCTCCATGTCTCCCTAAATGATGCACTTACACCTCAGTAAGAGAGGAGAGAGGAGTGTTGTCATGACAGTTCAATATTCCAGCTTTTAGAGAGGTACTCTTCATATCAAAGGCAGAGTGCTCTTTTGTAGTGGAACAAGACTGTGTGTGTGTGTGTGTGTGTGTGTGTGTGTGTGTGTGTGTGTGTGTGTGTGTGTGTGTGTGCGTGCGTGCGTGCGTGCGTGCGTGCGTGCGTGCGTGCGTGCGTGCGTGCGTGCGTGCGTGCGTGCGTGCGTGCGTGCGTGCGTGCGTGCGTGTGTGTGTGCACGTGCGCGCAGGCGCTTTTATTCCTATACTTGTGAGGGACGGAAGTAACCATAAGTATAGTTGAATTTGAGAAATAGACATTGTGAGGATAATCCTCCTGGTCCTCACTAGAGAATGGTTGTTTTATATTGGTTGTCTGATTTATATACTTAACACTTACTGTAGTTGAGTGCCAGTGTCAAGCACCGAAAAATCTCCGACGTGTGAGCTTGCAGATTTAGGCCATTTTCTATGCTTCAGGGTTATGCTTAAAAATGGCAAGAGAAAAAAATAATAATCAGAAAATCATTGTGCTGGAATGCTGGAATGAATGTCCTGACCAGTATAGTAATAAAAACGTGTGCGTGTGCGTTTTACAAAAAAAGCACACCACTCCACCCAGACTGAAGCACCACTCACAGTGGTGTAGCATAATAGCCCTTGATGAGCTGTGTTGCAACATGGAGTGAAATGTGAACAGTCTTTAGTTAAAATGAGGAATTAATTTGCGCTATCTCCAATTTATGATTAATTTCACACCTCCAAGAGTAATTAGCAGAGGGCTGTGCTACATAATGATGGCGCTGACCTTTGCTAAATGGGAACAAATTCATATGGAGGTCTGGTGGAACTTTAAGGGGGGGACCGCAGGCAGCGCCATCAATATTTTTCGGCAACAATTCTCTCCCAAAAGCCAGAAATAAAGAAACCCCTGAACTGAGACTCAAACTTTCAAGGTTTACAAGGTTACAGGGTTGTCTGTATTGTTTTGTCTGTAAGAGTAAAAAATATATATATCTTTTTGACTCAAACATTGTAGCAGCATTAGCCTGCTAATGGAAATAAAAAAGGAGCAAACGTGTGTGTGTGTGTGTGTGTGTGTGTGTGTGTGTGTGTGTGTGTGTGTGTGTGTGTGTGTGTATATACAGTATATATATATATATATATATGTATATATATATATATATATATATATATATATATATATGTATATATATATATATATATATATATATATATATATATATATATATGTATATATATATATATATATATATGTTACAGGTAGATTGGCATTCCAGGTAGATTGGAAAAGAAGCGCTTGTTTTCACCGCCCCCCAGGCAATTCTGTAGAACCAACGTTAGAGGGCAATGCACGCCAGACATGAGTCCCACACCACACACGCACGCATGCACACGTGCACAAACGAGCACGCACACACGCATGCTCGCACATGCACAAGCGCGAACACACACACACACACACACACACACACACACACACACACACACACACACACACACACACACACACACACACACACACCCCCGTGAACAGCCTTATTCCATGCAGTTGAAGCACAAGGGGGCGAGGTGGCGGGCTATGTTAGTGCAGTGAGTGGCAGTTGGGGCAAACCATAGAGGGGCAAACGCAGTCCCCACAACATCATTTACGATTCTGTGCCTATCGGTACATAACTCGGACGGCACTTAGTCGACTAGCAGACCATCGGCCGGTCGGCGCGGGCACTCGCGCCTGGAGGCGCTCGGGCCTCCTTGACCTCAAGGTCTGCTGAGTCGCAGCCCCGCCCCGAGCCTAAAAACAAGCACTCCACTTCCAATCTCCCTGGAATGCCAATCTACCTGTGACATATATATATAAAAATCCTAATCAGTCATCATATCATATCGGTCCTGGTACCGTAACAGCATCCTTCAAATGCAATACCGATATCAAAATTATACTGCTTTTAATTTTATAATATACTGTATAGTATTTACGTTTGAAGGTGATGAAGGCTGCAGATTCAGTGTTTTGCAGAGGAAGCTTTCAAAAGGGCCAACAAGTTGGAAAAATGCTATAAAATACTATATTTAAGATGTTTGAACTAATATGTGCATCAATAGGACTAATAAATCAGGTAATAAGAATCTGCATCTGCACCGAGAATCACAGTTGCTGTGCAACAGGTGTAAGCTAAACCCTACTGGAAACTTGTATTGCAATATCAGTGTCACACCCCTGTCTCGGGTGAAGGTAGTGTGCAACCTCTTAGCACGACTAGACATCAAGGAATGGCAAGGCGCACAGTTTAGCAAGTTTTAACATTGTGTGTTCCTGGCAAACCTATTTAATGACCTGAACCTGCATTTTGACTGTTTCGGGATCCAGAGCAGAGCCACGCACGGTGAGAGAGATGATTGTCATTCCTTTGTTATGGTTTTCTTGAATAAATAACTTTAACGTTTGTAGTTTGTTGTAGTTTCTGTCCATACACCACTCAGCAAGCGTGCAGGCTTGACACTCTTGTACAGCACAATCAGTTGGCATTGTCCTTTTTCGTGACAATGTGTGGTCACAATTGGTGTCGGCCGATATGACCATTTACATTACATTACATTACATTACAGTCATTTAGCAGACACTTTTATCCAAAGCGACTTACAATAAGTGCATTCAACATAGGTAGGGAACGAAACTACTAATCACCAGAAGTCTTAAGTGCATTTCCTGCAAAAACAAGCAACCAAGAGTATACCTAGCGCTAAGGTAAGTGCTATATATCAGCTACCTACTTTCTTAAACAGATGAGACAAAATAGCAAAATCAAACGAGCACGAGCTAATACAAAAAGTGTATCGACTAAACAAGATCTAATAAAACAGTACAACAATAAAACAAGAGTTCGTACAACTAGTTAACAACAAGTAAGCCAGACAAAGAGGAAGGGTAGTGTTTCCTGAAGAGGCGGGTTTTCAGCCTGCGGCAAAAGATGGGCAGTGACTCTGCTGTCCTGACTTCAGTGGGAAGTTCATTCCACCACTGCAGTTAATCAGATATCGGCCTAATTTTCTATATCGTGCATCCCTACGAGTATCGTTGTTGTCGGGCAGAAACCTCTTATCTGCATATTTTCTCGTGTTTTTTTGTAAATTAACGCCCTACTTAATCACAGCATCACACTTCGCGCCGCGTTTTGAGCTCGTGGATCTGCTACTCTCGATGCTTTTGAATTTGAATCCTGCAAAGTAACAGTTTTGGACATGTGAGGTTTCCATCCAACAGAGACGATGTATGCACAACAAGAAGAATAAGAACAAAAAGAAAGAAGCGGGACTAATTAAAGAAGACCATTGTCCTAGCGATTAAAGTGCTTGACGTTACCGTGTGCAAACCTATGATACAATTATAATACTTAATATTGTGAAGTCTGCTCCACAGAGATAGAGAATTAACTGGTAAAGGCGGTGGAGGTAATAGGGAGGGAGCACAAACCGAGGGATGTTCTGGAGATAATGGTGCCTTTTCAGTTGTGATTCTGACCTCACTTCTGTGGAGTACAGCTAATTTAAAAGAGTTAAATAAATAAAATGAACCCCAAAGCGATCCCTCCTCTATTGTCTCATACAGTATGCGCATGTCGTATGCATGCGTGCTTAACTGTGCATTTGCATGCATTTCGTTGCATGTCGGGTGGAAACCTTGTATGTCCAAAACCGTTCCTTTTTTTATTGTCATTAAATTTGTTTTAATAATAATAATAATAATAATACACTTTATTTATAAAGCGCTTTTCAAAACATGGTTACAAAGTGCTTTACAGTGGCAGTCAAATACAGTACACCAAGAACATATTTGGTGTTGACGGTGAGGCAATTCAGTTTAAAAACAGGTGGTAGGATAAACATCCATAAAATCATTACAGCCAAGGACAAGAAAGCAATACAATAAAACAATAATCGCATGGTTTAAAGAGAAAGCCTTGATATAGAGGAGTGATTTAAAGGATGCCACTGAGTCTGCATACCTCAGGTTCTGGGGTAAGGCGTTCCAGAGAGTATAGGTGCCTGGGCTGTAAAGGCCCGATCGCCCATAGTGACACGGTTAGTTTGAAAAGGTCGATCTAAGGTTGCGCACAGGTTCATGTGGTGTCAACATGTCTAAAGAGGGGGCTAGACCACGCAGGGCTTTAAAAGTTGTCAGTAGGATCTTAAAATCAATTCTAAATCTCACTGGCAGCCAGTGAAGGGAGGCCAGGACTGGTGTGATGTGGTCACGCCTCCTAGTGTTGGTCAGTAGTCTGGCTGCTGAGTTCTGTATAAGTTGGAGGCGAGAGATAGCCTTTTTGCTGAGCCCAGAATACAGCGAGTTACAATAGTCTAGGCGTGAGGTGATGAAGGCATATATTACCTTTTCGAGGTCTGAAAATGTGAGGAATGGTTTGATTCTGGAAATGTTTCTCAACTGGAAGAAGCATGACTGTACTACTGTACTTTGGATATTTGCCCATCAAAGGACAGATCTGAGTCGAACCACACACCTAGGTTTCGAGCTGATGTCTTCACATTATTTGCCAGTGAATATTGCCGATCTACAAATAAAATACTTTTGCGCGACACTCTTGTATGATGAAGTAGGACATTATATACGAAAAATATAAAAAGTTGAAATATGGAGATATGAGGTTTCTGCCCGACAGGGAAGATATGGTATTATGCTTGTTTTCACACTGTAAACACATGCATGATAATGGTGTGACTTTGCACACGGTGCATTTGCATAAATGCATGAATGATTTTGTCTTGATTTATCCAAACAGAGACGATTCCAGCCCGTCTTCTGCATTTTAGAAATTGTTCTACAATTATTCAAACAAAGAATTCAGTCTTCCAGAAAATGGCATGTCACCCAGAGCAAAACCTATTTCTATATAGCTTGCTTTATCCACACAAGACTGCTTTAAAATGGAGCCTCATTATTGTTGTCCTTGGCAGCATGGGTGCACTGTGGAGAAAACTGTCATGCCATGGCAGTTTTAATAGAGCTTAATCTCTACAGACATGTGTTAGAAAGTTGCCCACACCTTTTGCGTTACCGTGCCATGATTTCCTCAGCCCCAAACACTCAGAAAACAGAGATTATCATCCAATTTGTTTTCATTTGACCTCATGATTTATCTGCATTCACTGTTTTATCATTTATTTTTATGGTCCCAAGACCATTATCTTACAATGTACCACTTGTTTTCAGTTAACAAGACAGGGACTAATGATAGTGTAGCTTCTATATGGATCTCCGACGTGATGTTGTCTACATATGATGAAATCTGTGGAAGAAATATTACGCTGATCGGTCCAGTGGTTTTAGTCTGACCATGATACTGACATGATACTGACAATGATGCTGACATAATACTGGCATGATACTGTCAATGATGGGTGCATTTCTCCATTCCGACATGTCGCCTTTCCGACGTTGACGAACCCTATACCTAACCCTAACCCTAACCCTAACCGCACGCGGAAGCCACTAGTCGGAGTGGTGAGATGTCGGAATGGAGAGTGAACACCGTCAATGATACTGACATAATACTGACAATGATACTGACATAATACTGACATGATACTGACAATGATACTGACAATGATACTGACATAATACTGACAATGATACTGACATAATACTGACATGATACTGACCATAATACTGACATGATACTGACATGATACTGACCATAACACTGACATGATACTGACCATGATACTGACCATGATGATCGTGTGTGTGTGTGTGTGTGTGTGTGTGTGTGTGTGTGTGTGTGTGTGTGTGTGTGTGTGTGCGCGCGCGCGCACGCAAAATAGTTTGACTGTGATCCATGCCGATGTATTTCTCAAATGAGTGGCAGGTGGGACTGCATGGTTGTTGTGTGCTTGTTTAGCGGGGCAGGACTGGCACCTCTTTGCCCCTGGCATCCCCTGGCTGCTCGCTTGCAGCAGGTGGCTGGTGGTGTGGCTGTATAGCCTGGAGCTCTCTTGCCAAATTGGCGCAGGCAGGGGTTCAGGGAAGCCACTGTCATTGTTCAATTGTGGGGATTCACCAGAGCCCTCCACAACTCCTCCAGAAAACCCTCCTGTTGTTGGGGTTTCCAGTGTTCCATCTGGGATTTATTCAGTCGACATATCCAGACATTTAATTGAATACAGTATATTATAAAAACAAATGTGATTCTCAACCTTTTTCATTTCAAGGACCCCCAGCTTGAAATGCATTAGTCCATGGAACCACATGTTTTAATATATGGGATCCTAATCTACATTGTAAAACCCTATCTATCGATCTATCGTTCTATCTATCGATCTATCTGTCGGTCCGTTTACATGTCCATCCAAACGTCCGTCCGTCCGTCCGCCCGTCTATCTGTCTTTCTGTCTGTCTGTCTGTCTGTCGAGACAGTATGACACAGTTGTGGTGGTTTTAGGAGTAGAGAGAGAGAGACATAGAGAGGCCCTGAGGAGGAAGGTTGGGTCTTCTTCCTCACTGCTTTTTTCCGCTACAGTTCCTTGGCCGAGGGCACGAGGCGTGAAAAAGCTATCACGTTACGTCGTGCCCCCGAAGACCCTTTGTCATATCAAGCACCGCCCGCATGTCCTGATTCTTTTGTGACACTCCACTGCCAGATGTCCCCGTGTTCAGAGTGGAATTTGCTGGGGGCGATGCTTTTGATACCTCCCCCCACATTATGATCCATGCCTCTGCTTTTGATACCCCCCCCCACATTATGATAATATCATAATATACATTATGATAATATCATAGTGTAACAAATGAATACAAACAATTATATTAACCCTTTAAGAAACAAAATACCAAAAATGTGCCGCGCCCCGAGCTTGTACAGTAGGCCTATATCTTCAATTTTTTAATAGACGCAAAACTCTAAAATGAGTCAAATGCGTTCCCAGTATTAATGGGTTAACCATGGGGCCCCTATTTTAGGAATTATTTCTAAATGTGTCAATCAGTCATGATGGGATGCATTGTAAGCTTATATCTCTGCTATTTTCACTTAGACACTTCAGCTCAGGATTAAACATTTACCATTTATTGCAATGATATTGCATGCAGTTTGGCGGTGTGACTCTGCTTCTGTGATACTACAGATTACTGTACCTGCACAAGTTAAGATACCACAAATCACAGTAAAATCCACAGAATCATCCATTCACATAAGAACTAAATGCCACAGGGAGGAGGCCGGGGAGGTGGAGGGAATTTGAACGCGGACAGCTGTACAGCGAGCTGTGACAGCTAAGCGTGTAGAATGAATAGTGGACAGCTTAAAAGAACCGCCTGAGTTGCACTGTGGGAATGAGGGCGTGTGTGAGTTTGTAGGGAAGGAGACTGAAGTGAGGTTGAACGTGGAGAGACAGACTGACTTGTGGTTGTATGTATGAATTAACTGGTTAGTGAATAAATGGGGGGGGGGCTTCCGTGCCTATCTGAACTATCACTATGCTGGATTTGTTGTATTACAAATATAGTACGGTAGGCCATAAGTGGTTGGGAAAATGTTCCCCCCTCTGTTGTTTTGATTTACAAATGGAACCTGCCCGTGTATTGTTGCATGTTCCATGTGTAACTGCCCCTTCACACAGTTGATCCTTCTATATTTTCCAGGTTTGTTTGGGATGCCTGAAAGCGAGGCACGTTTATTTGTATAGCACATTTGAACAAACAGACAATTTAAAGTGCTTTGCATGAAATATTAACACACAAAAGAAGCACATTATAAAAAGGATATATAAATATAAATGACAGTGCTGCATCAAAAACCTCTGTTAAAAGTAGCAGCAAACGGCAAACGTCTTTCGCCTTGATTTTAAAGAGCATGAGTTGTAGCAGACATGCAGTTTTCTGGTAGTTTGTTCCAGATATGTGGTGCATAAAAACTAAACGTTGCTTCTCCTCATGTAGTTTGAGTTCTAGGGACAGACATCAGACGTGTCCCAGACGACCTGAGAGGTCTGGGTGGTTCCATGATATAGCACAAGATCAGAAATGTATTTTGGCACTAAACCTGAAGGGACAGCTGCCACTAAAAGGGACTGTCTGTTCATCTACAATGACCCCTGGCCCTGGACTGTAGATGTATGGCAAGCTCTCCGCCCATTTGTCCCCAACTTGCCTAATGGGAGCCAGTTTGTCCCTAACTTGCCTAATGGGAGCCAGTTTGTCATTCACGCGCTGGCAGTAGCCTCATTAAAGCAGTGTTTCTCAAACATTTCCATGTCAAGCACGAGCCCCCAAATAGATATGCACTTGGTCGCGGACCCCCATCTGAAAATATTTTGTTGCAGGGACCCCCATGTGTTGTTACAAATGTTAAATTTAAATAAATGGCAGATATCACAATGCGTGATGCATCGAGATGTGACACATTGTGAGCATGTAGATTGGCTATTTTCGAATTGTGTATACAATTGAATTAAGTGGTTAAACTGATTTTTATTCTATATTAACTCTTTATTGTTGGGGACCCCCTGGAACCCCCCTTAAGGACCTGGGGGGTTCCCGGACCACAATTGCAGTTGTTTCTTGATTAATAGATTAACCTACATGAGATATTATTATATCTCTATACCTCCTGAGCCACAGCCTAAGTCCACAATTTTGATTTCCTTACCAGGATCTTTGGCTACAGCCTGCGTAAAAAGAAAAAGAAAAAAAACACTTACTGTACTTGAAACAATTCAAGATTTCGTAGCATTTCTGGACAAGTGGACAACCTACAAGCTTGCAATTATGTGAAGCATTTAAAAAAATATATTAAGGTTTTATTATTATTATTGCCTATGATGCTGCAATGTCTGAAGGAAGCCGAACAAAAATATGTTTCACTCTTATGTACACAAGATGTAACAATAAAGCACAACCTTGAGCACAAGCAGTATACTGTACCACCAAGGTCACTACCATCACCAAGGTCATTACCACCACTCATTTCCAACATGGAATTAGTTCACATAGGGGGGTTGAAAGTCTTATTAGAACAAAGGAGCCATTAATGGACGCAGCCCAGTTCGTATGCAGTGAGCGGAAATTATGATCGGGCAATCATCTAGTACTGCACACAGTAAAGATCCTCAGTGTTCATTTAACTCTGAGAGAGCTTACAGACCAAACAGACCCTTACGGGCCCGTTTGGTTGCATCTGTAAGCTCTCTCAGAGTTACAAATGGACAAAATGTATGAACACTGAGGATTTTACTGTGCACTTGCAGGCCAGGGGGGGGAGGGGGAAAGATTTTCCAACATGCCTCTCAGAGAGAGAGAAAGAGGGAGGGAGGGAGGGAGAGAGAGAGAGACTGCTCTGTAATTAGCAAGTCAGTCGTATCAATCAAGCGCGCCGAGGCAGCCTCATTTTTTATCATCAATTACCTTGAACATTTTGGATGCTGATCAGACGGGTCCTGTCTCGAGACCCACTGCGGCGTTGTCATTGACGCTAATGGAATTTTAAATCTTCCCCCCTCTCACAGTGGAGTTCTGCTTAAGTGCAAGTCCCAATTACAGAGTAGGGTCATTTAGCTAATCTCCAAGGAGGCGACGATAGGGCTCGTAATCAATATCAAAATATGGTGCCGCCCGCGCTTAGGGACCGCGAGCGCCGTTTCCTTTCCTTGTCTGGAATGTGAATACAGGGGCGTACGCAGGCCTTCAGCAAGCGCTACCTCGAAGAACACTAAATCAATAATGTTTTCCGCTGCCATTTCCTCTTAGAATTATTGCTCTACGAGGCAAAGGAGACTGAAGATCCATATCTTGTTGACCAATAACCTGTAATCAACCTATAGAAACGCTAGAAAGGAGATCTGCTGCCAAGTGCTGCTTATGCAAGAGACTGAGGCACACTCTGATTTTGAGTACACACACCTACTGTATATTTGATATTTCATCATTGTGCTTTTCTTTTGATTTTCTTTTGAATACATAATTATTTGAAGCTTGTATATGCCTGAACTTGTGATATGACAATAAACTTGAAGTCGTAGTTGAACTACACTCTTAGCCAGTGGTGTACAGTAACTAAGTACATTTACTCAAGTACTGTACTTGTACAATTTTGAGGTACTTTTACTTCTACTCCACTACATCTCAGAGGCAAATATTGTACTTTTACTCCACTACAATGATTTGAAAACGTTAGTTACTAGTTACTTTGCAGATATTAATTACTACATTATAAAACATACATTTACCACTTTAGCACTATTTTATACCTATAGGCTATTTGAAAATAGCCGATCTACAAGCTCACAACGCGTTGCATCGCGACGCGTTGTGAGCTTGTATTTCTGCTATTTTCAAACATTTTTGTACTTTTACTTTTGATACTTTAAGTACATTTGATACCAATACTTTTGTACTTTTACTCAAGTGAATTTAGAAATCCGGACTTGTACTTGTAACAGAGTACTTCTACATTGCAGTATTGATACTTTTACTTAAGTAAAACATTTGAGTACTTTTTCCACCACTGCTCTTAGCCAATAACCAATAGGCCTATAGCAATAAAGTATATTACTTTTGGACTTTCATTTGGAAGTAAAACTCGATAGACATCACCCGATATGCATGATGTGTAACTTGGAGGTGTAATATGAGAGAGCTCTGTGAAATTTTAGGGGGCTATTTTATTCCTCTTATTCTTCAACATGACAAGCTGCTGTAGAGGCGGCGCGTCGTCTCTATGAATAGAGACCATATCATCTTTCAACTCTAATTCTGCTCACCCCTTAAATTTTTCATTAGATTCTTTTGACATTCATGTATGAATAAGTCACCCTCTCCCAGCAGATTTAGACCCACAAAAATCAATAAATTCAGGCAATAAGATGACTCATGAATGTGCTCAGTAAGTTTCCTGCCATAATGCTGAACTTTAAATGTAAAAAGTGTCTCTCACACCATTCTGTGGAACATATTAATGCTAGGCTATTGCCTGCTCTGCCTTCAAATGTGTTAGGGTGAAATTTGACCCATTTTCAAGTTAAGATAGAGTTTATATATATATGGTTTATAATCTACTAGAGTTTCGGGGGGCTACGCCCCCCTCAACCCCAGCCGCGCACGGGGCCCAGCGTGGGTGCGTGTATATCGGGGTACCCAAATCGCCGGAGTAAAAGTGTCCAAAAGGAAAAAAAAAAAAAAAAAAAAAATGTTAATAGTGATTGTTACTTTGGTGGTCCGCGGACCCCCTGGTGGTCCGCCGACCCCTGTGAGTGTTGGGACCCCCGGGGACCCCCCTGGAACATGGCGGAGCCCTTCGGCAGGTTTTTTTTTTTTCCATGCAGGGTTTGCTTGTTTCTGTCGCTTGTTTTTTAAAACCTGGCAGCAAACTTGGCAACCCGACTGACATCACTGACCTATCCTTGGTATTTGTACTTCCGGGTTGCATAATGATGACATCACTGTCGAGTCCTGTGGTGTCATGAACCTAGGCAGGTTTGTTTACCAGATTACCGTGGGCAGCGTGCTGTGCTGTGGCTGTTTGTTGTTGTGTTTGGGATGAACATGGCAGGTGAAGGACGGACATATTGTGATCGAGACATGAGTGAAGTGAAAGTAACGGCCTGGGTGGAACAAAGGAGGTACGTAAGAAGGGGGGGGGGGGTTGAAGCAAAGGAGCTGTGTGTGTGCTGTTGTGGAGGACATGGGCAGAGTGCAATGGCGGCCGCTCGTGTTGTTTCGGCGAATCCCGTCGCTGTGCGGTGTCGGTGGTGTGCACGGTAAACGGTACGAAGCTGCCTCCCCTTCCGTTTTGTCCGACATTTGGTGAGTAGAATTAATTATGTTGCGCGGTGGAAAAGGTGTAGTGAGCAATGAGATGTCCCCTACGCGACGCGTAAATTCAGCGCGGCCGCCGTGGCGAGTCAGTTGGCGACATGTGGTCTGGCGGTGCGTTGTTTATTCGATAACAGAGCTGTGGGGTGTCGCACCTAGGGTGCGGAAGTCGCTCGCCATTTATATAGTTAGATGGTTTTTAATTCAAAAAAGGCTTTATGATATCCTCTAAAACATATAGATCTTTATACTGTTTTCCTATTTAACAAATAATTGATTTCAAAATACTACAGTTGGTTTATAAAACGCTGAATGGTTTAGGAAAAAAAGGTCATCTGAACCCAGTCAGAACCAGTGGTGGAAAGTAACTAAATACATTTACTTAAGTACTGTACTTAAGTACAATATTGAGGTATTTGTGCTTTACTTGGGTTTTTCCAATTGTCAGTACTTTTACTTCTACTCCACTACACTCAGAGGCAAATATTGCACTTTTACTCCACTACAATTATTTGAAAACTTTAGCTACTAGTTACTTTGCAGATATACATTATTTTATTATAAAACATACATTAACCACTTTAGCCCTATCTTATACATCGGCTATTTGAAAATAGCCGATCTACAAGCTCACAACGCGTCACATCGCGACACGTTTTGAGCTTGTAGATCTGCTATTTTCGCACATTTTTGTAGTTTTACTTTTGGTACTTTAAGTACATTTTGATACCAATACTTTTGTACTTTTATTCAAGTAGATTTAGAATTCCGGACTTTTACTTGTAACAGAGTACTTCTACATTGCAGTATTGATACTTTTACTTAAGTAAAACATTTGAGTACTTTTTCGACCAATGTCTGGAACAAACTCCTAGAAAATATAACCATCTGAGCAGCCATCAGCTGGGTGAAGCTGAAACTGAATTAATAAAAGGTAAACAAGCAGAAAATAATATCCCATTCTTTGTCATCATGACTCCTCCCCTTCACAATATTATATCGTCTCTGTCGGATGGAAACCTCATATGTCTAAAACTGTTACTTTTCAAATTCAAAGGTAGTAAAAGTTGCAGATCTGCAAGCTCGAAGCTTGTAGATCTGCTACTTTTGATGCTTTTGTGTGACGCTGTAGTGTGATCAAGTAGGGGCGCTAATTTACGAAAAAACACAACAAGTTATAATATGGAGTTAAGAAGTTTCTACCTGACAGTAACAATATGTCTACATACACAGGAGTCTTTCTTTCTTTTTTCATTACACTGATTTCTCACAATATTGGCATAAATATGGCTTGTTTGCCTTCTTCTATTTGTGTCTATTTCAATATGAGCAGAGATTCACTGTCTAGGTGATCATATATGTGTCATCATGACACTGATACGAAGCAGTGGTGGATGTACTCTGTTTTCTCTTTTTTACTGAAGTAAAACTAGTAATATCACAATGTAGAAATACTCTGTGACAAGTAAAATTCCTGCATTCAAACATCCTACTATAATTCTAGTAACCTCACGGACGGTGGTAGGTAGCTGTCTTGTGTCTTGGGTGGACTCTTGATCAAACTGCGCATGCGTCGTTGCCAGGTTTCGCGAGAGAAACAAGCAGCAAGGTCTATGAAAACAAGGCCAAACGAAACGAACCCTACAAGCAACGAGGTCTATGAAAAGAAGGCCAAACGAAGCGCCTTCACACATATACCTTGCCTCTTGGCAAACAGCCGATCTGCAAGCTCACAACGCGTCCCCACATCCACCTGCACTTTCACAACCAACGCCAAAACACAATACCACCAATATTGGCCCTAAGCCGCTTACAATATGCCTACATGGCAACTACACTCCTAGACCCCGCCCACTCTCTGAGTGCATTTACTGTGGAAAGTGGAAACACAGCAGACTTTTTTCGCACACACGATGCACATACGCATAGTACACGCGCACTTTTACATCCAGTCCTATTTTAAAAGTCTGCGTATGGGGGACTCGTGTATCCGCGCGCCTGGTGTAGCCGCTATCATTGCTAATCACTTGGATGTAAACAAACGCGCTGTACGATCTCTGTGTGTGTGTGTGTGTGTGTGTGTGTGTGTGTGTGTGTGTGTGTGTGTGTGTGTGTGTGTGTGTGTGTGTGTTTGCGACGGGACCCGGGGCGAGGGGGGGGGGGGGGGAGTGAGTAACATGCCTACGCCATTCTCCGTATATATATATATATATATATATATATATATATATATATATATATATATATATATATATACACGACAGGACGTGCATTAACCCCAAGTTTGCAACTACTTTCGCCTGCGCCCTTCACCGGGTATGGTCTAGTTTTACTTAAAAATACAATAGTATTGGTATCAAAATATACTTGAAGCACCAAAGTAAAAGTACATTGATCTTTCAAAATGTTTTTTGAAAATAGCAGATAGGCATGAGTTTCTTTTTTTTGTATAGACAAAGTGTTTGTACATTAAAACAATTAGAGTAAAAAAATACTTTCACACACCCAGATTTAAAAAGTTTAAAAGCAGGTGTGTAGTCAAAGAGCAGCAGACGACATCAATAACAGAACAATTAACCCGCACACTGCCAACTTGCACGGTACAGGAGAAAAGTTTAATAAAGCGAAACAACGGTTCGGTCGACCTTCCTCAGGCTTGCCTGAGGAAGGATCCGTGGTCCCGTGTTGAGAACCAGTGCCTTGTGAAATTCAAGGGCAAAGCGCAGCGTAATCAGAATGACCCCGGGTACACTAGATATGTAGTGTCACATGTGACCCCGGGGTACTAGATACAGTATGTAGTGTCACATGTCCAAACGGCATTTGAGCTGTTCATACCAGTCTATTGAGTACTGATGTCTACTGTATGTCTTGAACAGTATACCAGCTGTTATGCTCATGCACCTTATTTCGAAACCGCAGGTACATACTTTTTGTATGGATATGCTATGTGTAAATACAGTATGTAGATACCTTGTTGTCTTTCTTTGATTCCTTCTTTTTTTTAATTTATAATAATTTCAAGTTTTTAAACCCAGAAGTAAATCTTAACTTCTGGGGGTCCCTGGAACAAAGCAATTCAGATGGGGATCCGCGGGCAAAAACAGTTTGGGGGTATTGACATAAAAAAGTTTGAGTACCACTGGTTTATGCATTCCAATAACTCCACAAGACCTTGGACTTTGCGAGAGAGTATAAACGCAAATTCGCCAAGTCTGCATATTAGTGTTTTTCCTGTAGACAGCGGTAGGCCAGAGATACTGGAGTACTCCCGGTTCCCATCAAAGAGTGTTGCTGCGACTAATTGCCAATATGATTAATGGTACTGTACGGCGGAACCAGATCATCAAGCATGAATCATCGAAATCACACCACGCAGGGCAACAATGCTGATATTTCCATATTTCCCTCATGAGTCACTGAATGCAGTTCAGTTGGATAAACCCATTATTTTTTATACCACAGCGTGCCTTTGTTTACGCGGGGCATGTGTGTTGAATAGATGCATTGTATTGTCAAAGATTACATGCTGTGAAAGTGTAATCTGTACTATAAATTTAATCTCCTCCTTTATTGCTTGCAATTATCCCCATAAGTCTCACAGTGGCATTGTGGTGTGTGTGTATAGCCTGAGATATATGTGGTTTTGCACAGTAGAAAAAGAGCCAATCTACAAGCTCACGACAAGTAGCAATGCGCCATGCTGTGAGTTTGTAGATCCCTTTGATCCAATGGATCCAATGTACCGGTAGTTGTTATTTAGTAACAAGCTCTTGTTCAAGGTCATTGGTTAAATATTCATAAAACCCAGACAGACTTAACAACTTTCAACCTAGCGTCCCATGTTATGGGCATGCCATTATAGGTGAAAACGTAAAAAAATGTACAAAATGTTTCTAAAGTACTGAAAATAGCTGACATGATATTGACCATGATACTGACCATGACGGCATGATACTGACTATTTACTGGCATGATACTGACCATGATACTGACCATAATGGCATGATGCTGACCATGATACTGACCGCAATACTGACCATAATGGCATGATACTGACCATGATACTGACCACAATGGCATGATACTGACCATGATAGATACTGACCACGATACTGACCCTGATACTGACCATAATGGCATGATACTGACCATGATACTGACCAGCTTCCGCCCTCAGTCGCGTGCGTCACAGAAGGGGACGTTCGGTAGGCCAATCAGAGGCCTACTGAACGCCCCCTTCTGTGACACACGCGACTGAGGGCGGAAGCAATACATGGGTATTGCGATACCAGTTGCTCCAATGAACTGCAGAGGCCAATGAGGTATCTAGGTTTCTATATCTATGTATAAACCCCTGATTCACCTATTGAGCCACGCGACTGAGGGCTATTTAGTCACTAAATAGACTGCGTGTGGAACAGGGGAGGTGCAAAGCACTGATGAAAGCCTGAAATTACACAGCAGAAGACACGTGCAGCTGTGGATCAGAGCAGACAATGTCCCACCTGCTGGAATGTGCCGACGCCCCCCGGTGCAGTCCAGAGGACCTGGCAGAACCTACTCCATCAGCTGTGGCCTGTGCCCGATACTGGCAGAACGACATCTAAGATTGCTATGGACTCAAAGAAGAAGAAGACCTATTGAGCCACGCAGACATAGGCAATGCAAATGGGAATGTAATAGTTAACTCACCTTTCACAATTTAGATGGAAAGTATAAAATGCTCTTTGGGAGCTTTGAACCCAGAACCTTTGGATTATACGCCCCTGATTCACCTATTGAGCCACGCAGGCATAGGAGGCGTAATTGGGAATGTAATAGTTATCTCACCTTTCACAATTTAGATGGAAAGTGAAAAACATCCTTTGGGAGTTTTGAACCCAGAATATTCAGATTATGAACCCCTGATTTATCATCTGAGCCATGGTTTGTACTCCTGACTCATGTGCCATGCTAGCATGAAACATGCAATTGAGAATGTAATGATTAACTGAGAATGTAATACTTCACCCACCTTTGAGAATTTAGATGGAGTGATTTTTTTCCTTCTGGAGTTTTGGCCCTTAAACTTTCTGTTTATAAACCCTTGATTCATAATTAGAGCCATGGTTTGTACTCCTGACTCACATGCCATGCTAGCATGGAAGATGGAATTGATAATGCAATACTTAACTAAGAATGTGATACTTAACCAACCTCTATAATCTACGTAAGTAAGATACGTTATTTTTAAGATACGTTAAAATGTTAAAGCTCTACATTGTGATCCATACTAAAGGCTGATGCCTGTATAATACATTTAACAATTCAATGTGACAGTTCAAATATAAATGCCAACACAATGAGCAGTGCACAGCGGGGAATTGAACCCCGTCCCAGTAAAGCAGGAGCTCCATGCCTGTGCCTTTGTTCTGTGTTTTTTTAGTTGTCGCAAAACCCCTAGCAGCAACAAAAGGAATAAAAACATGGTTCCTACCTTGAACACCAATCTTCACTGCAGAGAAGCAGCTCTTCACTGAACAAGCAGCATTGAGTCTTATGACTTATGTCTTCTTCACATGACTTCATATCCTGAAAAGACACAAAGGAAAAAGTGTTCAGTTATTCATGGTCACATATAGGAAAACATTTATGGGCTATTTTGGATGTAGCTTTGTCAGCCCCACCCACATTTCTAATTACCTCCCAAATGTAACCAAATGGACCCTTACCGGCAGTGGTGGAAAAAGTACAATTTTTCAATACTGCTGTAAAATGTATTTTTATTTATTTTTTAATTACGAGTAAAAGTCCAGAATTCAAAATGTACTTTTAGTATTGGTAGAAAAATATACTTAAAGTACCAAAAGTAGAAAGTACTCACAATGCAAAATGTCCCATTTCACAAGTTTTCAGATATGTAAAATGTCTAAAAATCTTTTGAAAATAGCCGATCTACGCTTGTAGATCGGTTATTTTCAAATGGCCGAAATGTATATAGGGCTGAAGTGGTTAGTGTGTGTTGTGATAATAATACAAATCTACAAAGTAACTAAAGTTCTCAAATATTTGTAGTGGAGCAAAAGTACAATATTTGCAACTGAGATGTAGTGGAGTAGGAGTTAAAATACTGACAATTGGAAATACTGAAGTAAAGAAAGAAATACCTCAAAGTTGTACTTTTTTAAGGTAGGGTAAGTGATTTACTTTGGTTAAAATAAGTGTTAAATAGCACTATATTCTGATAGTACTCATTGCTATAGAGTGTTTGTTCAGTAAAAGGAGTCTCCCATGTCTCTCCAGCTCTTTATTTCACAGAAAATGCATTTTCAGTGCTCGCTCCTGATTGGCTTAAATTGTGTCCCCTAGCTGAAAATGTACTATATTCTGTTTACCAAAGAGCTGGAGAGACCCCTGTGACCGAAGAAACCCTCTGTAGCAATGATTACTATCAGAATATAGTACTTTAATCTTTTTAACAAAAAAAAGAATATACCAAAACATATCACTTAGCCTACCTTTAAGTACAGCAATTGAGTAACGGTACTTAGTTACTTTAGTTGTGTAGGCCAAATGGCCATGGTCATATTTAGGAAAACGTGTATGCGCCCTTACGGATGTAACCTTGTCAGCCCCACCCACACTTCTAATTACTTGCAACTTGCCAACTTTACTCACACGTGTTCTTGTATTAACCTTGTCTGTGACATATTCTAACTCGTAATGATACAACGTGTGTGTGGACTATTAAACACACAACTTTATATAATATAATCGGACTGCGGTCTCTGTCTGACTGCAGTGCAGACCATGGAGTTATAATATATTGCGACAACTACGCAGCAGCAATAACGCTGTTCTTCCGGTTGTACCTTTACAATACCTAATGCAGCACATTTTATATTGGTTATTATTAACAGGAAATAAGAACTTAACAGCGTCTCTCTCTCTCTCTCTCTCTCTCTCTCTCTCTCTCTCTCTCTCTCTCTCTCTCTCTCTCTCTCTCTCTCTCTCTCTCTCTCTCTCTCTCTCTCTCTCTCTCTCTCTCTCTCTCTCTCTCTCTCTCTCTCTCTCTCTCTCTCTCTCTCTCTCTCTCTCTCTCTCTCTCTCTCTCTCTCTCTCTCTCTCTCTCTCTCTCTCTCTCAAACACGCACATGCTATTGAGAGAGAGAGCTTGCAAAGCAGAGGATTTGAAATGTGCCTGATTTGCGGTGATAATTAATGAACTGCCATGTCATTGTCAACCGGTCAGGATGTCCGGAGAGATTTATTTTTGCCGGTGTTTGTCATAAAAAGAAATCGGTCAAAACCGGCAATTATCGGACTAACGCGACCTCTGTTTCAAATAGACCCTTGCATTGGTACACTAGTCTAAAAGGAACCATATGGACCCGGCCCTAACAGGTCCAGGTCCATTTGGTTCCAGTTGCATTTGGTTCCAGTTGTACGGTCAGAGTTGATGTTAAAGTTTAAGAACCATTGGTTTAGATGACATTATGAGCGATTGAAACACAGTGTAGTTTGAAAGAGTTTCCCTTCAATATGTTATAAAATATAATGCCTCATTTTGTCCATTTCAATGTCATTAATTCACAGACTAGTTCCCCAAACTGAATTATTTTAAACAAAAGGTTTTGCAAAAGGTGCAAAAAGATACTCGGAGTGCCGAAACCGTATTAAAACGGTTTTTGTTGTCTTTATGTTTTTTTCCACACGGGAGGGGCTAGAACAGCTCTGGGAGTACCCATTGTGATCCTGAGAAAAAAAAACATGGCTCCCCATCCGCTTCCTGTCTATTTCCTTCTTTAAAACGTCTGTTTCTCCGAATCTGTTTCCGGTGGGGAAAACCGGTCATGCGCCATGCGCGATCCCCCCCCCCGTTGTAACTCGCGAGTGAAATGTTATGGTTCCAGGATGTAGGCAGGGTCATCGCGCTACATGAAGGGATGCTTTTTTTTACATGGATTTGCTCGTCGTGGAGTCTAGAGCTTTAAACAGCAAAGCGAAGTCAATGGGGAGAATGCTGGCACCCACGGTAAGTTGTTATTAAAAAATCAAGGCACCCAATGTGTTAATAATAATGTTTAGTTACCTGCTTGCAAGTGTGGAGAGCTGGAGTTCCATCTGAACTGAACCAAAGGAGCCTGTCTCACACCTGAGCTCTATTTATACCTAATTAATCACTGCTCACCATGCCTAGAGCCCCCCCCCCCCAACACACACGTGTACAGATCGGTGAACCAATGGGAGCCCACAGATGTTTTCTCCGGAGATTTTGAATCTGCCCCTCTATGCCAGATATCAGATGCGCTGGGGCAGGCTATTATGAAGGAAACAGCTGTCTCAATAGCTTTTCTAATTGATATTGTTACCGGTTATATAAAAGGTCAGGTGGGTGTTATTTTTGTTGCCATGACCCCTCAACTTTACTGTGTTGAAACAACCAGGAGCGTCACTGCCCCCCACCCCCCCACTGTACTGAGTACATCCATGAGTATTGCCTTCGGTGCCTCCCTACGCTGGACTTGAACCTGTGACCTTTGCTTGCAGAGGTTGGAATTGAACCTGTGCCTCTGGTCGTCGTGTGGTCCTTTGCCAAAGGCCAAGAGGTGTCCACCAACTATCCGCTGCCCTACGGCACCTCTTAGTCTTCAAATCATGCTTCAGAGTGAAGAAGCAGGAGGATTTGAACTCTCAACCTTCAAACCACGTAGACCATAGGCGATTTTTGCCTCTGCCACCAGGGGGGGGGAACAAAGAAAATATATCAATATATATGTTTTTATATTATGCAACATATGTTTATCATATATGTGGCATATACGAAATTGTCCGCCTGCATATATGTCTCTATATATGTACATATATCTGGCATATATGTAGCCTGATTATCAGCCTGAAGCTGCATGGAGCTTCAGTCTGAAATTGGCTGCAGTGTCGGCGACTGCAAAGGGGACGGGATTCGAATTTCCCTAAACCAATCACAAGAGATCCACGGATCCGCCTACATCTGACGTTATCGCACAGCTTGTTTTAGCAGATATTCGCTGATTGGTTTGTCGTTAGACTCACCCCCACCTCCGACTCTCACTGGACGGTACTGGAGGGTATCAAAGATATCCTAGGCTCACATTTCAACACCAGACCAAGAGGGAGTCCACTCAGGCTAGCATATATGTGGACACAGAAGAGACATTTCCTATATATCCACACATATGCACCTATATGAACCTGAATATGGTATATATGCAGCATATATTCTGCATATACTTGCCATATATTGGCAAAAAAAAAAGAAAAAAAAATGTCCGGCCACCAGGGGGGGGCAAGTGCCCCCCATGCCGCAATAAAACATTCTAGACTTGAGCAGGAAACTGGGTTCAAATCCGGGGTAGAAGAGGAATGTTACATACAGTAGTGCAGCTTTATGTACAATCTCAGAGTACTTTTTCTTTACTTGAGTATTTCCGTTTCTTGACATTTTATATACAGTACTTCTCCACTACATTTCAGAATACATTTTGTACATTTTACTCCACTACATTTCAAAATAGCAGTTCTACAAGCTCACAAAGCTTGTAGATCGGCTAATTTCGAATAGCCTACTGTAAGTATAAAATAGGGCTCACGATTAATGATCAATAATTATAGTCAAAAAACATCATGATATACTTTTTAAATGGACATTCTGCATAATAATACGTATACAGTATTTACGTTGGCTACTTTGAGTATGTTTGGATGCCCATGTACTTTCGCTCGAGTAAAATGTTGAACAGGCCTTTCACTTGCAACAGAGTGTTTTCTTTATTTTTTATATTGTGGTATTGCTACTTTTACTTCAGTAAATCCGAGTTCTTCTTCCACTACTGGTTGGGGGGGGGGGGGGGTGATCTCCATCTGTCTGATCTACCGGTCATGAATAGAACGAGGTATATGTTCTCGCTGCTTTATTTCACACTTCATTTGGCATGTTCTTCATGAAGCGTGACCTCGCAACTCATCCCCCAGCCCCAGATTGGCTGGAGAAACATTATGCTAATGTCCCCATGGTCTGCCGAACATGAGGGACGTTCCAGCACACCTTCCTCCACTCCTCAACTAGTCCTGTTTTAAAGGGCAAACTATTTACCAGATAGGCTGTGTGATGTAGCTTATTTTTTCATCCTGGTACTACTACTACTGCTACTGCTGCTACTACTACTACTATTACTAACTACTACTACTACTGTATGACTGAAACCCACTTTCTCATTGTTGTTCTGCAGGCAGGCTCTTGTAGACGACGGTGATATCAGTGTTAGAAAGCATCTTCTCATTTTTGTTCTCAGGGAGGCTCTTAGACTATGACAGAGATATCAGTGTGTTTGAAAGCATCTTATCTTTCAAACATCACATCTCTCACACACTCATCTCACACTCGTCTCGTCTTATCTTTCAAACATTACATCTCACACACACTCAGCCCCATTTCAGTCCATCAAGGCCACAACCAGTCCCGTCACATCAGAGAGAGACTAAAACATATGATATTAAGCCATTTGCCGGGTGGGGGGGCGTATGTCCCCCACCACCAGTATTCCTATCGCTTACGGTTTCCCACGGAACATGCGTACATAAAATGGTTTAACTGAACATAAACCAATGAACAGTAATCACAATAAAGTTAAACACGTGAATCCGCCCGACGCACTCCCATAGGCAGACAGTAACGCAATAACTCCATTATAGAACAATAACTAATATAGACATGCCCCGAGGCATGCTGGGAAGTCTCGCCTCAGCCATTAACAGCACTACACCAGTGGTTCTGCAAACGTTGTCATGTCCAAGGACCCCCCACATTTATCTCAATTTGGCCATGGGCCCCCATTTGAAAAGATGTTGTGCCAGGGACCCCATAAGAGAATATGGGCTATTTTTTAATAACTGAAGTAGAAATAGGGTTAAAATGGTTAAACTGATGTTTGTGCTATCAACTAATTTAGGTGGGGGTAAGTGAACCTGGAACCCCCTCACGGACTCCCTGGGGGGGGGGGGGGTCCATGGACCCCAATTTGAGAAGCACTGTGCTATATAACCCCACCTGTTAAAGGAATTATCTTTTTTTTTATACCTCAGGGGTTCTACTGTCCCAGTGACCCCTGGTGTATCCATGCACAAAGTCCCAGAGGTGCTGAGGCATACGCCTCCTTGGACGTCCCCGGGGAACGGACGTCCATTGTGGACCGGCACTCTCTGCCTCCACTCGGCCCACTTTGGTGCTGGTGAGGGGCCAGCCGGCCACTCCTGATTCATGACCACCTTACGGCCCTCCTAACCATCTGCACCATGTAGACCAGCGGTTTCTCAAACAACTGGTCAGGACCCACTTTCGGGTCACGGACCCGTTTTTATGGGTCGCGAGATGCGAGTAAATATCTCTGTTTCATACTTTGTCTATTCAAAAAAATTGCCCATCTACAAGGTCATAGATCAGCAAATTTTCATTTTTTTTTTTTTGGGGGGGGGGGAGTGCAGGCCTTTTACTGTACTTGTAACAGAGTAGCCTATTTCTACATTGTGATATTGCAACTTTTACTTACAGGGTTAACCCCTTAAAACCGTGAATGCATCTGTGTCATTTTAGAATTTTGCGTTGGCTTTTCAAAAATAGCAGATATACAAGTGTCCGTCAGTCCGTGTATCCCCATCTGAAAACATTTTGTGCCAGGGACCCCCGTACCAGATTTGTGTTGTTAAAATGTTTCCAAAATATTTTTACTTTTTTCACTTTTTTTCCCACGATTCTTTTGAAAATAGCAAAGTTTTGCTCTTGTAGATCAACTATTTTCAAATAGCCGATGTATAAAGGTTTAAAGTGCTCATGTGTTAGTCGCTTCTTTTGGGATTGTTTGCCTCTTGCCTATTTCTCTCGCAAAAGCTGGCAACACTCCTCCACACCCCATCACTCGAACCATGAACTCTTTGTTTGAGCCTGATGCCATTCATGAGAAAGAAATGTAATGCATTTCACTTCACTTCACTTCTTCATTACCCTTCAAAAGGCACTTGACTTACAAATTAGTACAAAACAATAACACCGTGCAGGTTAGGGTTAACTCAATCTAATTTAGTACACAATTACAGCAACGTTAACGCTGAGCAATGTTTATGCTACTGTGAATACATGAGATAATAGTTTGAGGGTTTCTTTTTATACAGTATCAGTGGTTCTTTCAAGTCAAGGACCCCCAACGTGATATGAATTTGGCAGCGGACCCCCATCTGAAAAGGTTTTGTGCCAGGGACCACCAGAAGACAAGATTTCTTAAGATTATTGAAAAAAAAAGAAATTCCGATATTTTTTCTTATATTTTCAAAGATAGCAGATACGCTTGCAGCTTGTAGATATTATGTTGGCTATTTTTAATAGCTAACATATACATGGATTAAGTGGTTAAGATGATTGTGATTCTATTTGCTAACTACTTTTGTGATGCTATGTTAACTAGTTTTGGGTCCAATGGAGAACCAATGGTTTAGATGACTTTGATAATAATTTCAGGGTTGGGCAGTGACTTAAACAATTTAACAACAACTGTATAACTTTATTTTTTCAATAGGACTAATAGAGAGAGGAAAATCTGTTCTCTACATTATGCTAGTGAATAAAAGAGTCTTTTGAACCTGGACTCTCTGACAGGGAGGTGAATGCTGTTCCGCAGGCTGCTCTCTCCCCTGAGCCTGGGTTTAGATCTCAGGACAACCATGCAGCAGGAGCCACATGTCAGCCTACCTGGAGGTAGAATAATATAGAATATATTAATATATGAATGAATATGTATTAACCCCTTAAGACCGGGAACGCATCTGTGTGTCATTTGTAGATGTCTTTGGCCCAACGAAATCTAAAAATGACGTTCCCGGTCTTAAAGGGTTAATAGTCTATGAACAAAAAATATATATACTGTATATTGCAGTATATACTGTACCCAATACTGTACCGAATTTACTGGGTCATAAATCCCATGTGCACTGTCAACCTGTATAAAATAAAATACAAATCATATACCTACTGTATCAAATATAAATGCATGTGACATCCAATGCACGCGCAGAAGTGCCATGATACACTACATACTGGTATCTAGTGACTAGATACACTACTGCCCTGTACTTGAACAATACATGGGATGGGGGGGGGGGGGGGGGGGTTCCCTCATTATTTGCTGCTCACCCCCAGCAACACCTGCAGCAACATGCATGCTTAAATATTTACAGGTAGTAGAACTCAAAGTCGGGGGTCATGGTGTCATCATGAGAGGGATGAGATTCTGATGAGAATGTCTTCTCTGAGAAGACTGGAGAATGTCAGCGAACCCTGACCTCCTCACTTGCCGATGTGTTCCACTAATTGACTGCTGCAGCAGACCCTTATGGCTGAGAGTGACAGAAAACAAATGTCATGTCGTGTCATGTCATGTTATGCTATAGGAGAGGTCCTATAGACCATGTCCCTTTTTCCTGTTCGTATTGTGGCGGCATGATTATTTTGGGGTAATCATGCCGCAACGGGGTGCAACAGGTAATCCAACTAATCGATAATTTCATAAAATAATATATTAAGAATCGATCCCTGTTTTGGGCTCGTCATTATAGGCGAAAGACAATAAAAAAAAAATCAGCTTGTAGATCTGCTAGTTTAACAATTTTTGCATGACACCGTGTGGAATGAAGTATAAACGAAGAAAGCTTAACTGGTTAATTGATTTGTTGATAAATAAGTGTAAAATAAAATAAGAGAAACGCTTCTCGATTATTCAATTAATCAAAAAAGTTATCTATGATAGATTATCTATAAAATAATCGCTAAGACAATAATGGATAGTTGCAGCCGTAGTTATGTTATAAGACATCTTAAACCTGTCCTTTTTGTCTTCATAATTCACACTACAAGGTATGTTCACAATAACATTGTGAAGGTAGGCTATACAGTTCATCTTTGGTCTGATGACATCTCTTCTGTATTTGCACACATTTGCGACTGGACTGTGTGTGATCCCTTTAACTCATTAAAACCGGGAAAGCATCGGTGTCATTTCAGATGTTAGGCCTATATATATAGTACATTGGTTGGCTATTAAAAAATAGCAGATATACAAGCTCATAGCGTGTCACTTCGTGCCGGCTATGAGCTTGTAGATCTTTTTTTTTTTAAATCTTTGAATATATATATATTTTTTAAAGTGAAAATGCTAAGTCAAATCTTTGCTTCTGGGGGTCCCTGGAAGAAAATATTTTGATATGGGGTCCGCGGCATTAAAAAGTTTGAGAACCACTGTTATAGCAACATCATTTTTTTGGCTTTATGTGCAAGACATTTTTTGAATGGGGTGCTCAGGTCTTAAATGGGTTAAAGCCCATGGAATCCAGACACCAGGAAATGAGAGTAAATTGAATCAGGGTTGTGAGTGACAGGGGGCATTATGGTCCAGGGTAGCCGTCACTAACCATGCTCCCAACAGGACTGTCTGGAAGAAATGGATCCATCATACAGACTTTGGAACACTTATCCAGTGGTGGAAGAATAATTGCTTTTACTTAAGTAAAAGTAGCAATACCGCAATGTAGAAGTACTCTGTATCCTCTATACAAAGTTTAATCGTAAACCAATGCAATCCGATTGCTTTTCTTTGCATATACAACAGATTCAAAAAACGAGCCACCCAACAGTGGAACTCATTATCTGTAAATATCAAAGACATCTATATACGTATACTCTTAAACAAATATTCACGAGAGACCACACAATTAGAATGATCAATATGTTTTTTTACATGATGTTCAACCTACAGTATGTTCCTATGTTATAGAGTTATCTAATTATCATTGGCATTTTAATAGCGTAACCTAGGTTTAGACTGACGGTAGAGTATCGGTTGTTGTTTTATGTGATGTTTTATGTGGACCCCAGACTATAGTGACCATGGCAGCGGAAGCTAATGGGGATAAATAAAGAATAAAGGTCACCAGCAGTGCGTTGCGGTAACAAAGATACATACTGTACATGTATGTGGAGAACAAATCACAGATCACTCAGATGATGTAATGTCAAGGTCATGTATTATTAATGCACACACCCTCAGGGCTCATCAGTGCCAACACCATTCATCACCTTTGCAATGTGTGTATGAGCACCATGTCATCTTACATTGGGATTGTGATATTCTTCATTCTCACAACACATCCTGCTTGTTCAAAGACACTCTTTGAACAAAGGAGTGCTTTATATGGGAGCTTCTTGCTTATGTGTTACTCCTGTTTAACCCATTAAGACCTGAGGCCGATTCTACAAATGCCTTCTAAATCAGTATAGTTCTCCAATCGTATTGTGCCAAGGACCCCCCAAAATGATATGTATTTGGCCACGGACCCATCTGAAAATATTTTGTGCCAGGGACCCCCAGAAGAGAAGATTTGTGTTTAGAAAAATCTAAATGATTAACACTTTAAAAAATGTTCAAAAATATGAGAACCACTGTTCTAAATCCCCCAATAAAAACTATATTTATACAGCTAAAATCTAAAATGTCACAGATTCTTTCTCGGTTTTAATTGGTTAAGGGGAATAAATTAACATTATGTACCATGGTGTTAATTAATTAATACATGCTTTATCCATTATTTTATTTAGTAGAACATCTTTTCTGTTAAAAACTATATTTTGTTATTTTAGCTGTTGAAAACGCGTGGTCCCCTTTGCAACTTGTTGTTGCTGCTTAGCAACCCACACACACACCTGTTCCTTCCAGCCTGCCATCTGATGATGAGCACCATGTCCATGGCTGGCAACAACACCTCATGGACACTCCACAATTGGAACGAAATAAAATGAGATAACTAAAATAAACAATACCTGCAACTGGACCTTATTGCAAACGAACAAACAAACAATACATAAACAAGCCCACTTTGCATGTGTGGGTGTGTGGGAGTAGCGGGGGTCAGGTGGTTACATACAGTATTAATGATATGTCCTAGCCAAGTGTTACGTGTGGACATACATTTTCATCTAGCAAGCTAGATAAAACAGCACTATGGTCATAACCTAGTATAGGTCGTTTATGTATTATCATTTTTAAGCGGGAACTTTTTTTTTGTGAATAAAACATTTGTTTGACCAAAATCCATTATGGATTTGTCCGGTTAAGAGTATAAGAGTATCTTTTACTTAAGTATTTTTTTTTACTTAAGTAAAAGTATCAATACTGCATTATAAAAATGCTCTGTTAAAGTCCGGTAATCAAAATGTACTTAAAAGTACAAAAGTATTGTAATGAAAAAATGACTTAAAGTACCAAAAGTAAGAGTACTCATTATGCAGAATGTCCCATTTCACAAGGTATCATTATGTATAAATGGATTAAAATCTTTTGAAAATAGCAGATCTACAAGCTCACAACGTGTCGCATCGTGAGCTTGTAGATCTGAGATTTTCAAACAGCCAAAGTTTAAATAGGGCTGAAGTGGTTAATGTATGTTTTGTAATAATAATTCAAATCAACAAAGTAACTAACTAAAGTTGTCAAATAATTGTAGTGGAGTAAAAGTACAATATTTGCCTCTGAGATGTAGTGGAGTAGAAGTGAAAATTATTGAAAATTGGAAGCACTCCAGTAAAGTAAAAATATGTTAAAATTGTACTTATAGTAGGCTACTCGAGTAAATGTACTTAGTTACTTTACACCACTGGATAAGAGTATGCCTATAAGAGTATGTTAATACAACATAACTAAGACAGTCGCAGTGGTCAGAGGTGGTCCCCCTGCTCTGTATGTATATCTTGTGTGTGGGTAGGAACACACACTAGTGGTAAGGAGGCATTGCCTTAAGCAGATATTGCACAAAGTGCAATATCTCCCCACCTGCATGTCCACCATGCAGCGCAGAGTCTAGAGGGGGTTGAATACACCGCGGTGCATCAAGCCAGATATGTCAAATCAAAAGCCTGTATATCTATGGAACACTGGAGGGCATTAACATTTAATAATACATTTCACTGATTCATTTACATTATTAACATGCAGCTTTTTACAAATGTGTTCCACTCACTATACCACTGAACTCTGGCCTACTTTATACTACTAATCACACTACAAACAGAACAATGGCTGCATGTCTTTGATATGTGTGAGCACCCAACTGCTTGGAAATCTTAATTTCCACTACACCATGTCTTCTTTATCTGCATATTTCCTTTTAAAAGGGAATTCATTTTCCGTCTTGCTCAGCTGTGCATCACTTAACAAGAGGTCAGAGGTGTATTATTATTATTTAGCTGTTAATAACATTGGCATACTAGGAGTCTACAAAGCCATATTGGAAAATAGAACATTCAATAAATATTGTTGCTATTTGCCCATACAGTAGGCTACTTTGATAATTGAATCACAGCAATAATGTTTTATAATGTAATCATTTATATCTGCAAAGTAACTACAGTAGTAACTAAAATGTCCTAATAATTGTAGTGGAGTAAAAGTACAATATTTGCCTCTGAGATGTAGCGGAGTAAATGTATAGACAATTGGAAATACTCCAGTAAAGTAAAAGTACAAAAATTAAAAATTGTACTTAAATACAGTACTTGAGTAAATTTACTGTACACCACTGGTACCTACAGTATGCATTTACAGTATAGTCTATGTACACATTATGACACATACAGGTTACACTTTCAGCAGATTTTCATTCAGACGACAAACATTTGACTTTGTGCAGTATTTAGTTTTTTCCCTGGAATAAAAGTCCTAATCAGAACCACCTAATGAAGAAGCCCTCTGGCATTGTTTTGTTGTTTTGTTTTGCTAAGTTTGTTTGACATATAATCTAGCTGTGAGGCATCAGGCTCTTTGTACGATGATTTGTCAACACATTCTTAGGAGCCATGTATAAAGCCATGGAGCCTGGAGTGACATGTGTGAGGGATAATAGCGGGCCAGAGGGGACATTAGTTTATCCGCTCGTTAATTACAATGTCCTCTATCTGCTTTGTGACAGAGCCGCAGTGTAGACAAGGGACAAATTATAACCCAAACAACAAGTTGGAAAAAGCATTTAAGTATTACCATCAGGGTTAAATTTGTAATTTTCTTCTTTTCTTTAATGGACATTTTCTTAACCACTTGTAGGAGTAGTTCACCCAAAAAAATAACGTATTTTCTATCAATTACCCATCCCATGAAGCCTCCTATTGACCGATGACCCGGTCATCCAATTATTAGCTCAGGAATGCGACAAAAACAAAATAATCTTCGTGAATTCAAGGCTAATGGGATGTGGAATTGATAGAAAATAAGTACTTTTTTGGGTGAACTACTCCTTTAAGCGTAGTACTTCTTTATATGGTTGCCATCGGGCAAAAACCTCTTATCTCCATATTTCAACGTATATGTTTTAGTTTTTTTTTTAAATTGGAGATGAATGCCTTACTTTGTCGTTCAAGAGTGTCACACATAAGGAGTGAAAATAAACGATCTACAAGTTCACAACGCGTCGCAATGCGACATGTTATTCAGACAAATTTGCCCAAAATTGTTGTGTTATCAAACATGAATATCAAACATATTTCCCAAAAGGAAATGCATGTATTTAACTCAGTCTGACCAGAAGTTAAGGATAAAACAATATCACCACCAGCCATAAAAAATGTATTAGCAGAGAGGGGGGGGGGGGGGGGGGGGGTATCAAAGGCAGAGGTATGGATTTCCCCTCCATCTACCCCCAGCAAAGGCAACCCTGACTATTACCATTACAAGACAAGTAAAACCGACGGAAATTGTAAACAAAACTATTACACACATTTACAACTGTCGACAGATTAAATGTGACCTGCCAAGTTGTATCAAAGGAAATAAATCAAGGCTTTGCCTCTAAAAGGTTGTATTAGCTTCTGATAGCACACAAAAGCAAAGAAAGGAAGAAAAAAAAACATTGATACACCCATTACAATGGCGGAGAGCTCTGTCAGCTCAAGGTAGGCTACTTATGAGATATTCATGCCGAGGTTAATCTATTATTCAGTATTTACATAATTGATCAGATTGTGTGTGTGTGTGGGCCATATTAATGAGTAGTGACAGTTCTTGAGATAAGAGGGCTCGCTGGGTGATGCTATTCGCTCAGGAATCCAAACCGTTCCAGCTGATTTAATGCGGCGTTTCCTCCCCTACGGCCTGGGGGGTGGGACGGCAAACCAGACCACCCGAGTGCCTTAATGATCAAATCAGGTTAGGTAAATCACCACCTGGTGCCCCGTGCATGCGGCTAAACAAGATGATTTCCAGCGTAGTATAGAGCGCTCTCAGGGTGAAGCCTGATTATGTTTTGTGTCGGAAATAACGTAATTGATGTCTCGCGCGTATACGCGTCGCACGACATTTTGCCGCTGAAGCGTAAACGAGACTTGAGCCCTATTTGTCTGTTGTCAGTGGCCCTCAAAAGGGCCTTTCTTTAACATATCACCTGACAAATGTAAGTGAGGGGCTCTTCAGAGCAATGAAAGGCAAGGCGAGTTTATCTGTATACGGCACGTTTCAACAGCAAGGCCATTCAAAGTGCTTTACATAAATCATTAGCCATTAAGACATTAACCACTTACTGCGAACCTCATATACAGTACTTAGTTGACTGGGGTTCCCCCAGGGCTCTATACTAGGTCTGCTAGTGTTTACCTCTACACCGAATCTCTTCGCCGATTTAACCCATTAAGACATGAGGCCGATTCAACAAATGTCTTCTAAATTCAAACCGTTTTCTGAAAAACTTGTGTTGCTACTGTATGTCAGTGGTGCTCAAACTTTTTCATGTCAAGGACCCCCAAAATGATATGTATTTGGCAGCGGACCCCCATATCGCAATATATTTTGTGCCAGGGACCCCCAGAAGCAAAGATTTTAGTTTAAAAATATTGCTTTTAAAAAAAAATATATATATATATATATATATATATATATATTAATATTCAAAGATTTGCATCCATGCCCATTGATTGATTGAATACTTTATTGACGACACAAAAAGGCACATGGAGGATGATACTCACATGGAGTGAGCTGTTTACAACCCTGAGGGAAAGGCTAGCAGGGGAATGAATTCAGCTAAGTCCAATTCAAGACCGAGAATGTGGTTTACCCATATCATCATCACCGGCAAAACAATAAACCCACTGTGGTAAATGATAAACAACGGTTCATCACAAGTGAAAGATGATTCTCTTCCCCCTGTTCCCCTATGATCGTGTGTTGGTAGTGGTGGAAGAAGTACTCACATTTTGTACTTAATAAAAAGTACCAATAACACATGTAGAAATATTCTGTTACAAATGAAAGTATGGTGTTCAAAATTTACTTGAGTAAAAGTACAAAAGTATTAAAATGTACTTAAGTACTGAAAGTAAAAGTACTCATTTCGCAGAATGTCCCATTTCGCAAGTTTCCAAATGTATAAAAATGCTTTGAAAATAGCAGATCTACAAGCTCACAAGCTTGTAGATTGGCTAGTTTCAAATAGCCTAAGTATGCATAGGGCTGAAGTGGTTAACGCATGTTTTGTAATAATAATCAAAACTAACTAGTAGCTAAAGTTTTCAAATAATTGTAGTGGAGTAAAAGTACAATATTTGCCTCTGAGATGTGGTGGAGTAGAAGTAAAAGTACAGAAACTGTAAAATACTCCAGTAAGTAAAAACAATCCTCCAAATTGTACTTAAGAACAGTACTTGAGTACATGTACTTAGTCACTTTCCACCACTGTGTGTTAATCCTGACAAAACTGTAGGAATAAATATTGTTTCAGCAGCTATTTGACACCATGGCCCAAATAGTGTGCAGCATGCACACGCACGCACAAACACTCTCACATCACAAACAATCATGCAAAAAATCAAGCAGAAAACCCACCCATACACACATGCATGCACGTGCTACACAAAAGCAAGCACACGTGCACGCGTCTTGAGCGATGATATTGAACGAGAGGTAGCTGTTGGAGGAATAGAGAGACCTTTGATGGCTAATTACTGTAGGCAGCTGTCAGAACACTAATGGCAGGGATTTGAAGGTTTTGATACCATGGTTATATTTATCGTCGCCATCAGGCAGAAACCTTTTATCTCCGTACAGTATTGGGCTTTTTTTTGGGTAAATTGATATTGCCCTATTTTGTCGTACGATAAGGTCACGCGCAAAACATGGCAAAAATAGCCAATCTACAAGCTCACAACGCTTGTAGCTATTTGATTTTTGCAAAAAATCTATATACAGTATACATTATAAAAAATGTTTTAGTGAAAGAGGTTAAGTGTGTCTGTGGGTTTTATAATGATCAAACCAATGACAAATATTAACAAGAGATTATGACAAAATGTCCATTGGAACCCAGGGTTGTTTTTTTTTTTGTAGATATACAGTTTTGGACATACAAGTTTTCCACCCAACAGCAACGTTATGCTTTCACAGCTCGGCTCTGTTCTCTCAGGGATTATTGGGTTCCTAAGGACTGCACGGGAGTGAGGGGAGACAGGGAACATCAGATTTCCTGCTACCGCCGTGGATGTGACCACATTAATTATAGATTCTCTCGGCGCGGCAGTTATAACATGCTTTCCCTCATATTTTTAGAACATGCCGGGCTGATTTATTTCTTTAATCAAGACGACAGGTGTCAAGACAGTTCAGAAAAAAGATACTGAGACCTACTTAAAGTTGTCAGAGGGTGACGTTTTGAAGAGGTTTGAGGTGTGAGGTGTCTATTTGTAGAAGCTTGGTGGGGGGGGGGGGGTTACTGGCTGAAGTATGATGGTTGGAGAGATATCCAATCATCCATAACATGTAAACCTATCGTTATGTGTTGAGGGAAAATCACTTGTTCAATCATTTTCAAATGTATTCATTTGAAAGACAAAAAATTCATTTGAATTGTTGCATCATGGTGTGTGTGTGTGTGTGTGTGTGTGTGTGTGTGTGTGTGTGTGTGTGTGTGTGTGTGTGTGTGTGTGTGTGTGTGTGTGTGTGTGTGTGTGTAGGCGCACGCGCGTGTGTGTGTGTGTGTGGGACATCCTACGTACCCCTAGTTGGGAAACACTGACTTGAGATGATGTAAGCAGTGGTGGAAAATACAATTCATACAATATACAAATACAAACATACTTTAACTTTTCACAGTATTTTACAGTTTCTGATGATTTATGCATCTGCTTCACTAGATCCCAGAGGAACAGACAGACAGACGAGGGAAATTCAGTTGTCGTGACAATAATGATATTAAATCTGCCCCACCTTCATCAGCTGCAACATTAATGCATTACTGATTAAAATCCAATAACATGATTGTGAAATGGACCGTTCTGCGTGGGAGTATGTACTGTAGGTCTATTTTGATGCCAATACTCTTATAAAAAAGTAAAACATTTTAATATAGGACTTAATTTCTGAGTACTACTTCATCCTCCATCCACCACTGGATGGAAGAAGCTAGATGAAAGGTTATCGCTTGTACAGCCAGGGGATGATGCCCACTATAATCACAAGATGTTTTGAATGACGTGTGTCAAACATAAGTATTTGTGTTTCCTTTTGGGGAGGAAAAAAAACATAATTAAAATATTATTATATACCAGAATAATCTTAACTCTTTAAATAAACACAGAACACTTGTGTTTTGTGGTTGCACTGTACTGTACATGAGCATTATCTGCTTTGTTATCTAATTTTGTTATCTGTACAGTATCTACTTACAGTAGGAAATTAGCTAGTCTATTACATTTGGCTGTGTAGTGTATGACTAATAGGATGAGTCCATACCTGTCTTTTAAATTCATTTGGTGAGCCGTCGCGGAGAGGGACCTCCCACACGTACTCTCTGATGGCGCTTCACAAACCGCCACGAAGCCATTAGGACTTGGCAGCGCCGCGCGACACGTCCTCGCCGTAATTTGTTTAGCACAGGGATTAAATTAGCATGTCTCTGAGCTTAGTGTTTTTGAAAAAGAAAAAAGAGAGAGAGAGACGATTAAGTAATTTCCTCTTTGTCATTCTCTCTCTCTCTAGTGTATTTTTTTAATGTCACCTTGGGTGGAATTTCCTCTAAATGGTGGTGGAAAATGATCAATGCACTATACTTAGTGAATTAGTAAATTAACGCTTAGTTGGTCGAGGGTTGGCTCTGACCTTGCTCCGCTCTTTCTTCCCTCCACACCAAGTATCCCAGTGAGCCATAGTCGGCTATTAGACCTCCGTCTAAAACAGGGTTATAATTGGTCTAACAGTGAAGGTTTTTTAGACGTCTAGGCTTAGCCTAGACGTTGATTAGCTATTTTTTAAGCATCTATACATAGACGTCTATATTATAGACGTCATTTCAACGGCTATAATATAGACGGTCTATAAAAAACAGCTAATCAACGTCTAGGCTAAGCCTAGACGTCTAAAAGACTTTCACTGTTAGACCAATTATAACCCCGTTTTAGACTAACCCTTAGACGTATTTTAGTTCAAATCGGCTATTTTCAGCAAATATTCCCCCGCAGAATAGAGATGCTAGGGTTCCAGTGGTTAAAATAGCGTGTTTCAGAGCTTAATTTTTATGAAAAAGAAAAAAGAGACTATTAAGTCATGTCCTCTCTCTCTCCCTCTCTAGTGGATTTTTTTAGTGTCACCTTGGGTGGAATTTCCTCCTAAATGTGGTGCAAAGTGATCAATACTCCGACTAGTGTAAGATGGCAGGTGACATCCTCAGAAGGGGAGATGTGATAATGGATCCCACGCCACTGGCTGATAGCAGCACTATGTCAGTAACCTCTCCCTGGCTAGTGCTCTTGTGGTCGGCACCAGGTATATCAGCTTATCAGCTGATTGTTCTCTATGTGACATTGATTGATATCAGATGCATACTGTTTTTTTCCTGGGCCCACGGGTTTTACACAGGCTCCGCTCCGCTTTCATCGGCTATCGGTTTACCAGCGAGTCACCAAAACTTACGATACCGGGGATACGTACATGCATGCATGACGGCATCACAATAGCTCAATCTGCGACATCTCCCCCCCATTAGGCCTGATATACTTTGTTGTGTACGATGGATAGCGGAAATAACGAATCTACAAGGTCACAATGCATCGTGATGTGTGATGCGCTGTGGAGCTTGTTGAGCTGCTGTTTTTAATATTTTTTGGATTTTTTTTGGTGACATTTCTGAAAGTTTTCACCTGTAATGACATGCTCAAAATACGGACTCCAAGTTTAAAGTGATTAAGGATATCGTGATTTTAGGATTGAGGATGAAGTTGGAGGTAACAGTGGCAATTTTTAAATGACTAAAACACATTGCTGTATTCGATTGCTAAAATCCAATATGAATCTCAGGGGATTAATTTCAATAAATGTCCTCGCCGTGGCTGTGTAACAGGCAAGATTACAAAGGGGTGTGCCTGTTTGTCTTTCTGCTAACCTAGCAAACTGCTGTAAAAAGTAACAGCAACAACACAACATAGTTATTTACAGATGAATGCAGTTTATTATTTTAAATGTTTTAATTCTCTCCTGCAATCATCTTTTCTTTTTTAGCTCCTTTGGAAATGTCTAAGCTCAAGTACTGTATGACTTGGCTGAGTGACTAGATGGTAAAATTCAGCACAATTACTATTCGAGACAAAGGTTAAGTGCTAATGCAAGTGAAAGAAGGGACACTTATTCTGTGGCTACATGTACAATTGGATCCTGGTATAGAGCCATCAGGCAGCTTCAGCTCATTGAGAATGCAGCTTTCAGAGTTTAAAAAATAAAAGCGGAACACATTACGCCAATTTTCAGATCTCCGCGCTGGCGCCCCGGTGAGACACAGAATTTATTTTAAAATCGCTGCTCGTCTTTAAATCTCTCAATTGTCTGGGGCCCAAATATAAGGGCTGTCCACACTAAGAACAATATATAAAACTAAACTGTATTATGCTGTGTGCACATGTCGTTCTAACTGGAGTGGATGACACAGTCCACACCACAACTACTGTATAATGCAGAGTTGGGAACAACAGTATATCACTGGGATCACTTTCAGATCCATTTGATGAACGATAGAATCACTGACAGCCAAGAGCCAATCAAAATCCACCTGAAATTGCAGCAAGGTGTAACCATGTGTGTTCAGCACATCCCTCTTGCTCAGCATGTTTACTGAACGTTATCATTCAGTGTGGATCAGTGTGGTTAACTCTATCACTCAGCATGTTTACAGCAGTGGTTCTCAGACTTTTTCATGTCGGACCCCCAAAATGATATGTATTTGACCGCAGACCCCCATTTCAGAATATTTTGTTCCAGGGACCCCCAGAAGCAAAGGTTTGAGTTCAGATAAATATCAAACATGTTTGAGCCCCGACTGTCCTGTGAGCAACTCGGGAGGGTTCAGATTGGATCTTTGAGCCCTCACACTAGACGATATTTATGCCCGAGATTTGCTCCCGATCTAGGTACTCGGGAGGGTTGTTTAAGACCCTGATCCTCTCGTAGTGTAAGGCCACCTTAAGAGTATAAAACAATAGTGCAGCATCAACATTCACAATATGACTGTAAATGAAATATCACCATGTGATAAATGATGTGGTATCTGAATGGCATAGACTGGCATACCGATACCAGTATTTTAGGTAGTAGCGGCAGCTTTTCCGACACTGGTATCTTTCCGATACTTTACATCTTGCTTTTACATTATGAACGCTGGAGAAGACTCAAGTCGCCTGGGACCGGGTCCAATAAGCTGTTCCCACAGTTAAAACTAAACATGGTTATACTGTGCCACACATTCAAACTTCCAGAAGATGTGAGGGTCACGCCAACTCGGACTACTTTTTAAATCTAGGCCAAAAGGCTAAAAAGGATGAATTGTTCTCCACTGCCTCTTCTCTTCTTTAAGAAATGTCATGTTGTACGCAGAATAGAAAATGTGGAAAGTACTTGACCGGAGGTTCGTGTCTCTGGTGTGTGTGTGTGGGTTAGAGCAGTGCTTCACATACAGGAGGTAGCTTTTGGATACCGGAATTGTCTATAGTAGGCCAAGGACCCCTTAGCTGAGAGAGAGGTGAGGCAGGGACCCCCACTACATATAACATTATGTTGCAGAGTAGACCTTTTCATAGATTTCATAGATATCTTCATAGACTTGTTTGACAGCACTATGATAGTGCTGTCAATGTTGAATTAATGTCAATGTGTATTTTCAGATAAACCCTCTATACTTAGAAAACTTGTACTTGATCTGCTCTTTTTTCACACCAAACCTCTTTACCGATCTACAAGCTCTCAACGCTTTGCAGCTATTTTCGGCTAATGTTCCCCTCAGAAAAGGAATTCTAGGGTTCAAGTGGTTAATGTATTAAAAAAAGTTCCTATCACACAAACATTTGGTGGCCCCCCTGTAGTAACTCTGAGAAACCCCTAGGGGTCCCGAACCCCCTGTTGAAGACCCCTGATCTAGAGCAAGATTGCAATACAATTACTGTACTGCAATCCTGTACAAAAAAAGCGAAATTTTGAACATTCTGCACTGAGTGATGTCTATGGCTTTTAGCCCCAATGTGTACTGTATGTTGGTCGGACAGGTTCAAGGTTCATGCATTCACCATTCAAGCATTCATGTTCGCCATTTTGGTCCAAAACAACACATCTTGAAAACTACCGGCTGGGTTGACATGGAATTCCAGCAATGTGCTGTGCACATTCCTGCTCTGCAGATGATGATGACCCCAAATAATGTTGGTCAACCAATAGCCCTGGTCCAGAGCGTTAGTGGTGAGTTCTCTCCAACACTCTGCCAGGCGCACTGCTCTGCTCATAGACCGAAAATCACACTGCCGTGCGAGGTCTCTGGCTTTAGTAAAAAAAAAAATGCTACTCACCGAAACGAAGGCTGTTTTGTGTTGTTGAAAGTCTATTCTCCAGGGTGAGAAGCCTCTCAGCACCCCACCTTCTCTGTATATTACCCACCCTGGAGAATAGACTTTCAACAACACACAACAGTTTTGGTGAGTAGCTAAATGGTTTTGTTTACTTTTTACCAAAGACATGCTGGGTGCTCCACAAGTGTGGAGAGGACATTACTTTCTTTTAAAGTCTCTTTTAAATGTTTTGAATTTTTACCTTTTATAGAATTGAAGTACTTTGCTAGTTGTTTTAATGGTGGTGTTTATTTATGTATTGTCTTGTTGAATGTATGCATTGACCTGAGCAAAACAACCCTTGTGGATAATAAAGACATCTAATCTAATCTAATACGGAGACCTCGCACGGCAGTGGAACTGCGGTCTATGAGCAGAGCAGTGCGCTGGCAGGGCGTTGCAGAGAACCCACTAACACTCTGGACCAGGAGTAGTCAACCAATAGCCCTGACAAGAACATTTGAAAGGGTTGATTGTCATGAACTCACTATTCTCTCTCTGTATTCTCTCTCATATATTATTTTACATGCATTTGATTACAAGATTGCCTGAAGAAGAAATAATATCACTTTGGCTTTTTAGAGCACACTGCTTTATCCCTTTGTTTAGCTTTTAATTATTAATAGCATGGCTGTTGTCAGCAGTCAAATAATAAATTGTCATTTAATTTAATTATCATGAGTAAATACTGCATTGAGTTGAACTAGGCATGGATCAATATTTCTGGGTCATTGTGGAAAAAGAGTGTGTGCTTACACTGTATAAAGGTGGGTTCCTGTACAGAATGACAGGTTTGTGTTTACTCTGTAGGATTAAGTGTTAAAAATGCCTTTTTATTAATTTGTTCCCCTTCCTCCCACCGTGTTGTCACTGCTGACAACTACTGACTCGCCTGCCAGTGAGGAGCCCCCACCGGGAGGACGTAGAGCCTTCGTCCTACTCCTCCCGCCCAACACTCCCCACCCCGTAGGACTACGTGTAGTGTCAAATGTAACCCTCCCTGCTCGGTGTCCTTACCCCGAACACGAGCCGATTGTGTTTGTATATAGACACTCGACAAAGCCGGACGCACAACGGTGGATTGAAAGCCACAACGTCTACGGTGGTGGGCAGCTACTGTGCCACCCGAGCCTTTTCAATCCTTATGTAAAGCATTGGTTCACAAAGTGGGGTCCGGGGACCCCCAGGGGTCCTGGGGGGGTACCAGGAGGTCCCCAGCAAAATTTGTTAATATAGCGTCACAATCATTTTAACCACTTTAACCATATTTTATACTTTGGCGATTCAAAAATAGCTGATATACAAGCTCAAAGCGTGTGACTTAGTTTTATTTTAAGAACTAAGAACTAAGGGGGGGGGGGGGGATCCCCAGACACATACATATTATTTTGGGGGTCCTTGACATGAAAAAGTTTGAGAACCATTTGCTGTATAAAATGTGCTATACGAATAGACTTGTCTAGCCTATCTGTGTGTGTGCGCGCGCGCGTGCGTGCGTGAGTGCATGTGTGCGCACACATGAGCTGTGAGCACACTGTGCACGAGGTCTGTCTCGACTCGCACCCCCTGCGTAGGAGAAGGTGGGATGTTGTGTACTTAGCGATCACATGACGATGCTATTCTATAAATTAGGCCATGAATTAAACATAAGAATGTCAGCGATGATGTAATTGCATGTTTTTCCCGGTGACAAACTGCCACTTTTCTGTCACCGGCGAGGGTTTTTCTCGCCTGCTCTGATTAAGGCATTGCAGGGGCTGTCAGCCGGTGGCTGCGTGTTGGAGCCGGAGCTGACATCAGTGTTCCATGCATGTTCCATCAATCCCCCCAGACCAGACCCCAGCCCCTCTACAGATAGCATTTATCTGAAATGGGTTTCAGCTGTAGTACGCTATCTAATGCAGCGCTTCCCAACCTGTGGTTCCCGCCTCCGGAGACCGCCGGTGGGCCGTGAGGTGGGGTCCCAAATAATTGACACTTATTTTAATTTAAAAAATAATAATGTACAATAAAATGTCATGGAATTTCTTCTGTAAAACCTTGAAAATGTTGTTTTCATTGTGATACTGATACGTATATTGCTGTTGTCGGGCAGAAACCGCCTATCTCCATATGAGGTTAGTTAGTTCCATTGGTCCAAGCCGGATTGATTGATCTTTAAAAAAAACATAATCTGAAAATGCAAGCGCCCACTCATCTGACGGCAGCCGATTAATGGCTGTTAAGTGGTCCGATGGGTGGACTTTTGAGAGTTTCAAACGGGCCCTAACCACAAAAGGTTGGGAATGATGAGGCAGTTGCAAATTGAACAGGCTGACCAAGCAGACAATGTGGGCTTTTTGGAGATACTAGGTTTCTGCCCGACAGTAACCGTCCGTACGTCATGTTATCGCTGTCGGGTGGAAACCGTGTACGTCCAAAACCGCTCCTTTTCATGAAATTGTCTCTGTCCCCATAAAAGATGAAATGTGGAGATACAAGGTTTCTGTTCGACCGCAACAATATATGACCACCTCCAGCACTCCCATTTGGATAATTCATAAATAACTTTTTCTTTTTCCCCCGGGTTGAACGTAAAGGAAGAAAAAAGAGCTCACTCAGGTCAGGCAGCTATTAAGAGCAGGCAGATATCTCTGAATGTATAAATAAATAACAACCAGCATCTGAAAAAAAACTAAAGTAAAAAGAAAAAAGAAAAACACAGATTCGTATCAATGGGAAATACAGACAATTTGTGCAGAGGCGTGTTTTTTTCCCCTCCTGCTATGTTTGCTACATTTCCATATCCCACTCCCAACACGCACATGCACATGCACACACACACACACACACACACACACACACACACACACACACACACACACACACACACACACTTATATTGCTATACTTGTGAGGACAACGACCATGCTACCATTCATTTTCTATGGAAGCCAGCGACATGAAGATACAAAGCAACATCCAACGTTTGTAGCTGCTACAAAAGATACAAAGCTACAAATTGAAGTTGAGCTGGGTTCAACTTCCAGATACAAAAATACAAAACAACTGTAGCTCCGATGACGCAGCGCTTGATGACGCCAACAACCGCGTTGAGCAACACAGATACAACGAGCGACAAATATGCGGTGTATTTTTGTATCTTTGTATCTGCCCGTGTGAACGCAGCAGATGGCGATGTTATGAATGCCATTTTTACAAAGCCAAAAGCAGCAGATCTACTAGCGCACAATGCGTTGTGAGCTTGTAGATCTTTTGTATTGTTGGTGCAAATGACACCGGCATGCAGTTAAGTATTAAATCAGGCACAACTACAACCCCTAAACCTAACTTCTAACTATCTAAGGCTAACCCCAACCTGAATCTTTTCCTAAAATATAGTATAGTATAACTCTAAAAAATCCTCACAATGACTATTTCTCAAATTCTACTATATACTCTTGGGACATTTGGCCCTCACAATAGTAATACAAGCACACACACGAACACGCACACAAAAGCACACGCACACAGCCCCATGTCTATTTCTCAAATTCTACTATACTCGTGGGGACATTTGGCCCTCACAAGTACAGCAATACAAGCACACACACGCACACACACGCACACGCACACAGCCCCATGCATGCTGCTGCTCCAGCAAGTCTTCTGTCCCACTGGCCAGCAGCAGGAAATAGGCATTCAATGCTTTCTAGATGACTTCCTGAAAGAAATGAATCTGTGCTGGAAAATGAGAACAATGAATAATGAAACAACTGGATGGTTTGTGCCTGACCCGCGCTATTCATACCAAAACTGCACACTGGCACAAAAAAAACACACACGCCGTCGATTTAAACCTCGGAGAGAGCAAGAAAATGCACCCTCACGGGTCCTTTTTATTGCACTCTCCGGGTTAAATTGACACTCGGGATCATTGCAGAGTGTGTGTCGTCTCATACAGAGTCAAGTATGAAATTGAAGGTTTGTGATCACCGCGCCGGAAAGAGCCATCGGTGTGAAAGCCATTAGAGTGAAGGGGAAGCAAATAGGTTCTCATGGCGCTCTGTGTAATCATAAGATTTAGACTAGAGGTGTGTGGACCCGAGTGCTTTGGTCAAGATAAATGTGTTATACTGCAAGCTTCTAGATTACATTCCTCTCTTCTTTCTTTTCCTTTTTTTCTTCTTTTTTTCCCCTTTTTGTTTGTTTGGCAGCATGATGCTTGTACGGTAAAATCATCAGTGTTAATTTAACTGAAATGGGTCCATTTGGTTCCATTTTGTACTCTGAGTTTCAGACCTGTAAGGAGCACCACGCTGCATTAGTCAATTCTAGCCATTTAACAATTGACATGTCCTTTTAATAATATTATTAAAGTATGCACGTAATTGAAGAATCAATCAATAGGCTACACCCTTTGTTACCCAATTCTTTATTAAAAAGTGAATAGCAGGTGTGTAGGGTTACATTTTCATCACCATTATAATGTTTAGAAGGTCCTATTATGCAAATAAAGAGAGTAGGCCTACCCTGTACTGTACCGCTATAGGCTACGCCAGTGCTTCTCAATCATTTTCATGTCAAAGACCTCCATCTGAGAACGTGATGTGCCAGGGACCCCCATAAGCCATATGTGTTGTTAAAAGTTATCACAATTATTCATACATTTTCAAAAAATAAATGTCTTCAAAAATAGCATTGCGACACATACTGTAGTGAGCTTGTAGAAAGGCTACTTTTGAATAGCCAAAATATATAAAATAGAACTGCGGACTGCACTTTGAGAACCACTGTTTTGCAGTTCCGGGGGAATAAAATCATAATAATTATTAAGCCATTATAAACCCTGAAAGAGGGAACTAATATGTATTCTGCCAGAACAATGACGACAGGGCCAGGCGGTTGTCAGCTCCTTAAAAGCATTTGAGAGTGAAGCCTCATATTAGCCCCAGCAGGAGGTACTGTAAGGGGCCGGACCATCAGTCCAGTCTACTACGTTGGTTTTGAGCCACTTTCAGACTCCAGCGTTCAGCCCTGCGGCCACCGCCGAGATCCTGACACCAGTCACACCACACAGCCTGCCTGAGCACTTACTAACCTCTCCAACCTCTCACCCTCGCAGCGAGGAAAGACACTTTGCATTGCCAGAGCCCCCCCTCGCTCTTCTGGGGTGTGTGTGTGTGTGTTTCTGTGTATTACTATACTTGTAAGGACCAAATGTCCCCCACAGGTATAATAGTAGAATTTCAGTAATTGTGAGGACCAGGAGAAGAGGTCCTCACAAGAAAATAAAATGTTGTTTTATGGTTAAAAAATATATATTTTTAGAGATACGTTTACGATTAGAAAAAGATTGAGGTTGGGGTTAGGGTTGCGCACACACACACACGGGGGTGTCTGTCTATTATGACTGCAGGCAAAAGCATTCTTTAGAGTTAAGGGCGAGTTGGGAATGGGGGAATGACATTAGCGAGTCATTGGGAGAGGCGACAGGCAGCAGGCCACACAGTGTAAAGTGTAGGCTGCAGACGACCTATCATCTACTCTGTGGGGGGTCTCCACCCCTTACCATGTGTGCTACTCCAAAAACTGGGGAATGACAAGTGCTCAAGTAGTTATTGTCCCCCGCCAGGCCGGATGGCCAAAGGCTGTATATGGCCATGTTTTCGCCCCTGTCCGTCCGTCTGTCCGTCCATCCATGTGTGTGTGAGTGCCTGTGGCGCTATAGACCATATTCAGACGGCGGACATATTGCCATTAAGTCAATGAAATGCCACCCCAGTTGCCACAGCAACGCAATGTTAAATTCCAAAATGAGACTATGGACTATAGCAGGCCGATTCACGTTTTGGCCAATAACCCTTGAACCTCCCACTCAAAAACATTCTCTGCCATGTTGCCTCTCTCTCTCTCTCTCTCATATCCGTAATAACAGTTAACCCATTAGGCTACGACCTGATGGCGATTCTACAAAACTTCTGTTTTTAGAATGTCTTCTACTATATCAGTGGTTCTCAAACCTTTTCATGTCAAGGACCCCAAAATGTATATGTATTTGGCCAAGGACCCCCATCTCAAAACATGTTGTTCCAGGGACCCCCAAAAGCAAAGATTTGAGTTACAAATGTTTGCTTGAAAATAAATATATTCAAAGATTTGCACAAACGATTTCTCAAAAATAGCAGATATAAAAGCTCATAGTGCGGCACCAAGTGCCGCACTATACTTTGAATAGCCAAAGTGTAATGCTTTTTTTTTAGCTCAAATCAAAAAATGACACAGATGCTTCTCCCGGTCTTAATGGGTAAATGGGTAAGGAAAACTGCAATGGCTCACAGTGCTGAGACACTCTCTACGTGTTCCCAAAAGTCTGTGAGCAGCAAATTTTCGGCACCCTTGGACCAATCGGCGTGAGGGTGGCCGGGTGCACATTTTAATGAAGCGAGTGAGTCTACATTTGACTGTGTGGAACTAGCGGTATAGTGAAAGCGATGGCAGTCGGTCGGTGCCTCGCGCCATGGTGGTGACACCGCTGAGCCCTCGACTTGACTGCTGTGTTTTGGGTCACTGAACGCTGTTTACAAACCATTGATTTTGTTGTACGACAAGCATGAAGCACAAGCTATACGCTTTGTCCCGTCGCCGTGCAAGCATTCCTGCTGACGTAAAAAGGGGGGCATGGGGCGGGGGTTACCGTGACGCGTCACAGCAGCCTAATTACACGTTTGTAACAAGCTACGTTTCCAATAAGGCCACTCATGGAGTGTCCGTAACCGCACCGCGACCCCCTACCCCTCGGGGCAGCATGGCACGCGCTAGTGCTTCACCACTTGAACCTCAGACTTGGTGTAGACAGAAAAGTACAAGTAACTCAAATCCATTTCACTAAGACTAGAGGGTTTAAGTGGTTCAATTATTCTCTGTCGGAAAGGCTGAAAGAGTTAATAAAACTTATCGTTTTTAAAAGATAATCGATAATCAAATCAAATAATTGATAATTATTTTGGGCATGTCATTACAGGCAAAAAGGTTCCACACACTTCCAAACAATGTGTTGCAATGTGATGCATTGTGCTCCTGTGGACAATTACTGTTTCATGACACCGGTGTGCCACAAAATATGAAATAAAGCTTAAGTGGTTAATCGATTTGGTGATATAATTTCCCTTTTAAAGAATATTTATAAAGCACTAAGAAAAAGTGATCTGTAGAACAATTGCAAAATCGCCTTCAACACACGGTGTGAGATTTTTCGCCACGCGACACCGTTGTGCGTACGGAGCATAAATCTGGCTTAAAACCACTGCAACCGCCAATATATTCCAATCTAATCCAGCGTGTCATTGTCATCTTCTAAGTGTTGGAACAGAATAATCAGATGATTGATTGAAGAGCGGCGTCGGCGTGACAGAGCACTGACACAGACCCCAACCACTGCATGTCAGAGCTGACATGCTCCCGTGATATATGAGTGTATCATCGCCCAAAACAAAGCAAGAACGCCCAGTCACCCACGCTTTGCAAGGCAATACTGTACTGTACTCAGTGGTGGAAAAAGTACTCAAATTCTTTACTTAAGTAAAAGTACCAATACTGCAATATAAAACTACTCTGTTACAAGTAAAAGTCCAGAATAAAAAAATTACTTGAGTAAAAGTACAAAAGTATTGGCATCAAAATGTACTTAAAGTACCAAAAGTAAAAGTACTAAATATTTGAAAATAGCCGATCTACAAGCTCACAACGCGTCGCGATGCGACGCGTTGTGAGCTTGTAGATCTGCTATTTTCAAATAGCCTATGTATAAAATAGGTTTAAAGTGGATAGTGTATGTTTCATTATCTCATAATTTATCTGAAAAGTAACTAGTAACTAAAGTTTTCAAGTAAATGTAGTGGAGTAAAAGTACAATATTTGCCTCTAAGATGTAGTGGAGTAGAAGTAAAAGTATTTGAAATTGGAAATACTCAAGTAAAGTACAAATACCTCAAAATCGTACTTAAGTACAGTACTTAAGTAAATGTACTTTGTTACTTTCCACCACTGACTGTACTGTACCTCTCTCTCTCTCTCTCTCTCTCTCTCTCTCTCTCTCACCAACGTGCACATCGCTGGGCCTCACCCGTCATCCGAGCATTTTGACCGAACCTGTCATCCATCCATCCATCCATCCGTTCTTGTCCACGGACGTTTATTCCGCTATTTGTTTGGAGGGGTCAGTGTACAGTACCAAAGTACTTCTCAACTACTGCTGGCTCTCAACCTGTGGGTCGGGACCCCCAGGGGTCCCAATACATGATTTTTTTGGGGGGGGTCCGCAGATGACTTTTAAGACATTTTTAATACCTAAAAAAGATCATAATACTGCATCATAGCCTAATTAATCAACAAACTATACTATAAAAACTGGTCAAACATTGGCCAAATTGTCAAATATATAAGAAAGAGGAAAAAATTTTGAACATTTTTACAAATTATTGAATATTCTTTTAAAGCTAACAGAACATAGACGATCTACAAGCTCACAACGCCTCGCGTTGCAAGGCGTTGTGAGCTTGTAGATCTGATTTCACAATATTTGTGGAACCGAGCCAAACTAAATGTAATGCCTCAACTGCTACATTTCCAAGTGCTTGTCAGAGTGGGGGGTCCCCTGTTCAAATATGATTATTTTGGGGGGTCGTGGCCCGGAAAGGTTGAGAACCACTGCTGTAGATCAGTGGTTTTCAGCCTTTTTACTTTCAAGGACCCACATGGATTAGGCATTATACCCTCTTTGGATGCAAATATTATTATTATTTAATCTCTGGGGCCATTGTAAAATCCATTATGTAACTGAGATACGAATGGAACCAAGTGGACCTTTACCAAATGGACATTTAAAGGTCCACTTGGTTCCGTTCGTACAGTCTCAGAGATACGGACCTGGCTCCATTTGGTTACGATCAATCATTTATCTGGGGACCCCCTGGAACCCACTCAAGGACCCCATGGGGGGTCCCTGGACTCCAGTTTGAGAACCAGTGCAGTAGGCTAACCACCTGTAAACGAAACCATTAATTGTGGTTGTATTTCATTTGGATAAGAGCCGGTCTCTATGTGCAGTACAAACATTTCCAACAGAAACACAGTGGCCATCTGTTCCTCTCCTCATTTTAACCCATTAAAACTGGGAAAGCATCCGTGTCATTTTAGATTTTGGCTATATATGTAGCACATTGGTTGGCTATTCAAAAATAGCAGATATACAAGCTCATAGCGCGTCACTTGGGGCGCTACGAGCTTGTAGGTCTGCTATTTTAGAAAAATCGTGAAAATATTTACAAATCAATGAATATATATATTATTTTAAAGCTAACATTTTTTACACAAAATCTTTGCTTCTGGGGGTCCCTGGAACTAAATATTTTGAGATGGGGGTGCGCGGCCAAATACATATCATTTTGGGGGTCCTTGACATGAAAGAGTTTGAGCACCACTGACATAGAAACATGCGTTTTTCAGAAATGTGCAGTGGTGTACACTCTCTCACAAAGAAATCTAATACTGTGGCTCATTTGTATGTAAGTATGGAAACAGTCATCAGAGAAGGAAAGGATTCTAGGAAACTATGTGGATCTCAGGATACACATAGGAACAGCACGGCTCCAATGTGGCTCTCAGATTTCATGATGTAACCAGCTTGTGTGACATCAATCGTCTATCTATGACATGTCTATGTATCTACGTATGACTCCAAATTCGGACAAGGTTTCAGCACTATCACAGCCCTGTTCCATAATAACATTGAAGCATAAAAACATAAAGTAGAAAATAATAATGGAAACAGGGTCCAGAGAGAAGCACGCACATCCCAACAAAAATTCACAGGTGCAGAACTAAAACACGTACATTTATAAGAGGAAGGGAAGTCCGCACACTGTATGATAGCTCCCAGTAGAAAAGTTTATTAGATTAGGTACAACGTTTCGACCCTCAGACCTGATGAAGACCCGCTAGGGTCGAAACCTTGTACCTAATCTGAAAATTTTAAAAGATAGCCCACGATTTTTGTAACCCATTTTTTTCACCCAGTGCCAATTGCCTAAGCTGTAATCCTGGGCGCTACTCTCCCTCTGCCAGCCTGGGGAGAGCCCCGAAATGAGCTCATGCTTCCTTCAATGCATGAGGAGTGAGCAGACCGCTTCTTATCACCTGACCGGGGGGAGGTGGTATAGAGACCAGGATTACTGCATGTTTTTTGTGAGGGTACTTCGGAGACGAAGAGAACTCCACACAGAAATACACTCATAAACTTTTCTTCCTTCCTCTTCTGAAAATAGTAATACGCACGTATATATTGGAGGAACTTCTGTGGCCTAGGCTACTACATACAAAGTTTGGTGCTTATCGGTCCAGTGGTTTGCGAGATTAGCTCCACACACACACACACACACACACACACACACACACACACACACACACACACACACACACACACACACACACACACACACACACACACACACACACACACACACACACACACACACACACACACACACACACACACACACACACACACCTGTCATAGACAGCTAGCCCCCTTGCAGAGCTAGTACGCCGTAAAAGAAAAAAGAACAATAAAAACATCAACAAACGTTACAACACAGCTGTTGTGGAATAATGATAAAACATTGACTGCAGCCCCAGCTTGAACATGTCAAAAGACCCAGACTCTCAAAGAAACCCCCATAAGCCCATCAGATTCCGCTCACACATGCCTTACATTGATTGATGCCGAGAGAGAAGTATTGATTGATTAGCTTCTCTTTATCATGTTTATCGATCGCGTTTTGTACCCTTGCGCTATATAGCTGCCGATTACAGCTGAACATCTACAGTATGTACTGTATGACTCGGGAGGGGGAGGAGGAGAAACAAATTGCTGCTTCAGGTAATGAAATATGAGGATCTATTGAATTGGAAAAATAAATGCTTTTAAAAAATATTGCTCTACAAAGCTAAACTGACGGACTTCTGAAACGATCATTATTTATGGGGGAACGAGCTTGGAGGGAGATGACATGTTGGATGCTTTTCAGCATTTTTCATGCAATAAGATACTACAGTACGGAGAGGGCCGCTCTCAATAGACGAGCAGGCTATGAGAGAGAGAGGGGGGAAAAAAAGTGCAGCTGGCGATATGCTTAAAGAAAACAGGATCAATAACCAATCTTGGGCGCAGAGTGGGTCAGATTCCACGCGGGGAGGTTATCATATAGCCCGACCCGTGTAATGAAGGGCCACTCACTGTGGCGGGGACACGTTTGAAGATGGCTTTCAGAGCGGAGTACTGGGCGGAAGGGGTTGTATCTTTGATAGCGTATAGCTATACCTTTTGTGGATGGATCGGGGCCCACTTCATTGAAAATCTCAAAGGCATTCGCCATCTGACCACTTCACAAAGTGGTCAGATGGGTGGGCCGTGTGCATTTTCAGGGCATGTTTATTTTAATGATCAATCATTCAATCATTCATACTGTGTTCCGGCTTGGATCAATGGAACTAATGTAGCTAAGGAAAAAAATAAACTGTGAAATTGTTTCCGTTAACAGAAAATGCATTTTCAGGCCGGGATACCAATTTTATGCAATCAGGAGAGAGAATTCATACAGGACACATGATAGACAAGTGAAACTGGAGGTGATGAAATAAAGAAACGAGCCTGATTGGATGAAATTGGCCCACCTGAAAATGGATAGAGAGGGAGACCCTCGTTACTGAACAAACTCTAGCAGTACTAACTGAACACAGAGCTTTAATTTTTTCACAAAAAAAAACCGTTTTATTTTAACCCATTAAGACCTGGAACGCATCTGTGTCATTTATAGATTTCTTTGGCTATTCAAAAATAGCAGATCTACGAGCTCATAGCGCGGCACCGAGTGCCGCGCTATGAGCTTGTAGATCTGCTATTTTAGAACAATTTTGAAAATGCTTGCCATTCTTTGAATACATATATATCTATATATATATTTATTTTAAACTTTTTTTTTACTCAAATATTTGCTTCTGGGGGTCCCTGGAACAACATATTTTGAGATGGGTCCGCGGCCAAATACATATCATTTTGTGGTCCTTGACATGAAAACCACTGATATTATAGCAACAACAAGGTTTTTCTGAGGATTTTTGTTAGGATTTAGAAGACAATTGTAGAATCCCCCAGAGGCAAAGAGTTGAGTTAAAAATGTTTTGCTTTAAAAATATATATTCAAATATTTGCTAAAATTTCCTATTTTGCTATTTTAATATAGCCAAATAAATCTTAAAATGACGCAAATGCTTCTAAATGGCTTAACCAACAACAAGAAAATCACTTACCCTAACTTTAAAACATGTTTTTAATTCAATAGTGTAAGCTCTATATTCTGATCCCGATAATCTGATCATTGAGTTCAGTAACAGGAGTCTCCCCACGTCTCCAGCTCTTCAGTAAACAGAAGAAAAAAAACATTTTCAGATGGGACATGCATTGAGAAGAGAAAACCCATTTATCAGCTTCAATTTTATAGTGTTCCAATTTCAGTTGTGTGTCTGCTCGTTTTCTTTGTTTCATCACTTCCAATTTCACTTGTTTATCCTACATCCTGTATGAGTTTTCTCTCCTGACTGGGTGAAATTGGTATCCTGACCAGAAAATGTGTTTTCTGTTTACCCAGAGCTGGGGAGACGGGGGAACCCCTGTTACTGAACAAACATTCTATAACAATGATTGATTACATTGGGAATATAGAGCTATTGAACGCTTTCATGCTCAAAATGTTAAAGAAATAGCAAAAACTGCTGATCTACAAGCTCAAAATGCGCCGCGATGCGTCGCATTGTGAGCTTGTAGATCGGCTATTTTTTGCTACTTTTGCGCGCCACTGTTGTACAGTATACAAAGAAGTAAGCAGGCCATTAACCCGTTAAAACAGGGAAAGCATCTATGTCATTTTAGATTTGTAGACTTTAGCTATTCAAAAATAGCAGATCTACAAGCTCATATCGTGTCACTTCGTGCTGCTCTATGAGCTTGTAGATCTGCTATTTTTGAAAAATCGTGAAAATGTGTGCAAATCTTTGAATACATCGTTTTTAAAGCGAACATTCTTAACAAAAATCTTTGCTTCTGGGGGTCCCTGAAACAAAATATTTTAAGATAGGGGGTCGGCGGGCAAATAGAAGTCATTTTGGGGCGTCCTTGACATGAAAAAGTTTGAGCACCACTGATATTTTTCAGAAAACTGTTTTTTAGAATGGATTTAGAAGACATTTGGTAGAAAATGGAAAGGTTTCTGCCTGACAGGCGACGATATGTTCCTTCCTGGGTATATTTTAGTGCGACTGATTGACAGCATTAGCTTACCTATCGGGCGCTGGCGTCGTGAGCATAATACGACCACACATGCCAACCCCAGGAGCGCTGTTACACGTGTCACGTTACATGGCATGTAAGACTATGCCGTGATTCATGTCCTCACGCTGAGAGCACAAGTGTATACTTTTGTGAAAGTGAAAGGCAAGCACACAGCGCTTGTCTTAACCACGCAGAGATGAGCGTGTATTGTGTGTGCGTACACGCCGATGATGGGATGACGTTCGTCAGCGACGGGGGCCCTCCTGCTCGCATATCATCGCACCGCGGTGGCCAATTATGTCACAGCCATCGGTCCGATCATTGAATAAGCCCAAGCCTGCCTCTTTATCACTTGATTGCTGTTTATCCCAGCGTGTCAGGAAATCATGTCAGAGCATCTCCCTGCAGCTTCTCGGTGTAGGTGGGTGTAGATTTTTGGTAAGTAATCACCATTCCACCGGCTTCTCCGATCGATTGAAATTCTCAAGAGACTGTGTAGCCAATTATTTTTGATTCCCCTTCTTTCTCCTATCTTAATTGACAATGACAATTATCCACTGCTACAGCACCCTGCTGGCTTACCTACTAGTGAGGAGCCTCCACTGGGATGACGTAGATGGCCTCCAACCTACAGCTCCTGTTCAACATCCCCCACTGACAGGCTCCACAGCCTTACTAGTCGCTATAGCATAGTGACAAAGATTGCCCCCCTTATTGCCCGGCTTCCCACCCCCATGGCCATGGTTGTATTTTTGGAACACAGTGCACTTATATATTAAGTGATTTTTTTTTTTTTTAAAGTCAATGAGATCTTTGAAAAGGAAAGCCGCTCTATGGCCGAGGGGGTGTGGCTTTGATGTCAGATTTCAGTCCTCTATAAGCTCACGCACACGGGTATTCTAGCATCTTCATTTAAAGTCCTATTTTCCGTTCCTGACTAATCTGGCATCACGCACACAGAATCTACATGACAAAAGAGAGAGAGAGAGAGAGAGAGCGAGCGAGCAGTGCTTCAAATGGTTCCAGAGTGGCCCCCGGGCGGACCAAGGCTCTTAGTGCACCATGACCTTGACCTGAGTGCCTGCACAGTGCTCTGAGCTTTGGCCACCGACCGCAGCACCGGAGGGCCACTCCCGTGCTATAGTATTACGCCCCCCCGCCCTACGCCCCCCCCCCCCCGCCCCCCTGCCCCCCCCCCACGCCACCAGAAAAGCAAAGCCCAGTGGCCAAATAATAATAATACTAAAACCAAATGTCAAGTCAAAGCGAGGACAGAGAGAGAGAGAGAGCGGTCTCCACCACGGGGCTTTAGACTGTGAGTGAAAGGAGAGAGTACAGTACAGTACTCATGGTGTGGCTGGAAATAGGTTCTGTTTATGTACAGTGGCCTCTACTACCCAGTGGTGTAAAGTAACTTAACCCATTAAGGCCTGAGTCTGATTCTTAAAGTTTTCTAAATCCTAACAGATTTTTGAAAAAAATATAAAAAATCTTTTTTTACGATTTTTCAAAAATAGCAGATCTACAAGCTCATAGCGCGGCACTCGGTGCTGCGCTATGAGCTTGTATATCTGCTATTTTTGAATAGCCAAAGAAATCTAAAATGACACCAGTGCGTTCCCGATCTTAATGGGTTAAGTACATTTACATTTACATTGTGTTTTAGCTTTTTGACAGATACTGTATGTACGTTCATAAGCTCACAGCTCGTCGCAATGTATAGAGGTTGTACTGCAGATCAGCTACCTTTGATGAAGAGATTTGGTCTAGAGGAGAAAGTGGAGCGGACCAATCACTTGTTAATTTTTATTCCAATTTGATTTGCATTTGGCCACAAACCCACATTTGATTAGTTTTTAATCACTGATTCCCCAATCTAAGAACATTTTCATTGTTAGTCATGAGTTGGTCTGATACGATCTGTCATATTGTCCAGAATTCCTTTACTGTCTATTTGCTGTATAGGCATAGAGATAACAGCGAAACTCTGATTAAAAAATTGCCATTCTTGTGCATTCTCTAGTTGTATTTGCATGTACTTAGGCACTTGTAATAATGGTGGAGATTAACTATCCATCATTTAGCTGGGGACCCCCTGGAACCCCCTCAAGGACGTCCATGTTGAGAACCACTCCATGTAGAGAGTGGTTCCACTCCATGTACAAGCTCAGATCGCGTCGTGACACATTGAGCTTGCAGATCTGCCATTTCCACTATTTTTGAAAATGTTTCATAATGTATGAACCTTTCTCAACATGGAAACGATTATCTCAAATAATTGTGATTAGGCGATTATGTAATAATAAAGGCAATCTACAATCTCACAATGTGTGCTATTTTCACAGTATTAAGCTGTTTTCTAAATGTTTAAATCAGTGGTTCTCAAACATGTCCATGTCAAGGACCCCCAAATTTATGTGTGTTTGTCTGCGCCCCCCCCCCCCCCCATCTGAAAATATCTTGTGCCAGGGACCCCCCATACGAGATTTGTGTTGTTAGAATGTTTAAAGAATCTTCCAAATATTTCACATTTTATTTCAAGATTATTTTTTGTTGAAAATAGCAGATCTACAAGCTCACAACGTGTCGCGATGAGCTTGTAGATCAAGCAATTTTCAAATAGCTGAAGCATATAGGTTTCAAGTGCTCACGTGGCCTATTAGTCGCTTCTTTTGGGCTTGCTTATTCATTCGACCTGGTTGCTTTTTCTCTCACAAAACCTGGCAACACTGCTCGTTGTTAAGTCTACATATGTTCTCAACATTCCCAGGATCATGAAGGCCTGCACTGCCTCATGAGGGTCTCAGTAGCTGCAGGGAAGGTTGGGACCTTTCTGACCCCTTTACCAGACCCGGGATCAGCAATCCATGGGCCCCGCAGTGATCATCCTAGGGCCCTTTTTTTTCCACATGAGGTGTGCATAATGGGGAGGGTTTCTCTCCTGCTGAAGGATGAATCAATGTGGCATGAAGAGGAGAATTTCCACCCCATTTCCCCCCCTGATTACCCCACACCACACACAGCTCCTTAATAGCTTGTTGTGTGTCATAAATCTCTTTTTACCACCCCGGCATCACAGATGTATTACAGTGTATGCCTTACATATTAAAACCAAAGGTGTCATTGGGATTTGTTGTCGGGGGGGGGGGGGGTGCGTCGAGACTGTACTGTACCCTGCCCTGATTCATCTCGCTTCGTCGGGCGACAGTGTCGCGCCTCGAAAATAGCAGACCTACAAGCTCAAAACGTTGTCTTTTTTTTGTGTGCTATTTTCAAAGTCGTGAAACGGAACACAAATTAGCTGTAAGGATTAATGAGTGTCTACGAGCAAACCGTGTTCAATTTGTCGCGTTGTCTATAATATATTAGCCAGCAAAGACTCTATGGCGTGAAGTACAGTATAGTGTAGTGCTTATATCTTCCATAACATCTCGTCCGCTCTGTTTTGTAATATAACCCAGTTGGGTAGCTGGGAGCAAAGTGAAGCACTGTGCTGCATTTCTTTTGAACCTGCAGATGGGATTCCATATACCGGTATAGGTTCAAGGCCACCCCCAGGCAGTGGTGTGTAAAGTAACTAAGTACATGTACTCAAGTACTGTACTTACGAACAATTTTGAGGTTGTTTTTTTTACTTTACTTGAGTATTTCCAATTTTCAATACTTTTACTTCTAAGACGCGTTGTGAGCTTGTAGATCTGCCATTTTCAAAAGATTGTTATACAGTACATGACAAACTTGTCAAATGGGACATACTGCATAATGAGTACGTTTACTTTTGTACTTTAAGTACAGACGCGTCGCTAGGTCTCTACTAGGTTGGGGGCTTAGCCCCGCAGGCAACGGGCACATGCACGCGCGCGCAGCGCGATTCTTTTCGCGGATTTGGGTACTTTTTTCCCCGTTTTTTGATACTTTATTTCGGTTTTAGGGTTAGGGGTATGGTGAGGTTAGGGTGATATTTTTTTTTATTGGTGGCTAAATTCTTCCTCTTCCTTCAGTACTTCTTTCACCACTGCCGGTAGGTTCAAGGCCACCCCCAGGCAATACACAAAAACCACATGTTAGCTGTGTGTGTGTCAGGCTCATGTCAAGGGGGCTGGCTTGGGTGTCAGCATCGACCATGCAATATTGTTCCAATGAAATCTAACAGAGTATGGTACAGTATCTATTGCGCCTGCCTTTTTTACTTAAATGTCAGATGAATTTCATTAGCGTGTATTTATTTATCTTTTGGCTGGAACATCATAATGACCTCACCTCCATAAACCAATCTTGCTTGCTAATTTATTCATATACTTGTTTATATATGGACAGTATATTTTATGATCTGTATTATTCTCTTTTTGGGGACAACATAGATATATATACCCTACAGTAACCCAGGGAAGATCCAATTCTAAATTGTATATCGATGCTGTCGGGCAGTAACCTCTTATCTCCATATTCTAACTTTTTGTATTTTTTTCATAATTGAACGCCCTACTTGATCACACTACAGCGTCACACAAAAGCATCAGAAGTCTGCAAGCTTGAAACGCAGCACGAAGCGACGTGTTGTGAGCTTGTAGATCTGCTGTTTCCAAAAACTGTACAAAAGTTTACAGTTTTGGACATATGAGGTTTCCACCCAACAAAAACGATATATTAGTCAAATCCTAGTCTATGGCCATTCACCATACCAATATCTGTATAGTGTTTGCACACTTATTAGGTGTTTACCCTTTAATACTTCCTTTATTACTCATTGATTCTACTACTAGTAGTAGTAGCAGCCTAGTAGTAGAAGAAGTAACATAAACATATAAGCATTTGACAAATAAAGTCTTTGAATCGTGAATCTCTTCATTGCTTGAGGCACAAGAAAAACGAGCGATGATGATGTACGACTCATAAAAAAAACAACTGTATGCAACAATAGATTCTGTGGCTGCTGTGACTAATTGGATCTCCTGCAAGGTGAGAAACATGATCGGCTCCGCGGTGCTTTTACCATTGATTAGTGGGAGTATGCATAATGGACACGGCTGCATTGACACAACGCAGCCATCGCATGCATCATAACCCATTCCATCCCAGAACGCATACCGTGTCATTTTAGATTTCTTTGGGCTATTCAAAATTAGCAGATATACAAGCACATACTGTAGCACGGTACCGAGTGCCACGTTACGAGCTTGAAGATCTGCAATTTTTGGGGGGAAAATGTGTGCAAATCTTTGAAAGAATACGTTTTTTAAACCAATTTTTCTAACTCAAATCTTTGCTTCTGGGGATTCTACAAATGTCTTATGTGCTATAATCTGTGGTTCTCAAACGTTTTCCATGTCAAGGACCCCCAAAATGATATGTATTTGGCCACGGACCCCCATCTCAAAATATGTTGTTCCAGGGACCCCCCAGAAGCAAAGATTTGAGTTAAAAAATAATAAATATATATAAATATATATAAATAATATATTCCAAGATCTTTACACATTTTCAAGATTTTTCAAAAAATAGCCCAAAGTAGTTACACAGATGCGTTCCCGGTTTTAATGGGATAATCCACTGCACCTTTCAAAAAACAAATAGCTTTCTGTTTATGATAGTCAGGACGGTTTTCGAGCAGCATTTTTCTTTGTAAAAATCAGAATGGATCGGTTGAAAGCACGGGAGGAGGGGAGGGGAGGGGAGGAGGGGGCAGTCAATAGGAAACCAAACTGAAAGAGATGTTTGCACCTGGCTAATATGAATTCATCGCTGCACTTACAAGTCGTTGGTTTTTCATGGATCCAATGAAGCCTTTCACTTACTGCACATGATTATTGCGTTCGAGTCGGGGGATGGTTTCTCTGTTTATTCAAATAAATGGTGTCAGCCCAGCCATCTGTGACAAGAGCACAATTGGACTGTTATTGTGATAAACAGGTTATACTTCTCACACTCTTTTTTTTCTCCTCCTTTTTTCTAAATAGAAAGTCCAAGAAAAAACAAATGGCAAATCGTTTCAGCAACATCATTTTGGTTAGAAATTGGTTGAATAAAGTCAGCATCACTGAGTGTCTTTGCAATGTGGATTTTTACAACGTGTCACCGAAGGGGCAGGCCGCCTGGAAGAGTATTCAACCATATCGTATGAAGGGTTCAATTTGTAAGAAGGGGGGGGGGGGCATTTTCTTAACCCATTAAAGGGATAGTTCACCCAAAGAATTACTAATTTTCTATCAATTACACACCCCATGAAGCCTTGAATTCATGGAGATTGTTTTGTTTTTGTCACATTCCTACGCCAATAATTTGACTCAAAGTTGACTCTTTGAGTCTCATACCGGAGCCACCGCTGGTCATCAAATTAGTAAATCAATTTGGGGGTGAACTATCCCTTTAAAAACTGAGGCCGATTCTACAAATGCCCACTAAATCAGTAGTTCTCACACTTTAGTGATTTAAAAAAAATGTTCAATAGCAGATGTACAAGCTGGCTTAGGAATGTGACTGTGCCGCCCTCGTTATGTAGAGCAGGGGTCTTCAACAGGGGGTCCGGGACCCCCAGGGGGTCCTCAGAGTTACTACAGGGGGTCCGCCAAATCTTTGTGTGATAGGAGTTTTTTTTTACCTTAACCACTTGAACCCTAGCATCCCTTTTTTCTGAGGAGAACTTTAGCCAACAATAGCAGATCTACAAGCTCACAACGCCTCGCGCTGCGAGGCGTTGTGAGCTTGCAGATCGGCTATTTTCGGCAAAGAGGTATAGGTGTAGAGGGAAAAAAAGGGCAGACCAAGTAAACAAAAAAGGTTAATCTAAAACACAATTTTATACAATATAGAGGGGGTCCCTGCTTCATCTCTCTCTCTCAGCTAGGGGGTCCTTGGCCTGAAAACGTTGAAGACCCCTGATGTAGAGTGTATAACTTGGCAGTAAGTATAAACAAACACCTCCCTTCCATCAAAACTCTAGAGATTGTCCTCTCTTGGTCATCAGAGCCAGTTGCACCACCTCACACAGTTCACTCACTTAGCCTAGTTATGGCTTAAATGGCTTTTAAAAAGCCCCATTTAAGCCATTTAGCCAGGAAAGTATCTGTGTCATTTTTAGATTTCTGTTGGCTATTTTTCAAAAAATCGTGAAAATTTGTGCAAATCTTTAAATATATGTTTTTAAGCTAACATTTGTAAAATATTTTTGTTCCAGGGACCCAGAAGCAAAGATTTCAGTTGCAAATGTTTGCTTTAAAAATTATATATTCAAAGATTTAAAAAAAAAAATGCAGATCTACAAGCTCATAGCGTGGCACTCGGTGCCCCGCTATGAGCTTGTAGATCTGCTATTTTTGAATAGCCAAAGAAATCTAAAATGACACAGATGCGTCCCCGGATTGAATGGGTTAAGCTATAACTAGGCTAAGTTTGAAATGAGTGTGAGGTGGTGCAACTGGCTCCAGGTTTATTGATAGAAAAAAGTGTAAAACTGAAAGCAGACAATAGGGCATAATCAGAACTATGCACTTTGTAAACATCTTGCATGTAAATTAAATTACTCATGTAACTGTCACATTTACATACTTGCATAATAAATGAATGATCCAACAATTGGAATCACTATGAAAAGTAAACTGCACAACACCACTGTACCACATGTTGTTGTATAACACTATGAATTAAACAAGCCTTTCTGCAGCAGTGTAACAGGTAGGTAATCACAGGTGAGAATGTTAGACCAAGAATAACTTGACAGGCCTTTTACACCAAACTTCACAAAACATAACTTTCTTTCAAAAAAAATAAGGTACCACAATGATAGACCTGGTGAAAATAAGACAATACATACATACCATGACAATGTTTGCAGTGAACCTAGTGCACTTCCTGATTGGGGTCACATGACATGTGTCACATGACAAAACTAAAACCCACTTTCTGTCTTTCTTAAAGAGACACTACCTGCCATAGAAAACAATGAATTTACATCTTTTTAAATCAAAACACCAACATGAAATAAACAACCGTAAGAACAATGACAAAAGATCCAGAAAAGGTTGGGAACCAATAGCTCATATATAGGGTTTAAGTCATTAAAGGAATATGTAGGCAATATGTATCACAAAATCTCTAAGTGCTGATTGAGCGTTCTCTTCTCTTCATCAACTCTTCAATCTTAAAATGTAATTCCCACAGCAATTCCAAAGACAAAATACACTTTGTGCAGGGATTTAATGGCAGAGCAAAATGACACCTAAGGGAATAGAGCTTGTACATCTGCTATTTTTGAATAGCCAATGCAAAAATCTAAAATGACACAGATGCCTTCCCGGTTTTAATGGGTTAACCACTTACTGTACGTCCTACAGTATGTCCTTCTTTGCCAGACAAATGGCAAAACTAGCCTAGCTACAAGCTCATGAGCTTGTAGAGCTTGTACAATGGATCACAGCGTGTCGCTTGTAGATAGACTATTTTTGGTGAAGAAGTTTGGAGTAGCCTAGGCTACAGCAGTTAGTCCATGGGCAAATCACAGCACTTTTCTGAGCCTATTATTCAGAAAACCCCAGACCACAGAAAATCCACTGAATGTTCATGTCTAATTGAGTTCAGAAAACCGAAAAAAAATAAAACTGAAAAATAAAAGAAATAGCAATTTGATGTCATAAAACCTTGACAGGAGTAGTTCACCCAAAAAAAGAACAATGACAATTACACACCCCATGAAGCCTTGAATTCATGTAGATGTTTTTTGTTTTTGTCGCATTCCTAAGTCAGTAATTTGATGACCGGGTCATCGGTCAATAGCAGACCGAGTAGGAGACTCGTTGAGCCTCTGCCAGTCATCAAATTATTGACTTTATGGAATGCGACAAAAACAAAAAAAAATCTCCATGTATTCTAGACTTCATGGGGTGTGTAAATGACAGAAAATACATATTTTTGGGGTGAACTACTCCTTGTGGCCAGATGGGTGGGCCGCGAACAATTTTAAGATTACCAAGTTGGCCCCGATCCAGAAAAGGTTGGAAACCAATAGCTCATATTCATATAGGGTTTAAGTCGTTAAAGGAATATGTAGGCTATTACAAAATCTCTAAGTGCTGATTGAGCGTTCTTACATCAACTCTTCCTTCAATCTTAAAGTGTAATTGCCACAACAATTCCAAAGACAAAACACACTTGGTGCAGGGATTTAATGGCAGAGCAAAATGACACCTTAGGGAACAGAGACATTTTATCATCCCCGGAGGACGAAGACGCTCTTACAAACTGATTAGGTGGAGAAGAGCATGGATGGAAATCACTCTTGGAAATCTTTTTTTAAACCATCAATTAGTGCTTCTGTCAAGTGAGCTTGGTTCTACAGGGATGACTAATGCATACAGCTCTCCCACCGCTCTCTCTCTCTCTCTCTCTCTCTCCACGACTAGTCGGTACAGGGCTGTCACATTTGCATATGAAACTCCGCAAAAGAAAAGGAAAGAGAAGAAAAAATCTCCATTCCCTATTAAGTAGCCAGGCTGGAGGTGTGTGTGTGTGTGTGTGTGTGTGTGTGTGTGTGTGTGTGTGTGTGTGTGCGTGCGTGCGTGCGTGCGTGCGTGCGTGCGCGTGCGCGCGCGCGTGCGTGTGTGTGTCTCCGTTACGGTTCAGCATGCTGAAATCTGACGACATGAAAGCAACACGAGAGCCGCCTTCCTTTTCCGCCAGTAATTGGGTGACTAAGACGACATGAGCTAAGTAGTGCAGGAATCAGGAATGGCACTGGTGGCGACTTGTGTGAGATTACCATTTTGCACTGCCTACACGTCTCTGGAACGGCAGGGTTGGATTTTCTGTTTTTTTTTGTTGTACCACCACGCACTGCTCAGATCTTATTTTAGGCTGGCGTCCAATGAGTTTACAGGACGCCTTTTCCCACAAGTCACCCCAATCAGGAACCTGAACGTGAAAGAAAAAGAGTCATCGTTCGAGTTGTTACAGTCGACTGCTTTCAGTTTTTGGGGGACGAAAGCAGACGCCGTGCATACTGTGAAATCCTGATTGTTAAAGCTGCAGTCTGCTATGAGGGGCCGTTTAGGCCAAAAATAATGAAACACTTTCACACACGCTAACGAGACAGTCTTATACTTACTACTGAAATGCTTATACATTCAATTTTGAGACACTTTCACACACGCTGATGAGACACTCTTACATATACTACTGAAATGATATACGTTCAATATTGAAACACTTGCACACTCACTACTGAAACACTCTCACATACATACATACTTTGTAAATCGATGCACGTTCATATATGAAACTTTATACATACTCATCTGAACACTTACGCATACATATGAGAAACACATACACATACATATATACTTCTGTGTCATATACACATGCATATGAAATGCTTGCACGCATACAAGTTAAACATTTATACATTTATATCTGAAACACTCACACATACACGTATGAAAAGGCTGCATGCATATTGCTGAACACTTGTACATTTACAACTGAATTTCTTGTATATTATTACAAACTAAAATGAAAACTTTAGTTGCATGTGCAAGCCTTTCACATGTATTCATACGAGTAATTTCAGTAGTATGTATAAATAAATTCAATAATATACATACACATAATTTCAGTGATATGTATAAGTGAGTTCGGTATAATGTATAAAAGAGTTTCACATGTATTCATACAAGTGATTTCAGTAGTATGTATAAATGATTTCAATAACATACATACACATAATTTCATTATAATGTATACAAGAGTTTTACATGTATTCATACAAGTGATTTCAGTAGTATGTATAAATGATTTCAATAGTATATATACATAATTTCAATAGCATGTATAGATCATTTCACTATTATGTATACAATAATTTCACATGTACGCATACAAGAAATCTCAGTAGCATACGGAAGTGGTTTCAAGGTGACCCTTGTGACCCCAGTAGTACAGCAGCTTAATGGCAAATTACAAAAGAATCGTTCCCTTTGTGATGCAAGCATGTAATTTGGCACAGATACTCTCTAAGGGCCACTCTTATGGAAAAGGGCGCTCGCCACTAAAAAATCCAAGATGGCGCCCATTCTTTTCAAGATGGCCGCTACCTTAGCAGAGAAGATAGTGATATAATCTTTCAGGTTGTGATACAAGGATGAAATTTGGCACACATACTCTGTAAGGGTCACTCTTATGGAAAAAGGCGCTGGCCGATCAAAAATCCAAGATGGCGACCATTTTTTCCAAGATGGCCACCACCTTAGCGAAGCAGTAGTGATATAATCTTTCAGGTTGTGATACAAGGATGAAATTTGGCACACATACTCTGTAAGGGTCACTCTTATGGAAAAAGGGGCTGGCCACTAAAAATCCAAGATGGCAACCATTTTTGAAGATGGCTGCCACCTTAGTGGAGCATATAGTGATATAATCTTTCAGGTTGTGATACAAGGATGAAATTTGGCACACATACTCTATAAGGGCAACTCCTATTGAAAAAGGGGCTGGCCACAAAAAAATCCAAGATGGCAACCATTTTTTAAGATGGCAGCCACCTTAGCGGAGCAGGTAGTGATATAATCGTTCAGGTGCCTCTGTGGATGGAATCAAATGCGTTTTTTAAAGTCTCTGAGGCATAGTACAGCAGTCAGGTTATCCTTCTTCACCTCCTCTATCAATCTCCTTAGGGCCAAGATCTGGGTTACGTACTTCTCCCCTCCAGAAAGCCATTTTGGTTCTCTCTCAGGTGAGGGTCGATGGCCTGCCGAATCCTGTTTAGTATCATTCTGTTGTACACCTTTGCGGTGATACATGTCAGGCTGATGCCTCTGTAGCTGTCAGGCTTTGAGAGGTCTCCAACTGTAGGCACTGGGATGATGTTGGAGAGAGACCATATTTCAGGCTGGTTGTTGTGCAGTAGAGCAAAACACCAACACACCTAGCACCTAGCCCGATCATTCATCCAGTGCCATTTAAGTCCCATGTGATCTATACACCTTCCGGATAAGTATAGATACAAGTTATGAATAGCCCCGCTTACCCTTGGCTCGGCTCTTCCGTGCTGGCACACCCTGTCAATTCAGGCACGTGTATCTAACTACATCTACTAACTATTACTAGCTAATTGACCAGAGCTGTTAGACAGCATTTGGGACACTGATAAGCTATACTATTACTACAGTATTAGTAAAACTAGCATTTGGGACACTGATAAGCTATACTATTACTACAGTATTAGTAAAACTAGCATTTGGGACACTGATAAGCTATACTATTACTACAGTACTAGTAAAACTAGATTAGCTGACATTGAGTTACACAGCAGTGATGCCACAATTGTGCCCTGGTTGCTCAATGACATTCACTCTATTATAATAAGCTATATACTGTAAGACAGTGGTACAACTCCTGGAAGTCACCTTGACTGGCGGCCATGTTGATTTTTTGGGGTGGTCAGCTCTCCTTTTCATAAGAGTGGACCTTGAAGAGTATTTGTGCCAAGTTTCATCCTTGTATCACAACCTGAAAGATTATATCACTATCTGCTCCGGTAAGGTGGCAGCCATCTTAAAAATGGTTGCCATATTGGATTTTTAAGTGGCCAGCGTCTTTTTCCATAAGAGTGGCCCTTACAAAGTATGTGTAACAAATTTTATCCTTGTATCGCAACCTGAAATATTATATCACTATCTGCTCTGCTAAGGTGGCAGCCATCTTAAAAAATGGTTGCCATCTTGGATTTTTAGTGGCCAGCCCCTTTTTCCATAAGAGTGGCCCTTACAGAGTATGTGTGCCAAATGTCATCCTTGTATCACAACCTGAAAGATTATATCACTACTGCTCCGCTAAGGTGGCAGTCATCTTAAAAAATGGTTGCCATCCTGGATTTTTGATCAGCCACTGCTTTTTTTCCATAAGAGTGGCCCTTACAAAGTATTTGTGCCAAATTTCATTCTTGTATCACAACCTGAAAGATTATATCACTATCTGCTCAGCTAAAGTGTCTTGAAAAAAATGGTCGCCATCTTGGATTTTTGAATGGCCAGCGCCTTTTTCCATAAGAGTGGCTCTTATAGAGTATGTGTGCCAAATTTCATCCTTGTATCATAACCTGAAAGATTATATCACTACCTGCTCCGCTAAGCTGGTGGCCATCTTGAAAAAAATCGTCGCCATCTTGGATTTTTGATCGGCCAGTTACTTTTTCCATAAGAGTGACCCTTACAAAGTATGTTTGCCAAATTTCATCCTTGTATCACAACCTGAAAGATTATATGACTATCTTCTCTGCTAAGGTAGCGGCCATCTTGAAAAGAATGGGCGCCATCTTGGATTTTTTAGTGGCGAGCGCCCTTTTCCATAAGAGTGGCCCTTAGAGAGTATCTGTGCCAAATTACATGCTTGCATCACAAAGGGAACGATTCTTTTGTAATTTGCCATTAAGCTGCTGTACTACTGGGGTCACAAGGGTCACCTTGAAACCACTTCCGTATGCTACTGAGATTTCTTGTATGCGTACATGTGAAATTATTGTATACATAATAGTGAAATGATCTATACATGCTATTGAAATTATGTATATATACTATTGAAATCATTTATACATACTACTGAAATCACTTGTATGAATACATGTAAAACTCTTGTATACATTATAATGAAATTATGTGTATGTATGTTATTGAAATCATTTATACATACTACTGAAATCACTTGTATGAATACATGTGAAACTCTTTTATACATTATACCGAACTCACTTATACATATCACTGAAATTATGTGTATGTATATTATTGAATTTATTTATACATACTACTGAAATTACTCGTATGAATACATGTGAAAGGCTTGCGCATGCAACTAAAGTTTTCATTTTAGTTTGTAATAATATACAAGAAATTCAGTTGTAAATGTACAAGTGTTCAGCAATATGCATGCAGCCTTTTCATATGTGTATGTGTGAGTGTTTCAGATATAAATGTATAAATGTTTAACTTGTATGCGTGCAAGCATTTCATATGCATGTGTATATGACACAGAAGTATATATGTATGTGTATTTGTTTCTCATATGTATGCGTAAGTGTTCAGATGAGTATGTATAAAGTTTCATATATGAACGTGCATCGATTTACAAAGTATGTATGTATGTGAGAGTGTTTCAGTAGTGAGTGTGCAAGTGTTTCAATATTGAACGTATATCATTTCAGTAGTATATGTAAGAGTGTCTCATCAGCGTGTGTGAAAGTGTCTCAAAATTGAATGTATAAGCATTTCAGTAGTAAGTATAAGACTGTCTCGTTAGCGTGTGTGAAAGTGTTTCATTATTTTTGGCCTAAACGGCCCCTCATAGTCTGCAGTCTGTTTTTGATATTATACTGCGATAGGTTCTTGGCTTACCTGTGGTCCTATATATTACTATTTCTATTGATATATTACCTTGTGTTTACATTACATTACATTACAGTCATTTGGCAGACGCTTTTATCCAAAGCGACTTACAATAAGTGCATTCAACATAGTAGGGAACGAAACTACTAATCACCAGAAGTCCTAAGTGCATTTTCTGCTATAACAAGCAACTACCTTGCTTACTGTAAATCGCTGTGGATTAAGAGTGTCTAAATGCCTAAATTGTAAGATTGATGTCTTATACCTGCCTGGCATCCAAACCCGGGTCTCCCAAACGATCGGCAGAATTTTGACAGCTGAGCTGAGACAGAAAGCCTGTTTTAGGCAGGGGAGCTATTACACTTTGAGGTTCATGCAATACCTCTTGTAACCGGTATTGTTGGTTCTACGTTTTTTTTGGTGCTAACAATATTTTTAAAACTGAAACTAAGGTTATGTACGTATAGGATAGGCACTTATAAGCTTTTAGCTTCATGCCTTTTGATCACCTTTAACTACAGTATGTAACAGTTTGCTCATGTTGATGTATGATTTTATTGATACTGGTGAAGATGATCACATAAACTAAACTAAGACTACCCGCCCACGGGATGTCAATAGAAGAGCAGGGAGACCGAATACAACCACCGCAGTTGTGTCAGTTATCATATTAACATTCTATGCCATACGGACTGCTGAAAATGATGTCACTAAATAAAGTCATGGATTGAAGCTTCAATTTAACTCTGAGAGTACGCAAATGGGTTATAAATGAACACTTAGGATTTCACCTCGTATATACGGTGTCCAATTAACGACATCCAATTAACTTTCCACTTCTGGTTTTGGACGCCGAGGCCGCCTGGAGTTAACCGGGCAGGCGAAGGGGGGCATGGGTCAGAAGGTCAGAGGGCAGACAGATTGCAGGGGACTGCCCCTCCCTGATCCTGCATCGAAAAGAACAGAGCCGCCGTCGCACGTCAGACAGACGGACGCTGCATGCTGAGCAGCCACCGGTCTCACCCACCTCTCTGACCTCCGAGTCAGTCGCAGTGGTTTTGATCCAACCAGCCCATTGCTGTAGCAGCAGCAGCACAGCTGTAGCTCAACAGGCAGAGGCAGGCATCCTCCTCAGGCCCCAATTAGACCTCCCCGAGTCCCAGCCGGCCCAGTTTCCAACCCAGCCAGCCCCCCCACCTCCAGGGATCGCGGTACTCTGACACTGATGTGGCTGTACAGCAGCTGAAGGGGAGGGCAGCGGGAGGGTGCAACCTTTGAGGCAATGCCAATAAGCGCTTTAAAAATGTATGGCACTCCTTGTCAAAACTTTCCCCATTTCAGCACGCCGTGGCAGCCGACCCGGGCTTGTCTGTGGCATGCGGTTCGAAGCAACACACAAACCAAGGGTTGCATTTGTGTCTCTCTCCTCCCCCTCCCTCCCTCTTTCCAGTCTGTCTGTCTGCATCTCGCTTGTCTCTCTGTCTGCCTGCAAAAGCAAGGACATGGGATTCTATCTTTGTACCCTGTATATCTATCTATATGTGTGTCTCTGTAATTTAATTCCGTAATGTACTGTTGTGCTTCTCAAAGTGGGGTCCGGGGCGGGGACCCACAGCGGTATACTTTAAACAGTCCAGAGGGTTTGAGGGGGTCCAAAGCAAAATAAGAAAGAGTTTAATTTCACTATTACTTCACAGGGTAGCCCAATAAGAGAATGTATAAGGATGACTATAGATCATACATGTAGGTTTCACTCTCTCCACCATTGGCCGAGTCTACAAATGTAGAACGTTTTTTTTATAGATATGTTGCTATATATTGTTGCTGTCGGGCAGCTGTCCTTTTTTACACTTTTTGCGTTTTTTCATAAATTAATGCCTTACCTCAGCGTCACACAAAAGCACCAAAAGTAGCAGATCCACAAGCTCGAAACGCGATTGGGTAAAATATACACAACGTTAGTGATGGTGTGACTATTTAAGTATAAGACATGCAATTGTATAATGTTGTACTACGTCTGATCTAACCACACATATTTTCTATGGGGGAAATGGACCTGGAACAAGCTCTTTTCAAATGGTGGTCCACGGCCAATGCATATCAGATTTGGAGTCCTTGCCATGGAAATGTTTGAGAACCACTGATGTCATAAATACTGTACGCTAATATAAAAGGAGAGAATTATTCTCTCAGCAGAACACTTTTGGCTGACAGCACTTAACCTATGCCTCCCCCGTACACTAAATGCTGGCCAACAGCATGGTGAACGCGAGGAAGAGAAAATCTGTGCTCTGGTCGTTCCAGTAAAATCCTCAGTGTTGGCTTAAAGGACCATTTCACCCATTGTCAACATATCTTCATATGACAGGTGCTCACTAATGCTCATTACAATATAACAATCAGAACCATAAAGTTGTATGTCTGAGTTATATTAAAGAAATAAAGGTCCTGTACCTACATCAGTAATTCTTTATACTGTAAACAAACTGTATTGCAGACCAAAAGGAAAACACAAAACTGTTGCTAAAACTTTATCTGACCCACTCTTAATCAAACAAAATAATTCAATTCAAGTAAACGATCAGTACACTTCAAAAATACAAATGAAAACGATCAAACTCAGTTCTTAAAAAAACGCAAACGGAAAGTTATTTTAAATTCTTTTAAGTAATCTAACAGATATTGTCGATCTTCTATTCTCCGAAAATCAAGTAAATCCCAAAGTCATCAAATGAAAAGGCAATGCATTGCATAAAAAAGGTATATTCCTCACCCAACCTTCAAGTCAGGAGGCCACATGGGTTCCTTTGTTCAAACGCTCTGACTGTCTACAGAGCTAAACCCTCAGAAATGTTCCTCGACCAAACTTCTCTCCTTCCAGCTCCCTAAGTTCTCCGGACCCACTACTCAGTGGTTTATTAATTCCTGATTTTGGTTTAGTTTAGGCTTACAAGAGTCACTTTCTCAAACACCACTAAAAACTATTTTTTAATACCTAAAATGGACCCCTGGCCGCCTCACTTCCTGTCCTTTTATAGCTGTTCCTGATACCTCACTTCCTGTGGAACTTTTGCTACATGTGCTGCTTTTTCCCCACAGCTCCCCCTATGAGTGAACCATGTCAACAGAAAATGAATCATAATGGCCATAATCACCTTACACAAAACTATTTTTTTTCTCCGTACACTACATTTAGGTGTTAAATATTCAACCACTATATTCCCCTGTTATCACCAAGCATGTTATGTCTCTTGAGTATCTTTTTCTTTCAATACTCATCATACCTGGACAGGACTTATTATATGAAGATAGGTTGAAAATGGGTGAAGTGGACCTTTAACCACTTGAACCCCAGCATCCATATTTAATGGGGAACATTATCCAAAAATTGCCAATCTACACGCTCACAACACGTCGCAAAGCGACGCGTTGTGAGCGTGTAGATCGGCTATTTTTGTTTAAGAGATTCGGTGTAGACGGAAAAAAGCGGTCCATATACAGAGCTAACTCGGGTCCAGTTTACCAAGTCTAGTGGGTTTAAGTGGTTAAAGCTAGCACAGAGGATTTTCGTGTGCAAGCAAATAGCAGGGTGTTGGGGACGGACAGCTGGCGTCCTTATCACTACATACAACACATACAAGCAGTGTGACTGCACACTGCATCAATTACCTAACATTGAAATTCCCTGTGAAGTGCTATGATGAAACCGGCACACGATATTGTTCTCCCAACCCCACAGAATTTTTAATTAGTAGATTTAATTTGTGAAGGGAGACCAAGAAGAACTGGAGGCTTAATTTAGTGGATCTGACAGCAAAGAAGGATTCATTGTGTTTTTAGCCATACTTTCTTTCTCTGTACATTAAGCCTGGTTTTGTGGCTGTCGGGGAGAAACCTTGTATCTCAACAAAGAAAAATCGTAAATGAATGCCCTACTTCGTCATACTAGTACAGCGTCAGACTAAAGAAACGAAAATAGTCAATCTGCATTTTGGCTATTATATAAAAAAGACAAGTTAAAGGGGTTAAGCGTGAGTTTTTATAAATACAAGAGGTTCGGCCCTCACATTTAGAGTTCGGGCTGCTGCGTGGCCCTCACACGTACGTCGCACCGCCGATCCGACCACTATATTGGAGTCATAGTGTCGGGTGCTTTGTCAGAGTACCCGTTGTACCGTCTGTCTGTGTCCCTTTTGTGTCCATATATGGAGATCTCTGTATATGTCTGTCTACCTGTGTCCTTTTTATCTTTTACCTGATGTCCATAATATATGCCCATAGGTATGGGCATATACTGTATATATGCCCGGAGGTATGGCCGTGGTCCGCCGGCCGATCGACCGGTCCTCCCAGTAGCCAATTTTAAAATAGGATTGAACTAATAAAAAGTATTATCAAGAGCTTGTGACTAAATAATAACTATATTGGATCCACTGGAACACACGTTCTTTTTCCACTTCCAGAAAAGTAACCGTTTTGGACATACAAGGTTTCCACCCGACAGCGACAATTTATAATTAGATCTGTGTCGTGTTGTGAGCTTGTAGATCAGCTACACTCGGTGCGAGACACCGGCGCGCAACTAATTATAAATCGGGCTTTACTGAGCCAGGCAAGTCTTTCAGAGGATAGAGAGGATAGTCATGCTAGCAGCTATCAACGTCCTCCAGACTTGACAGAAGCCATTCAGCCTGTTTGCAAAACTCTGTGGAGCAACTCTCCTGGGGGGAGGGGGGGTGGGGGGGAGGGGGGTTGGCGTTCATGCAGCCCATCGCCAGTAATTCCCACGCGTTGTTCATTTGCAATTTTTGGTCTTTTTTTTTGGGCACATTTAATTATGTTTGAGGAAAGTTAATTGTTTCTCGGGCATTAATGTCACCGCATGCCGCTGCTCTGAGTATCCCCAAGTTAGGAATTATAAGACATTGCGAACGCTCCTCCCAAGACGTGGAAGAAATAAATTGATGGGACAAACACGACACTTGGCAACATGCCTGCGGTGAATTTTAATTTCCGTAACGAGGCTTACTTAAATCATATTGTAGACAATTTATTATTTATATGTTAACTACTGTAGTGATGGTGTTAACAATACAAAACAGCAAACATGTTGCACACCCAAAAAAAGAAAGAAATGAAGAAAAAAAAAAAACACCTCAGGAGTGACTGTCAAGAGAAGTAATAGTGTGTAGGGTATAGCATGGTGAGAAACTGAACTCATTTGAGGAAGCCCAGATTTGTTCCCGGTAAAAAAGATCTGCTTGGATAAAGACAAAAATGCTAATTTTTCCAGTCTCTTGTAAGGAAGTGGCCGCGCTAGAGCTGCAGGGGAGGATTTCTTGTCTGCGGTACCCCGGGAGATGTGATATTTTTCCCCATGTGATTTATTAAACGGGGCTGACTGTATATGAGGAGGGATGGTCGGAGGTAGGGCGCAGTATCATCGTCCCCGGGGACGTGTGTGCACACAGCAATGTGACAAATTAACATCAAAAAGTGCCTCTGGTTCACGGGAGCACTGAGGAAAACTTGAGCCTGGCACTTGATTTATGTTGTTCCATCCCTCCCGGAGACTCCAGCCCACCTTCCTGGCCCAATCACTCCGCTCTCATGCGCGTATAATGGAGCAATTTAATTAAATCCAAAAAACGAAATGACCCTATTACGGCGGCCCTAAATATGACCTGCAATAACATTCAATGATCTCCCTTGTAAAAAACACGGTATAGCTTTCAGCGGCTGCATGCAGGAGCTTAGTGGACATTAAGTTAAAGGAAACATCAAATATAGTGTGATGCAGTCAATCTCCTGAAAATAAATGTATTTTAATTGGCAATAAAACAAGACATGCAGTGGCTGCGGTTTCATCATGAAAGGAAACAAATAGCTGAAGATAAAAAAATAAAAAAAACAAGAATGTCTTGTCGGAGACAGAATCTGAACATAATCCGACGTAAAGTTTGCGGCTCAAACTTTATGGTTTTGACAAAAAGGAACATTGAGCCACGTTCCGAAATAGCAGCATGTCACTTTCAGCGCGTCGCCATACATCTGCCAGGCCTATTTCTGTCACTCAAGCCCAGGTCCCTCCAGTGTGTGTGTGTGTGTGTGTGTGTGTGTGTGTGTGTGTGTGTGTGTGTGTGTGTGTGTGTGTGTGTGTGTGTGTGTGTGTGTGTGTGTGTGCGTGTGTGTATGTGTGTGTGTAAAGTGGAAGCGGGAAAATTATACTTCCCTTCTAGCCTCCCCTCTCCTACTTAGAGCAAAAGAGGAGCCAGATGCAATGACCTTAAAGAATTTACAGTACACTGGTTAAGCTATCTATTTCATCTCAGTGCTCACGAATGCCAAACGCAGGTGGGCTTTTATCATATAAATCTAAGTGGGAATGGGTTTTCTAGAGGCACTTCAAAATGTCCTCATTCCAGTGTGCTAAGCTGTGTTTCAACCCCTGGAAGATTATTTGGGGGCAGGCCAGGTGGAGGTGGGGGGGGTGAAGGGTGTAAGTGAGAGAAAGATGAAAATGGAAAAACTTTATTTTTACTCCTATTATGTTTAATGATAACAACATTGACCAGCCTTGTGTGAATCTGCTGAGCTGCAAAGTGTTAAAACCAAATGTAATCCAAAACTAGCACAACTGTTATTGACTAGAAAACAAAACTTTAATTTACGTTTGAACATAATTGATATGACATCAACTTCTTCAAAAGATGGTTTATCATTCACTCATAGCATCATGCTAGCTGGTAAAGGGGTAGCCTACTTGCATTTAGAAATCATCAGGGAAAGCAAAAAGTATGAGAACCATTGAATTATAACATTACACACAGCATTTGTACAGTTGTACACATTGTATTGACAATAGGTTTGTATCACAGACTGTGTTGTTACCTCCCCGTCGAGCGCATTATGTAATAGAGAGATATTCGTTAAGGGCTTAGATACTGTAGATATTTCCCATAGTGCAGTAAATAATAAATGTTGCAGACCCTTTTGCCCTGAATGTAAGAGGAAACATATTGATTGTGCCTGCAGTACAGTACCTAAGAGTTCTTGTGTGGGATTTTGGGGCTAAGGTGTATTGGCAGAGTAAAAGCCTTTTAAATGCCACTCAAGTTTAGCTTAAGATGAGCCAAGCGCCTTTGAGAAGGTCAATGCTCCATGAGGTGAAACAAGTGCAGGGCAATCTTATAGCTTTGCTTATGTGTTGCTTATGTTATATCCAAAACTGTTACTTTTCAGGATAACATTTTTTTTTTTTAGTTCAAGCTCTTCGTGCCGTGTTTCGAAGTGACGCCGTAGTATGATCAAGTAGGGCGTCAATTTAGTTAGTTAAAATATTGAGATAAGAGGTTTCTGCCCGACAGCAACGATATCCTTTCCTGTATGCAATATCCTCCTGTGTGTGTTTTTCTTTGTTTGTTTGGGGGGGGAGCATTTACTTTACCACTCATGGCCTATACTTTGTCGTATAACAAATAAATAGCTGATCTGCAAACTCAAAATGTGTCTTGATGTGCTGTGAGCTTGTAGATCTGCTGTGGTTAATGTGGTTAATATGTATTTCTCATTAACTTGTTCTATAAATTATTTAATCAAAAGCAGAGGCATCACCCCCAGCAAGTACAACCCTGTGTGAGTCTGTCTGTCTGTCTGTCTGTCTGCCTGTCAGTCTGTCTGTGTTTGTTTGTCTTGGGCTAATCTTGCAAACCACTGGATGGATCAAATTCCTTGTACACGCTGCCAGTAAGCCAACATAGTACTTAGTACATCCATGCACCTTGAAAATAGCAGATCTACAAGCTCACAACTTACAACGCGTTGTGAGATTGTCGATCTGCCATTTTCAAAGGATTTTTATATGTTATACATTTGAAAACCTGTGAAATAGGACCATCTGCATAATGAGTACTTTTACTTTTGATGGCAATACTTTTGCTTTACTCAAGTAAAGTTTGAATACCGAACTTGTGCTTGTAACAGACTATTTCTACAATAGGTTATTGATACTTTTACTTAAGCAACAAAATGTGAGTACTTCTTCCACCACTGGTGAGATCCACACCTTTACAAGAGCCCATCTATTTTATTGTATTATTAGTTTGAAGTACAACAGTATCATCTGCATAGCTTTTACTCTTGTGTAACTTCTAGATCTGTTATTGTTTCTCTGATTGTTCTGCCCAGAATATAGGGTTGAAGTTGTTAATGATCGAATGAATGAGAATCATGGAAGACTTTACTGAAGTAATATTTAGTTGTTTTTTGGCAATTATGGAGACTTATTGGTATAAGAGGGATAATGCACTGTGAGTATGTAAATTATGAGAAAATAACCACACTTCACAGGGGTTTAAATCCCCATCAACGGTTATTTATTTTTTCCTCTTAACCGACGTGCTCACAGGGCATTATCCCTTAAATATTTAATCTCCCCTCATGAAATAAAATGACGAACAGCTGTTTAGCAAGTCTCACAGTGGCTTGAAACCTAGAATATTCATACAGTGGGTTTACCCCTCTGGTACAAAGCCTGGATGTCAGACAGTCAGACCTCATGACTGCTACAGCAATTCTTTCTGTCAGAGACCACAGTTAATCTGGTTAAGCCCAGGACAAGACAGCTACGACCAGTACAGGGTTCAGCAAGTGATTGTGGTGTGAACCATGTTCAAACTGTCGTCCCTGGGTGTGTGAAAACCTTAGGGGGAAAGAAATGTTCCAAAAATGTCACATGTCCAAATACGATCAAAAGATTATTATTTTTTATCCAAAAACTTGTAGATATTTTTTAAATATATATATTTTTAGCTTAAACTGTAAGAGAGACAGACCAAATAGACAGAAATGTTGCCAACTTATGAGCATTAGTGATAACCAATTACCTGAAAATGGGTGGTGGTCCTTTAAGCTATGTATTAGGCTATAGCCTAGAATATATATGTAAATAATGGTGTGTGTTGGCATTGTGTACACACATTATTTACAGTATGTTTGATGGGCAGACAGAGGCAGGCAGACAGACAGACAGACAGACCGATAGACAGACGAAGATAGACAGATAGACATGAACATATGGACGTATTTTCATGTAATAATTAATACAGCGGAGATAAACAGCCCACATCAAAGTGCAAAAGCACCTCAGAGATGTACTGTAGGACGAACACAGGAAAGGAATAAAGCTTTTTTCTCTTCTATTTACATGAAGAGAGAGATGTAGCTATCTCAGACAGCAAGCTGCAAGGGGAACATACAATATGTATAAGGTCTGAGAGTGTACCGCACAGGTCTTCCTACCTACACAACTACTTATTTGATTTTCCAGGGTGGCTTCAAGGGCATAACAAGGTAAATAATATCACAGATTCAATGTTTTTTTAAAAGAACAAAATCACAACCCCCCCACACACACACACACACACACACACACACACACACACACACACACACACACACACACACACACACACACACACACACACACACACACACACACACACACACACACACACACAGAGCTTTGAAAGCTGTGAAAATATTTAGCGGAAACGACATCAGGAAATATCAATCCGACTTCTGTCAAGGTCCTGACAGCGTATTTATTTCCTAGACTTGAAAAGCTGTGATTCGAGACGTAACACAGTAAAAATCCTCAGTGTTCATTTAACTCTGGTACTGTGTCCCATTACATTACATTTTGCACTCTCTCAGAGTTAACAGCCTCCCTAAGGGACCATTTGGTATACATGTGTACACTCAAAGTTACAAATGGATAAATTAACGCTGAGGATTTGGACTGAGTACTGTATACTGACTTTGAAGTTTATACTCGCCAAAAATCCTGAGCTTTTGCACGCTTGGAGAGTTGAAATAACACGTGGGATTTTACCGTGTAGTAGCAAAGGGCAACATCTCTCATGCTGTACATTGTTGTCAATCACAGCACAAGAAGACGTGTGTGCATCTCATTACACTACAAACAGGAGACACTCTCTTTTCTACCGTACATAAAAACAACTTTATTGCAAATAAAAAAATACAGCAAACAGTTTCAGAACATTTACTCCTGGTGTGTGTAATATAAACGTTTACAGCAAAATAGTAACAATAAACAATAAAGTATACAATGTACTGTACATACATACAGTAGCTATACATTACAGTTATGCAGCATGAGTGTTATTGTGAAAAATATACCAATGAAAGATTATATCAAAAAAATACTTTTTTAATTGAAAAGGTTACACGGTATGATTTTAAGATATACAGTACTGTAATGTAGCTACATTGAGCAACTTCACTATTATCTAATAATTGCATTAATGTGAACTGAATTACTGTCTGTCTGCATGTACCTTAGTAGCTGTTTTCTTAATAATAAATAAAAGAAATAAGCTCCATCTGAAGCCTCTCTGCTTAGTAGGCAGACAGACAGTGACCCATGGTCACATTAGTTCTTTCCCCTGGCTGCCTTCCAAAGATAGAAGAGAGCCACTTCAAAATTGATCACAGTGTTTTAATCTCGGCAAGATTAAGAGTCCTGAAGTTAATTACAGAACCAAAAAAAGGCAGGAAAAGGGGGCGGCCCAGGCTCTTGAACTAGATTAAAAGGAATACAGATCTATACATACACCTCCTGGAATCAAACAGCCATATCTCTTTGTTCATGTTTCCTCAGCCAAAGAAGAAAAAGAAAACAAATCCCTGACAGTATTTTTGTGCATCAAAATCATTAACTCAGTGGTTCTCAGAGTGAGGTCTGGGGACATTGAAGCTGTTTTAAACTTCGGCTATTTTTTTTAAATATCTTTGAGAAATCTTGAAAGTTTTAGAAAAATGATGAATAATTCGAAAACATGTTTACAACACAAATCATCTCTTATGGGGGTTCCTAGCACAAAACATTTTCACAAATGTTCGCGGCCAAATACTTATCACTTTGGGGGTCCTTGACATGAAAATGTTAGAGCATCACTCCATTATAGCCGACTTTTCCACTCGAACCTCTGTTGGTTGTCTGGGCCGCCGCCCGCACGACACAGAATAATTCCGATTCAGAGCCAGCGGTTCGCCGACAGGCAAAAAGAACCCTGTGTGAATAGACTTGTCTCCCGGTGACAGGATCAGTGCCTCCCTTCCTCCTATGTGTGCATTCTTAATCAAATAAGCAGCTCTCTCTTTATTAACTCGGACAGGCTTACTTCAGATAAGCCCTGCCGTTTTTAAGCCACTCTGGAGTGGAAAGCAAGCCCCCGGAGGTGATGAGAGCTGACTGCGGGATTCAGAGATGCAAGCTTTAAGGCTGACTGTGTTATTGTCTGGGACCGGGCCCGCGACTCAGGAGAGAATCACTTCCTCTAATGGAAAACTATTGTCTGCCGCTGAGGACATAGCGCTGTGGGGCATTCACTCACCCCCCATTGGTCTGCGTGGTGGACTTATGCACAAGGAAGAATGAAACACTACCCAATGGAAAGCTATTTTCGAATTGTAATATCCACTGAAGTCGATTCTGATTACTGGGTACATACCGAGATGGGGGGGTTGTATTCCTGCTGTATGCCTGGGTGCTTATTCAGGCTTTCATGGTAATTCATACTACAAAAATAGCAAAAAAGAAAAACACTATATATAAGACAAGACAAAATAAGAAAAAATAGATACCATTGCTTTTGTTCAGCTCCTTAACATAACAGTTTTACCTTCAAAACTATTGAACGCTGCTTCTATGCCCGTCTCTGCAAACAATGAGGCACTTTGAGCATTATTTATTCATTTGAGTGCATAGGATATAGGTTAAGGAACAAAACAGAATGCAATTAGAAGACTGTCTTTGCTAGAAATGCGCTGCCTTGCCGGCGGCAAATGAGCATTACTAATTTACTCCTTCTTTCCCGTGTAAGTCTATAGTTAATGTCTAATGTATAAAGGATGACACATTAACACGCCCTTTATTTTACAGTGTGACACATTGAATAGGGTCAGCGGCAGTTCAGCGTACTGTAATGTAAAGTGTAATATGATATAAACGGCGTGTGTGTGTGACTCCGAAGGAAATATTCGCGACAAGAGTCTCCCGGAGGATGAGGGACTCCATTTGCCTGGCGGGGGGGGGGGGGGCTCCTCTCCCCCTTGAGACGGAGCCAGTGTGAGGCGCACATTATCCGTCTCTCTTTTCTCAACAGGTCGCACGTTCCCGCTCGAATTCACCTCCGTTCAAAACCCCAGAATGTAATGTCTTGTTTGGTCATGAAGGGTTCCAGTGTGAACTTGCTTTGCCTTTCACATTTGCTGCCGGGCAATCATTGTTATTATGTTTTTTTGCCCCCTCAGTTCACACACATTTCTGGCTTAAGTTTGACATTCTTTGACACTCTGGGAGCTTGGAAAAGCAGCTTGAGTGTCTGGGTCCGTCCTGAAATCACACCAGATGAGGAAAAAAACAGAAAAGAAAGACAAACTGCAAAAAACAGCAACAGTGGCAGAAAGAAAAGACAAACTCTTGACCCGTTTAAGGCGATTATTTCTGTCAGCACCGATTTCTGTTAACTTTGACTTTTCTGTTTTTTTCTATTTCATGAACAACAATCACATAAACTTTTCTTTCTATCCATTTAAACCTAATATTAGCGCAGGGTATTCTCCAATGACAAATCTGCCTCTCAATCCTTATTCTCAAATGACTCATGATAAATCTGCCATTTCACAGGGGATAAATAAAGTGTTTCTATCTAGCCGGAGGAGGTCCATTGTGGTTTGCATGGCAGGAGGCCCCGTCTCTACAGAGCACTCTAACGGACTAATTGCTCAGGCAGAAAGGGTGCCACACATTCTGCCAGACATGGGACCCCCTGGGGTGGGGGGGGCTGTGGGTGGCTAAAACAGGAGAAGCTACTGTACAGTACACAGGATAAGTGTTCCGGAAGCTTACAAACTGGACTATAAACTAGAAGACTAAATAAATGTAATGCTTAACCACTTTCAACCTGGGGTCCCTATTTCGGCCATGTTTTCACATTTTCACCAGCACATTTTCAAAGATTTTCAAAATGGTTCAAAAACGTTTAAAGTTTTTTCTTTTTTTCCCTCCTTTTTTAAATAGCAGATCTACAAGCTCACAAGGCATCACATTGTGATGTGTTGTGAGCTTGCTACATTTGCTTTTTTTTGTTGTTGCTATTTTCACAATTCTAAATGGAAGTGGTTAAACATCTGCCAGGAAACATCATTTGGCCTCAAACTCTGATAGATTTCCAATACTTAATATATAATACTTGTAATGTAATGACTACAGTATAATAATGAACTGTATTTGTATAGCACCTTTTCTTGTCATGAAATCCTGCCATTGCGGTTATACTTACCAATAATACTCTTGATAAGATTTAAGAAAGGCAAATCTCCTGGTACAGTATGACGCATGGCTCCAACCTATAATGCAATAAAAAAGAAGAACAGCATGACTATACAAATGAGATTAATTCAGTAAAAAAAAAACACATTATTAGCATTGAGAATACTGTATCTAAACACTGACACAATACATTTTATGGTGAAATATTTTTTATCAATGTCTTAGTATGGAGTTATTTCATTATACAACTTTCTAATATATTACTGCTATTTATCATCTTTTTTTTACCCTTTATTCTGTTTTTTTACACTTTTAAAGACATCTAATTATTCCCAGCTTTGCATCTAGATTATGGAAAGACTTAAAAGCAACAGGAACATATAGTTACATTGGAGTTTTTTTTTTAGAGAGGGTTTATGTGCAGCTACGTTAGGGGTTAGAGGTTAATACGGGGTTAGTTTGATTACCTTGTGGGGCGGAGGTCTGTTTAAACTGCCATCCTCGCTGTGCCGAGGGTCAGCTGGGGGTCATTATGAGTCTCGTTAATGGACATGGCAAAAGGCAGGCTCTTTAAGAATGACTGGGAGATGCATGGGTCACATGACCGGAGGAGAGGCAGAAAGAGCAAAACAACAAAGAGAGAAAAGAAGTCCCCCCCCCCCCCCCCCCCCCGTATACTGTACATACAGTATTCTAGAGAGGCCCGTGGAGAACGGCGTTGATGCAGAATTTATACTCCCGCCGTACGACCCGAGTCGAGCGCCGAGAATCACAGGTCTATTGTGCATTAAGCTCACTTGGCTATTTTCGACGCGCGACTCCGTCCTACAACTAGGCATAAATCAGGGTTTCTAACCATTTGGATTATGGCCACTGTTTAATTCATTACTTTTCCTTTTGATAGCATCCTGAACGGACAGGAAAAGTGATGGAATTAGGAGATAGAGAATCAAAAATGTGACGTATTTTCTTGTGTTATCCCTTAGTAACTAATGAGTCGTTAGTGAGAGAAAAGTACCAAACGTAAAGACATATATGTCCGTCGTATGACAGTGTCGCGCTCCGAAGACTGACGATTTACAAGCTCACATCGCGTCGCGATGCGACGCGTTGTGAGCTTGTAGACCGGCTATTTTCAAATAAAATCTTGCGGGGAAATTATAATAAGCAGATCTGGCAACCCTGGATGTAACCTGCTTTGGCACGCAACACCGTCCTACGACAATGTATGAATCCGGCACAACTTTCAAATACAAAGTTATATACCGTCATGTACTTATAAGACTAGAAAAGTCACATACTGCACAAGGTCACAAAGAGAAGCACTGTTTAAGTACTTTTTCTGCTGCGTCATCCTGTTAACAGTACTTTGACATTTTGGTTTTATGCTGGAGCCAATATTTGATGTTGTTTTGCATCAGCGCTGTCACCATCTGTTTTAGTTCACTGTGGACTCAACAATGGGGGCCAGTGGCTAAAGTTCAAAATGATCATCATCAATCTTTATGTTAGTTTAGATTATGGTTATTTTTTTTTTTAAATGTATGATGCATTATGAATTATTCTCTCGAAGACAATTTCTTTCTTTCAAAATGTTTATTGAGCATCAACCAAGAAGAAAATATTAAAGGGCTTACATAAGCTCAGTTTAATGTAGTCGAACAAAGTTTCTAAACGGGAACACTTACCAATTCTACGGTATATGATTTAGGAATTAAAAACGGAATATTAGGCCTACAAAGTTGGAGAGCATATTGATTTTTAACTTTTTCTTTTTACTTATAAAATTGAAATGATTTGTTTTAGAGCTTCTAAATAAAAAGGGGGGAGGGGGGGGTCACAAAAATCAAAAGTTCCCGGGCCGTTTTGCAGCTATGGATATTTGGTTTACAGAAACTCTGTACAACTATTTAAGATGTATTAAAGGGAAGGTGTTAGGGGGAGAAACAAAAACACTACTACATAGCCTTTAAGAATGAAACAGCTGACAATACCCACAAATCCACACCATGCTTTCATAAGCCCTTTAACACTGAAGAACCGTTATCTTACAAAAGGAGAAAAAACAACAACAATACAATATGTTTGCAGTATGACTTCTCATTTTGTAAAGGTATAATTTACAAGGGACACAATTCACCAATCAACCCCCCAACCCACCCCACCCCCCTTTGGGAAAAGAATATCTACAATACCGCACTTTGCTAGAACTAAACTACTACATGTCTTTCTTGTTTTAAGTGATCAACCACGCACTTCCAGGAGGGCGATAAATTAAGTTGCCCTGAAAGCTATGTAGAAACATTGTATTAACATCTTAGAGGTGTTTAGTAACCAAACTAAATAGGCTGATACAACGTGACTCTTTACAATCGCATAGCTAAGAGAGGAACTTAATGTACTTAAAGATTATGTATTTCTTCACCTTAACGTCCAGTAGAGCTCTGTTTTAGAGGAACAGGATACATTATGTATTAACATATTTTTTCATCCGGTGGAAGTTTTTTAGTAATCGGGGGCGGCCGTTTGTTTTGGAAAACCAGGTTTCACCAATTCAGTCATTTCTGTTCCTTGTTGTTTATTAGCTGGTTTGTTTCATTTCAATTCTAAAAAGTGAGGGAGCGTCCATACAAAATCCATTACTTGGGTTGAAACAGCCATGAGGACTCTGATGCGGGGCCGCACAAACAGTTCAATATCTGGTGTATGGCTGCTCTCTGTACACGCCCTTGGATGTCCGTGATACCGGCGCTTTCCTGCCATTGTTTGCCCACTCTTCCTGACCTGATTGAGAGCAAAATAACAGAAACATTATTATCAAACGACAGACAGACAGACACAAACACATATACAGTCAAAGCCGGAGTGTTAAAGATACAATGCGTAACTTTTATGTCCTCCTCGGGATTCAAACCCGCGTCTCCCGCACCACAAGTATCAAGAGGGGTTTGACACATTTGACAAAATTGACACAATTTCTACCGCTCACCCAAGTAGGTGTCCTACCTGATAACAGGGTCTAAATTGCTCAAACTCTTTCTCAAAGAGTAGGGAGACCACCTCCAAAGCAGATGTGCTACTGTAGATATATTGTATACAGATACAGAAAATAGTTGTATTTGTTCAAATAAATTCCGGATTATAGGTTTAATTTTACTGTAATGAGAGTGCACACATGTAACCAAATGGACCATGGTTACATTTGTAATTTCTGAGTTAAAAATGGTTTCATTTTAAACTCTTCTAGGCACAAAACATTTTCAGATGGGGGTCTGCGGCCAAATACATTTTAATGTGGGGGTCTTTGGCACAAAAAAGTTTGAAAACTACTGATTTTGAAGGCATTTGTAGAATGGGCCTAAGGTCTTAAAGGGTTAAATGAACACTGAGGAAGTTATTGTGTACCCTCACTACACTGTACGTCTGTATAGGCTCTTTGTAATCATGAGTCACGACCTCCTCTCTGAACACGATGCATCACAAAATGACTGATAAGAGTTATCCGATGACAAAAGGCAAACAGAGAGTCGGACAGCAGCGGCACTAAGGGCTCGCCTCTCACGTGGACGGATGCATGGCAGATAATTGAATCGGGGGTGGGGGGGGGGGGTCAAGTATCTACTTGAAAAGAGACCTGTTTAGCGGCTACCGGCAAAAAGGTCACAATTACCATTAGCCCACCTCAGCCGTCGCTGCTGTCAATGTTCAAGTACCTATATCGATGGCGTCTTTTGTCTGATCTTCAGCCACCAGCGGTCTCTTCTTCCCCAGAGCTGAGGGCTCACAAAAGGGTCGGGTTTTTTCTTTCTACAAGGCGAGCTCTCTGTTGGCAGCCCATAACCAATAGTCCTTAATTAAACCTGTCAGCCTTTCACTGACAGTCACTTTGAGAGAAATGAACCAAGGTAACCTTGTGTGTTTTGAGCATAAGGGAGGTACATCATTCTCTGTTTATCTGGTGGCGTGCGTCCCTTTGAATTGTCAAGCGGCCCTTTTGTTTTCTCGTGATGCAATGCCGCCATGGTGCATGGCGGGCCCTGATTGCTTGGTGGTCCAACTTGTGTGGTCAGTAGTGGCGGGGAAGTTACTTAGAAAGTTTATTAAACAGCGTTTCGATTTTTTTTATTGACCGGGGTCCCCCAGGGGTCTGTACTTGACGCCCTCCTTTTTCTCTTTACTGAAATTATCCAATCGACAAGCTCAAGGCGTCGCCTTGAGCTTGTAGATTTGTGAGCTTGTAGATTAGATATTTTTGCAGAATGTTCGCCTATTTGCTGAATGTTTGCCTATTATGACATTACCAGAATAGGAATGCAATGGTTGAATGTGGTTGAACATTTTGATCCTTTTGATTATCCGTCAGGGTTACAAATGCTTTATTCTTTTTTTTTGGGCGGTGTAGCCACCCCTATAAGTGGGGTTGGGACACCTCATTAGTACACCCTTCGCTGTACTGTGATTGGCTCATAATAGCACACCCCTCTACATTAGTACACCCCTAGCTGTACTGTGATTGGCTGACTCTATTGGCTGACTCTATTCTGCACTGTGATTAGCTAGCGAGACACATGATGAAATGAATAACCTATAAATAGGACTATGCACTTTAAAAAATCCATCACTGTGATGACCACACCGCCCACTTCACACTGGGTGTGTTTTTTTTATTTTGATATTGAAACTGTATTTAGAAATACATGTCTTGGGATAGACTGTGAAAATGATATCTAGTTTTCAATTCAACTTTGGGTGCACTCCCAGTCACGTGCTGGGGACAATGACTAATTTGTGTGTACATATACACATGTATAGATGTCACTTCATGATGTACTGTAACACCTGAAGAATATTCAAAAGGATTGAAACATTATTTGATTTGCAACAAGACTTCCTTTGTATGCATATAAGTACAGTGTAACATTCCAAAGCACATTCTAATAATTTGCAAATGTGGTGGGTAGTTCATCAAATAACGCATACAGTTGGCTACGTACAGTATGTGTTCATGTTTCCATGCATCCTTTAAGTCGTTGGTTCTCAAAGTGGGGTCCGGGGACCCCCAGGGGTCCATGAGGGAGTTCCAGGGGGTCGCCAGCTAAATGGTACCCTTATGGGTCTGTAACTCTGAGAGTGCACAAATGGAACCAAATGGACCCGTTAACATTGATTTTTACAATATAAATTGGGGTCCCAGAGATAAAAATGCCATTAAATGGGGGTCCGTAGCCCAAATGCATGTCAAATTGGGGGTCCTTGAAATTATAATGGTTGAGAATCACTGCTAGAGCCGTACAAATCTGTTATGGGGGTCCCTGGTAAATCTTTTCAAATGGGGTTCAGCGGGCTAATCGGTGTCAATATGGGGGTCCTTCACATGAAAAAGTTTGAGAACCACTTCTTTAGGTAGTCTACATTAATCTCTCAAGAACAATGCTCTGCAATGTCATCACATCTGCCATCAATTGTCGATTTGTGCTTTGCTGTTATGAACACAATTGCCAAAAGAAGTCACTTGAGATACTGGACTATATGCAAATCAATTGAAATAATGAGTTGCATGAATATATCTGTAAACATTTTTGTACAGTCAGTATTTAGTGATAGTTGATAGTCTTTGTCTGTCACAAGAGAATCCACTACACCTGTGGTGCATTGTTTTACAGCTTCTGGATTACAGTGCATGCTCAGCAGTGGTGAAGTACTCAGATGTGGGATTTAAGGAAAAGTAGCAATACCACAATGTAGAAATACATTATAATGTAAAAGGCCTGTATTGAAAATCTTACTCAACCACTTGAACCCCAGCATCCACATTCTGGTATATACAGTACACTGACCCCTTTACCAATTACATATGGGTAAGATCTGCTACTGTTTACATAAAAACGTCCAACTCACCATAGGATTCGTAAGATTCCCCACTGCCGTATTCATAGTAGTCGTCCGAGCTGTGAAGGCAGAGACAGACATCTGACAGTCAGTGTCTGTATCGGTACACATGACATGAGAGCAAGAAACTGAAGGCTATCCATCAAACTTAGTTGAAGGTATCAGCAGATAATTAGCATGTAAACAAAAATAATCCACCATTAAATAACATCAAAGTCACATTGGGTAATAAGCAGTCACAGGCGCTGGTCACCAGAGTTGGAAAAAGTACTCACATATTTTAGTGAAAGTATCAATACTGCAAGGTAGAAAATCTCTGTTACAAGTAAAAGTCCGGAATAAAAAATGTACTTGAGTAAAAGTACAAAAGTATTGGTATAAAAATGTACTTAGAGTACCAGAGGTAGAAAGTACTCATTATGCAGAAGGTCCCATTTCACACGTTTTCAAATGTACACAATTCCTTTGAAAATAGCAAATCTACAAGCTCACAACGCTGAGCTGAACATCAAAGTCACACTGGGTAATAAGCAGTCACAGGCGCTGGTCACTAATGGCGTAAACATGTTCAAGTTGTCTTTCAAAATGGCACTACCCTGGAACGTAAACGCAGGAAGCAAAGATCAGACAGCGTACAATCACTCAAAAGTTTGCATCGCACATCTGGCGGCCCTCACAAGCAATTTCCCTTTCCATATTTCCTCACAAACCTACAGTTCCATATCAACGGGCACGGAGATCCATAAGAGATGGCAACTTTAATGAAAAATAAAAAGGTGCGTGAGTTCGTTGCGTCGTGAGCACGTGTATGTGTGTGTGTGTGTGTGTGTGTGTGTGTGTGTGTGTGTGTGTGTGTGTGTTGGGGGCATCTTGCAGAGTGGTTCATTTCTTGCTTTATTCTTCATTTATTTATCCTCCCAGTCCCCGGTGAGTTGCTGACAGAACAATCCTGCTCCGGTATCATTCAGTAACGGTGCCATCATTCAGCAGAGGCAATTCATCATAAGGCTGCCACTGAGGCGACGTCAGCCCGTCACCCAGCTGAGGCCTCGCTCCTTGCCTGTCAGTCTGGTGCTCCGCTGACAGGAGTGCCTCATCCTCTCCCTGGATTAGAGAGGGCTGAAGGCGCCAGCCAAGGCTTCTAGCCTCGGCGTATACCGCGTCAACAGCAGAGGACATCTGAGGGTGAACTTGGGGGCGAACCGATCAACGAGTGGCGACATCAAAGGCTGCAGATACCACTATATCATTTTCTGAAGCCACTTGATGTGTGAGGAAAAGAAGAAAAAAAAAACATAACAGGGCAAACGGATGGAGGGCTGAGAATTCCACTTGTAGGATCCCTATAAGAGGTTAATATGATATAAAAACGTCTCATTAGAGGTCTGTGGCTCAACTCAACCTTGCCAAGGTGTAATTGCATGTTGCACACACAAAGGCAGTGCAAAGGTCTTTGCATAAAGCATAGAAGGAATTAAAAGACTGCTTTTAAAAGCATAATAGGTCCAGCAGTTTGCGACAATAGCTCTGGACAAATAGACGGACAGGGGAGAAAACATAATCTCCCCCTTGGTGGAGATAATGAAATAGAAAAAAAAGGAGGCCAAATGTGGTCAGGGTATACAGTATTTGTTGTAGTAGTATTTCTCACCACTATAAGATTTGACATCGATATTGTATTGTGAAAGATTGTGGTTAAACCGGGGGCCTTTAAGCCTGTGTTTCTCAAACGTTTTCATGTCCAGGACCCCAAAACTAATATAGTATGTATTTGGCCACAGACCCACCCCCATATGAAAATATTTTGTGCCAGGTACCGCCATACAAGATCTGGAGGACCCCATGCAGACTCCACTTTGAGAACCGCACTGCTTTAAACCATGCACCAAAAACTCTACCGCATGGTCAAGCATACTAAGACACTTTACTCTAACTTTTTGCTGTGCTGGCTGATTCGACTGTATAGTACAAACAATGCAACAGTGGCAGAAACAAACAAAGCATTTCCCTCTTACTAATGTCTCCCCTTCACAAAGCGAGGCCAGCTGTTGTTGTTCAGAGTGTGAGCTATTCCAATCAGCGCTCTCTGCAAGCAGTGCCACCATGCATCTGCCATGGATGTCACCACGCTATAATATCCTTGACACCACTCGTTTGGGAGAGAGCCGGCCAGGACGAGGAGCAGGGGGAGACGAGAGTGTGCAGAGGGAGAGAGAGAAAGGTGTGTGTGTGTGTGTGTGTGTGTGTGTGTGTGTGTGTGTGTGTGTGTGTGTGTGTGTGTGTGTGTGTGTGTGTGTGTGTGTGTGTGTGTGTGTGTGTGTGTGTGTGTGTGTGTGTGTGTGTGTGTGTGTGTGTGTGTGTGCGCGCGCGCGCGTGTGTGTGTCAGACACATACCACAGACTGGATGCATGCTTTGGCTTGTCATGTTGTGTGCCCCATGACAAGACCTGACAGGATGCTAAATAATTAGATTTCACACCATGCTAAAATGCTGGGGTATACTGTATATTCCACAATGGTATCCTTCCAAATAAACATCCATTTTTTTGAGGGAATGGCACAGAATCAATTTGCCACAATTCACATTGGGCACAGAGGTGAATAAAGACGTGTAGACATGATTCCTAATCTTGGCTAGGCTCAAGCACACCTGCATGTACAAATGTCTCTCATACATTTGATTAAATAAAAATCTAAAATCACTCCCAACACCTACAATATAAAGCACCAGTAAAACCAGTACAGAGCAGAATTTTCCCTATTTTTTTTTATGTAGTAGCCATTTATTTTTTATTTTTTTGTCGTTATGCCAATTAACCCATTATGACCGGGACCGCATCTGTATCATTTTAGATTTCTTTGGCTATTCAAAAATAGCAGATATACAAGCTCTAAGCTTGTAGATCTGCTATTTTTGAAAAATCGAAAAAAAAAAAAAATATATTTTTTTTTTCAAAAATCAGAAATACAGAAAATAACCGATCTACGAGCTTACAACGCATCACGCTGCGGCGCGTTGTGAGCTTGTAGACAACACCCAAGCACAACCAAACACAAAATGACTTGTCTTAGCTCAACTGGATCTCTTCTCCACTAGTCCCTACTCCCTCCCTAACATTTTAGTCTAGTTTTAATTTGTTGACAAAACTGTCACCATAGTTAGCTTTAGTAGTAGGTAGTTGCCGAAAAATGTTCGTCATAGTTTTAGTCGACGAAGCAAACTGACACTGTGGGAGCCAACCCAGGGCAAAGCCAGGAAAGGCAAAAGGTGCACCACCTACGACCTATGTAGATACACCGTGGCGTGACAGCTTAGCTAATAACACTGTAGAGCTCAAGACCCTGAGGTTAGATTGGAGAGTGCAGATGGCAGCGATTCAGGAGTCCCGAGTTGGTGTTAGCTAGAGCGCACTCTCGCATCGCAATCTATATATACTTCGTCATGCGACCAATAATGAAAATATCCAATCCACAAGCTCACAACACGCCGCACTGCAACGCATTGTGAGCTTGTAGAGCTGCAATATTTTTGCTACTTTTGAGTATTGTTTGGAAAGGGAGGCCAGGCTGAAAGCGGTTAATAGTTTTCTTTTGGCTGTCCCTAGCTGGGAAATCATTCGATTCCAAAATGTCTCTTTGATTTATCCCTACATTCCAGCCCTTTAACTTGTGACAACAACAATCCCTGGTTGTTGTCCGACATGTCGCGGTCTGCCTAACGACTCCAAAAGCCGCTAGGCACTTCTAATTTCTGGGGTGACATTTTGTCAATATCCCTTTCACTACCTCTCTCAGCAGCCTCCACAATGTCTTTCCCCCACTCAGTTACCCAGGCTGATAGGGATGGTGTTGGATCCTCAAGGTCACCGGTGTGGTTGAAATTATTGGTATGCGTGGCCCAAAGTCGAGCAAAGTCAAAAACACTGTGGCATGTTTTTTTTGTACATCCTTGGGCAGCCTGTGAAGTGAAGTAAGCGAGCAAATACGGCTCTCCATGTGCATATAGAACTGAAACGTTCCCACAAATCCCAAATTTAATAAAACATTCATAAATAAAATGTGTTTTTAAATAACATTTTTGAAAATGTTCGCCTATAATGACATGCCCAAAATGTGTTAAAGTGGTTATATCTACTGTTGGACAAAGTATATACTCATGTATTGAAAAGTACTTAATTATGAGAAATTATAATAAATAGTGAAAATAGTCGATCTACAAGCTCACAACATGTCGTTGTGAGCTTGCAGATCGGCTATTTTCACTATATTTTAAATAAGGCTTAAGTGGTTAATTCATATTATATTTTTTGGAAGTTTAGGTGTCCCTTCCTAGAAATCAGTCAAAAAGTACAACATTTCTACTTAAAATGTAGGGGCGTGAAAGTCATCAGCTTGCAAAACAAAAACAAAACAAAAAACTCAAAAAAACGTACTTAACTTACAGTACTCAAGTAAATGTACTTGTAGTTAACGTCCACCACTGGTTATATATCATGTTAGTAGAGGCATTGCCCAGGCTGTCACAGGTGTGAAAAGCTGTCATTCTAAATGGATCAGCTTTTAATTTGACATTCATGACGGGAAGGCGTCCACACATGGCTCCATGTCTCCCAGGCAGGGCAAGACACGGAGAAAAGCCATCCGTCTTGAATGCAGTGCACGGACGGACGGGGGGTAAAAGGGTCACAGCCAGGCCTCTCAGGTAAACACGTACGTGTCTCTTATCGGGGAATCCGAGTCCAGGTCCACACTTTTTTTCCACGCAGGTTCAAAGCCGTGTCTCCCAGGTACAGGGAATGTCTCTGTCATCTCTGTGAATGGTTCATCTTAAGCACTGATGTTGCCATTCCCGGGCGCCATATAACAGATGGCGGTGTTAAATCTGAATGATGTAGTACACGTCCCTGGTGGACTTTGTTTTCTTCCATCGTCATTACTCTTCCGTTCCTCTGTGATAAATTTGAAAGAGTCCGGGAGGGCATTAGCAGAGGCACAGAGGAGACCAGGCTGGTTTCGGGGACAGCCTCTCTCTCTCTCTCTCTCTCTCTCTCTCTCTCTGTTCTCGTACACGGGTAACAGCTCTGGTATGTCATCTGCATGGGAAGCGAACATTTCCACACCAATCAGGACAGAAAGGACAGTGAATCCTTGACTGACAATGGTGCCTTGATCCCTCCATCGCCGTGTGTAATCATGGGTTTACGTTCCACAAGATTTAACAATATCGATTTAATTTAGCGCCGGAGAGAAAAAAAAGAGAACACAGAGCAGTCTTGATTGTACAGAATAGAACTCGCTGATGATTTCTGCAGACAACAATAGGCCGAATGAAGATCGTTGGAAAGGATGAAAAAAAAGCAGCATTACCGTTTGTCCAGGGCAAGATAAAGTTTGTCTGATTTAAAAAGGAAACTGTATTCGTGGTATAGACAGACCCGTGATTGCTCAGCATGAGGGCTGATTGCACTGCAATCTGCACAGCTAAAGGTCCTGCTATGGTGTCACAAAGACGGGTAAAATGGGAAATGGCCCACGTTCAGAGCTTTACAATTACAATCATCATTTGTATGGTGTGCATATGGCCATTCATGTGGCTTTTGGACCCAAATGAGTGTAGCCAGACGATCAGAGCTCTCCACCTGCCGATACGTCTGGGGACGTCTACATTCAATGTAAAACAGTAGAGAAAACCTTACAAACCTACTGTATACACTGCTTTGAAAACAAATATCGCTGACCCAATATGAAGGACTGCCCTAAAGTCTTTACATTGGTTGTCCAATGCTAATTAATAGAATGACACCACAAAATGCTGTGTGTGTTTATGTGTGTGTGTGTGTGTGTGTGTGTGTGTGTGTGTGTGTGTGTGTGTGTGTGTGTGTGTGTGTGTGTGTGTGTGTGTGTGTGTGTGTGTGTGTGTGTTTGGCGGTTAGGATTGGGCATTTAGGAGTTAGGATTGTAGATATACCTAATTTATACTTAACTGAGTGCCAGTGTTGTGCACCGGAAATAGGCGATCTAGCTCACACCTAGTAAATCGCCTATTTTCAGCTTTAGGGTTATAGTTAAAAACGGCAAAGTTGTGTGTGCTTGTGTGTGTGTTATTTTGAAGAGGAGCTCTCGAGAAAAGAGAACCAATTCTGCTGATCCGCCCAAAATATATCCAACCCCAGTTCTGTGTGTATTCTTCCTCTGTTCCCCTCTCCTACGGTAACACAGTTCTCTTCTTGTACTGAGATTTACACTTGTTCCTGTGGGGATGTGTCTGCCCTTTTAAAAACACTGTCACACAGCTATCCTTGTGACTGCCGCCCCTGGGGGATCTGGACGACGAGGGCTCTGTGGCGTGCCCAATCGAGGTGGAAGGGAATTTTGCGCACGTACGGCGCCGGCAGGCCCCAGCGGTCTCGCAGGTGTCAAATATGAAATATAAAGCTCTGAACACAGCAGAGCTGCGAGTGCCGGCCTCGGCGCGACCTCTCCCAGGGTCCGGGGCCAGAGCCAGGAAGGAACGCACCCGTGTTCCCTCATAGCAGGGGTTCCCAAGCGTGTACTGTATACAGGCTCCAGACAGGCTTTTGTTTTTGTTGTTGGAAATGTTTAGGAAAGTTTATAAAAACAGGATATTTACTCACAACTCATAAAATAAGCGTTCACGGTCACGACCCTATGACTGATAAACTGACCTATAGAGAGATCAGCTTCTTGGACACCAACAGAATCAGCCAACTGATTAAGAAGGCGTGGTAGTGTCTGAGAGGATGATGCTGTCCCAGCTCCATGCCATCATGTGGGAGGGAGAGGGTGGGAGACAATGTCCCACACCCTCTCTCCATGATGAACTGGTCAACAGAAGGAGCACGTTCAGTGGGAGACTCATTATGCCAAAAATGTACCTCTGAGGCACAGGAGGTCATCCCTACCTGGCCATTAAACTTTACAACGCCTAGGGGGAATTTAATCGATTGGACTGACGTACGAGTATAGGCTTACAGATGTACAACTTAATTGTTGATTTTATAAATCCTATGCTTTATTATGTATTGCCTTGGATGTGCTTTGCTGACGAGAGCGGCTGTGTTTCTTAATTTCACTTCAGGGATTAAATAAAGTATTTCTATTCTATTCTATTCTCAGCCGACGATGAAAAGAAATTAAAGAGGCTCTCCACGTTGTCTCCTTCAGTCTCCTTGACCTTACGCCCGATTAATACACAGCGGCTGCACCTTCACTTGGCTCTCCTGAGACCAGGGCCCTACACACAGCTTTTAACAAGATGATAACGTTGCTTTTATCGTATAAACGCTAAAAGACAGGGAGCCAGGAGGGCTGTGATCATGAGCGTACTGATGGCTGCTCCACGTGCCGTCACAGACAGGGTACACACTGTACAAATGTCTCAGAGTTCATCTAACACTCTGTGATGGCTGTCATGCTGAGGTGATCCTTAAAGGGATTGTGGGCAAGTTCAGAGATGAAAAAAACTATTGTCAAACACCGCACCTCCACAGATCTGCAAGCTTGCAACGCATCGCTTCACGCCGCGTTGCGAGCTTGTAAATCTGCTATTCTCACTATTTTGGGTCCCGGGGAAAACATTTGATTTCTCTTTTGGGTCTTGGGCTAAAAGGTTTAGGAACCGCTGCTCTAAACGATGCAAATAATGTCTTGAAATGGATTTCTGGGTGTCTACGTAGTCTTAACTGTCATGTCTGCAGGTTTGGATAGGTTCATTGGTTCATGCCTTTCAAGTGTAAATGCCTTACGTTTAGGCCAACTGCTCCTGCAGGGCAGTATATATAGGTTCAGTAATAGCATAAAGGAATGTTTGGAACTTTGAGCCGTTAACATAACATGTTGTAACATAATTGAACTCAGTCCTTTTATTATTCTATGATGCGATGATTAGTGTCAATGTCAGCCAGAAACCATATCTACACGTACAGTACATATGTCTAAGACCATTACCAGTTGTCAGTTTTGTCTCCCGTCAACACTGTTTTATGTGTATGCATGGGAGCGTGCGTGCGTGCGTGCGTGCGTGCGTGCGTGCGTGCGTGCGTGCGTGCAACCTACAGACAGTCATACAGGGTGACCCCAATAGAATTTAATTTTTAAAGAATAATAAATGAGATAATGGATACAATGTTTACAAGGTACTGTATACAAGATTTCCATCCGACAGTAATGATATGTAGCAAGCACAATGAAATATATATTATAGAGAGAGAGAGAGAGAGATAATTCACATCATTAGCCTGCACAGCATTACAAGAAACTCTCTTTCAGAGAAGGGACGCCTTTGGAAACCATTCATGTATTTAAAAAAAAAAAAGACAAGAAAGAAAAAGAAAACGTGGAACCACACACGGCAGCTGGGTTTCTGCTACTTAGACTAACAGCATGACAGAAAGTATATGGTAAACGTTGTGCTTGTTATATCCTGCAGCAACTGAAGCCCTTCCACGCACTTAACGCTCAGATATACTGGACTGGGAGTTCCTTAAGGCGTTGCGAGGCATTGTTAAGGAGACATTCGTGTCTTGTGTGTGCGTGTGTGTGTGTAGCCTCTCTCTGTTCAGGGCTTATACAGTTCTCCAGCTGGGACCCCTGCCGCCATCACTCCCCTCAGGCTGAAGGCAAAGGAGGCCAGACCTTTGTCTACCAGAAATGTGATGAATGGAAGGACTGGGAATATGATGCCTAGCGTCCCTGTTCTGGGCATGTCGTAATAGGTGAACATTTGTTGGAAAATAGCCTGTCTACAAGCTCAAAATGCGTTACAAGGTGACACGAGGTCAGCTTGTAGAAATTAGGTGTTGAGGGGTAAAAAAGGAGGGGGGCAAATACAGACCCCCGGGGGAACCCCAGTCATGAAGTATATAGGGTTTAAGTGTTTAATTTATGCAGTCGGTGGGATAGGGTAACCTTGATCGGTTCAGTACAGCTATGTTTTCTTTTTTTTCTGTTTGCCCTAGTAATGTCTGTCGGTGACGTATGAAGGCAGGAAATCTCAAGTCCTTCGCCCTGACAATCCCACTCAGTGCCTATTTATTATTCCTGTCCAAACGCTAATTAAGGCCAAATATATTGTGGTGTTTACAAGACAAAACAACTTGACAAAACGGAACACCGCGCTGCACAAAGTGTGCTCACAGATGCTGGTAGGATAGAGACCACACCCAATGAATTCAGCAGACTTTAAGCATACTACAATGCTGCTTTTCATTATAATACGCGTTCACCATGCCAGCTCGCGATACTGCAAACTCGTTAGCCAAAACGCGAGGCGTAGGAAACACACACAAAAAGAGGAAAAACAAAGAACTGAAAACCAGCTGTCTCTGGAGGAGGCACAGTCGTCTCCTGTGTTCGGGGCCCATTAGTTGCCTTGTCTCTGTACAGATAATGTAGGAAAATCTCAGAGTTTATACCGAGCCTCCAGCCTTTTCATGACGGAGTCCATTTGTCTTCTGCCCAAAGCATCACACAATTATTCACATCAAGGCGGCTTTTAAAACAAATAGCCGCTAGATGCTGAAGGCCAGTGCCTGCCTTTAGACCCACGATGAGGATCTTTACATCTAACAGACACTTCAACATGAGCCCCCAAGAGTCTCAGAAGAGAATACAGAGAGAGAAAGAGAGAAGGAGACAGAGAAAGATAGACTATAAGGGAGACAGAAAGAGATAGACTAAGGGAGACAGAGAAACAGAGAGACAGAGAGAGATAGACTAAAGGACACAGAGAGAGGGACAGACAGGCAGGCAGACAGACAGACAGACAGACAGACAGACAGACAGACAGACAGACAGACAGACAGACAGAGTTCTAGATACACAAGGAAGAGAGGAAGAAGAAGAAGAAGAAGAAGAAGAAGAAGAAGAAGAAGAAGAAGAAGAAGAAGAAGAAGAAGAAGAAGAAGAAGAAGAAGACAACAGAGAGTGGGAACAGGAACAGAGAAAGACAGAGAAGGGGGGAGAAAATCTAGTCCAAAAAGAGAGGGAATAAAATATGGACACGGCCTGGGTGACACAAGCACAAAAGAAGCCATTGAACATCCCTCTGACAAAAACAAAAATAACAAGGGGCAGAATAATATGTTGTTGTTTTTTGGTGTGATTTCCCCTATAAAAGACAGACCAGACAGAAAAAGAAAGCAATTTTTGGCACTCACAGTATTCTTACAATCACTCCCTCTTTTCTATGTACTGTAGAGTAGACGATTATTTTCTTTTCCCATTTAGAAATCATGCCAATTAACCCCCCCACCCCCCCCCCCCAAAAAAACACACACACCTTCTGTGTTGCCACTGCCATTAGCTCACCTGCCATTGAGGAGCCCCCAAAGGGAAGGCACTGACAGGCGCCGCTCCAGCCCATATAATATAATAGGAGTGTGTGCAGCGACAAAGAAATAATTCAGCAATTTTTGGCACTCAAAGTATTCTTACAATCATTCCCTCGTTTTTCATTTATTTACTGCTGTCGTTATGCCAATTAATCACAACGCGTCGCAAATGTATCAAATTGTGAGCTTATAAATCAGCAATTTTCTTGGCGTGGAGGGAAAAAAGAGCAGACCAAGTACAGTGTGTAAATAAACAAACAAAAAACACGTGTTTATTTACACAATACTGATGATAGTGCTGGCAAGGAAGTCTATGAAGCCATCGAGAAAAAGTTTAAACTGCAACACAGTTGTAAACAATATGTAGTGGGGGTCCCTGCTTTATCTCTCTTTCTCTCTCTCTCTCAGCTAAGGGGTCTTTGGCCTGAAAAACGTTGAAGACCCCTGCTGTACATCATCCGTATCACGAGTTGAGGCGAGTTGAGAGGAGCACAACACAGTCTAAAACGGGGTTAAAACGTGAAGGCAGTCGGACGTAAAGAACATCGTGTTACACAGCTACAAGATGGATAAAACGGGGCGACACCCTAGCGGCACGAAGCACGAAGGCTTTTGACCTTATGTGACATGGTGAGGGTGATAGCTCCCTGGATATAAGAAAATCAATACGCTGCATTTAGCCGTGCAGGGGCCACTGTTAAATGGAGCAACCTGCTACCTAGACAGTTTGTTTTGCATTGACACCGGACAGCGGTAAACACAGTGGATCTAACAAACTTTCGGAATTGAAAGAGCGTTTAAAATGAAGCTAATCGATCAGGCTAATTATCTGTAATGAACGGATTGTGCTCAGCCGGGACCGCTTGCTGGACGCAATATATAGGAACAGTTTAATTTTGAAACCCTCGTGAGCCCTCAGTCTAAGTCGTGGGTCTTTAACAGGGGGTCCTCAGAGTAACTATGGGGTCTAACAAATCTTCGTGTGATGGGGAACATTAGCCGAAAATAGCAGATCCACAGCGCGAGGCGTTGGGTTGGGGGAAAAGAAAAAGCCAAAAATAAGTTGCCTAAAAATATTGAGGGAATTTAAAACAAATCTTGAGAACTGATTTAGAAGGCATTTGTAGAATCGGCCTCAGGTCTTAAGGTTAATCCACTACAATTATTTTGACGTTTAGTCACTTTTTAGATTATTTATATTATTAATACAAAACCCTATTTTTTATACTTCGGCTATTTGAAAATGGCCGATCTAAAAAGCTCACAACGAATCACGTGAGCTTGTACATCTGCTACTTTTGAAAAAAAAAGAAAAAAGTTTGACAAAAACATCTACTTCTTCCACCACTGACATTACATCTTTTTAAAGCGATTTTTTGGACATTTCTGCTTTATTTCTGACAGTGACAGTGTGAGAGAGCGAGACAGAGAGGAAAGATTGGAAAGGCATCAAACTGCCTCTGGTTGGGTTCGAACCGGGGTCATCTACGGGTTAGTCCAACAAGCCAGACAACTCTTCCACAATCTCCGAGACAGAGACGCGACATCCACTTTCTTTTCTTGTCACTTTAAGCACATTTTGTTGCAATGTACAGACAGGTTGGCAGTACAAGCATTTGACAATTGTGTGAGTGGACCACCCAATCCGAAGACTTAAAATAATTTAACATATTCAGAGCATGTTTATTTTAATGATTTAATGATCAATCAATTGATTGTGTTCCGACTCGAATTAATATGGAGCAAACGTAGTATAGGCTACTTTATTGTTATTTATTATTAGTATCACGATGACAACACATTTTTCAAGGTTTTAAAGAAGAAAGTACCATTCATTTACAGATGTGCCACTTCAAAACTTCACACGTTACTGTTCTTTCCCTGATAGTGCCCTGAAAATGCATTTTTTCCCTCCCTTTTCTGCCCTTAAAATGCACTGTTTTGCCCCTGAAAAGAAGTTGTCACTACACACCCCCGTTTTTCCCTTCAACAGACATCCATATACATGAGAACAAAATAATGTGTGTTGAATAAGGTGTCAGACTCATTATGAGGCGAAAGGTGATTTGACCAGTTGCTCAAATTAATTAGCATCATAAAAGCACTGATCATCAAAATAATTCAGCATTTTAAATGCCCTTCTTTGTCCCTCTTATTGCCCTGGGAATCCCCTGAAAATGTACTGTCTTGGCGATGGCAGGACATGTGAAGTTTTGAAATGGCACATCTGTAACATACATTTCGTAATATTAATATTATTTTATCATTAAAGTCTTTGTATTTTCACAGTTATTTGGGGGCCCGCTTGCAATACCGTCACAGCCCACCAGTGGGCCCGGGCCCATACATTGGGAGACTTATTTATGCAGTATCTTACCAGGTAAGTTACCTATTTCATACAAGTTTTCCTTTTAAATATTGCTACTGGGCCTGTATCCTTTACACCTACGACATCTACTTCATTAATATCAATGACTCTCATTGAACATTCACAACCGGCACACTTTGCATAATACACTTTACACAGTGTCTGCAAAAGCACAGGTCTGGAAATCCTGTCAACAACGGCAGGAATTACATTCTCATTCGTATTCACCTGACTGATTACAGGCTGATATTTCAAGACCTCAGACGGCATTTTATCTTTAAAAAGATAAAAAAAGAAAAGATAAAATGATCTTTTATTTGATCTTTTTTTTTTATGGTTATCAAAGTCACCTCTGATTGTGGTTGGCCTGTGTCTAGAAGAAAGCAGCCCAACATCAAGGGGATTAGGTTTGGAAGGAGGAGGTACTTACTTCTGTCCTTGATTACTGTAGCTGGTGTCGTAGGATTCGTACCCCTGGTCGTCGTAGGCTGTTCCATATCCATCTTCGTAGTCCTAAAAAAGAAGAAAAAATAAACTATGATAATAGGGACAAATGATAGATATCACATAATGAAGGCAAAACGAGGCAAAAGCTGAAAAGTGCAATTCGCCATTACACTAACGTCTACAACCGGGGTCTTCAACGTTTTTCAGGTCAAGGACCCCTTAACTGAGAGAGAGATGAAGCAGGGACCCCCATTATACATTGTATAACATTATGTTGCAGATGTTTTCATAGATTTAATAAACTTGTTTGACTGTACTGTCATCAGTGTTGTGTAAATTCATGTATTTTTGGTTTGTTGACTTTCTATTAATATGATGTATTTTCAGATCCTTTAACCACTTAAACCCTCAGTACTTAGTAAACTTGACCGTTGGTGCTTGGTTTGCTCTTTTTTCCCTCTAAACCAAACCTCTTTGCCAAAAATAGTCCATCGACAAGCTCACAACGAAGGTGTTGTGTGCTTGTAGATCTGCTATTTTTCGACAATGTTCCCCTCAAAATAGGGATTATAGGGTTCAAGTGTTAATGTAAAAAAAAGAAAAAAAGTTCCAATGACACAAATATTTGGCGGCCTGTAGTAACTCTGAGAACCCTAGGGGTCCCGAACCCCCTGTTGAAGACCCCTGGTCTAAAATGCAGAGGTGGCTGTATAACACAAAGGAGAGGTACGGTATGTGTGCAGTGTACGTAGGCATTCTATTCCTGGCAGCAACGGCTGACAGTGTCAGACTCAGCAGCAGCAGCAGAGCCCAGGCACACCGCACCGTCACAGCGAAGCCGCCCCTCTCTGCCCTTCTCTCAGTGTCAAGTGAGTGACGCCAAAAAACGCCAAGACCCCGCGTCCTGGCTGCGTTTCATCACCGGCTCAAAGGATGAGCCTCAGAACATCTGTGTGCGCTCTGGCAGCAGTGTTGCCAGATTCAAGATGTGAGAGAGATAAGCAACCATGGGTCTAGGAAAACAAGCCCAAAAGAAGCGACGAGGCCACCTTGAGCACGTTAAACCTACTGTATACCGGTACGTCAGCTATTTGAAAATAGCCGATCTACGAGCTCACAACGCGTTGCGATGAGCAACTTTATTTTTTAGATGGGGTGTTCGCGGACAAATACATATTAATCTGGGGGTGAAAATGTTTAAGAACCATTGGTTTATAAACAACATTAGGAAACAAGCCCAAATAAGCAAAGTTCTATACACAAGCCCCAAAAAAATGCAACCCGCACACAACTACAGCACCAATATTTACAAGCAACTTTACAGAAAAACAAGCCCCAAAGTCGCTTATAATAAGCACATATGGCAACACTGTCTGGCAGTCTGCACCGTCTCCCCCACCCACCCGCCAACACCACCACACCCCCCTGTTCGCCCCCGACCCCGACCGCCATTCGAGAGGCACATCAAACGGGACCAGTGCCGCACCCGTCCTAATTTGGGATAAATGAGACTTATGTTCCACAAAAGACATCGACCCCCAGTGACACGTCTCTTGTCCCCCCGCGCGTTTCTTCTTGCTAATTCCATCTGCCAACCGATTTGCACGCTCGGAATGGAATGTGGCGAGATCCAGCAAGCACCAGAAAAACACTCATCACATCCCCGTATTCTTATCAAAGGCCCTAATGCCTGATTAGAAACATGCATTTGCCAAATGACAGTGTTTGAATTTTTAGTCTTTTATCTTTAATCCGCCAGAAAAAAACTAACAAACTGAGTGTGTGAGGGAACTACAGTATACTGTGTATTAAGTTTGTTAAGTAACAGCGCTACGGTACACAACACTTGCTTGTTTCTGAGTAGCTCTGTTAATAATGTAGGTATTTTGGGACTCCAGTCAGTTGTCATTTGGGTATGGTACAAGGATTCGGTTATTTTTCGCACCAGTTTTTTTTCTCCATTTTAGTTCTGTTCATTTTGGTGTTTCCTTTTTAAAAACAGATTGTTAGTCAGAATGTGTGTCTCACTTGTGCCCACACCAGCAGGCAATTACAGACATGTTTTTAGCGGTGCCAACCGCTCTACACTTGACTTTTGACTTTTGTATGTCCGTCCGTCCGTCCGGCGGTTTCAGCACGGGATGAGCACGGCAAAGAAGCAAACAGCTATAACTTCAGTTTGCAGCATGCCACCAAGTCCAAATTTGGTATGTGGACTTAGACCACCAATAGGGACGAGCATGAATTGATGACGTTATCAAAAAGGGGTCCAGGGACCCCCAGCGCCCGTATGAGCACGGGATGAGCACGGGATTTTAAACAGCTATAACTCCAGTTTGCAGCATGCCACCAAATCCACATTTGGTATGTGGACTTAGACCACCAATAGGCACGAGCATGAATTGATGAAGTTATCAAAGAGGGGCCCAGGGACCCCCCGCGCCCGTATGAGCACGGGATGAGCACGGGATCTTAAACAGCTATAACTCCACTTTGCAGCATGCCACCAAGTCCACATTTGGTATGTGGACTTAGACCACCAATAGGCACGAGCATGAATTGATTAAGTTATCAAAGAGGGGTCCAGGGACCCCCCGCGCCTGTATGAGCACGGGATGAGCACGGGATTTTAAACAGCTATAACTCCTGTTTGCAGCATGCCACCAAGTCCACATTTGGTATGTGGACTTAGACCACCAATAGGGACCAGCATGAATTGCTGAAGCCCCGCCCCCTCTGTCTTCCCATTGGCTGGCCTTCAAACAGCTAGCCATAACTCAAGTTCGCAGCATGCTATGGAGTACAAATTTTGTACATGGACTAAAGCCATCAATAGGGACTAACTGTCATTACTTAAGCCCCGCCCCCTCTGTCTGCCCATTGGCTGGGCTTTAAACAGCCATCATTCCAGTTTGCAGCATGCTCCCAAGTACAAATTTGGTAAGTGGACTCAGACCACCAATAGGGACGCATTGAAATGAGTTAAGGCCCGCCCCAAAGGCACCGCTTCCTTCACACATGGGTGTGATTTTTGGCTCAGGCGAGAATACATCCATTTCCTATGTCTCTTGTGAATGCAGTCAGTCACTTGTTAACTCATTTCACTTTCAAAAGATTTAGTTTGTTGTTTATGAATAAAGTTAGTGTGTGCCCATAGCGGTTGTAAACTGGAAATGCACCCCTACCCCCAGGAAAAAAAACAAAACAAAACAAATTGATCTTTCTACAGGATTACAAAACTGTTTTGTTCTAACAAGGACAGTTTATTGTCACTTTTCTTAAAGGATAACACAGATTAAGAAAGAAAAAAACAACAACAACCGATAATATCTTGTGTTTTGGAAGATAAAGACCTTCTGGGAGAAAAGGAAACAGATTTTGGACTTGGCACGCAACAACGATTACACAAAGAAGAGAGTCAACAGGAAACAATAAGCCATTTGAAGTTCAGACGTACATCTGTGCACATGTCTACATAATCACAAATACTTTGTTATGGAGTCCACTTAATGTATAATAATTATCATCATCGTTTAGTCTGGTAACTGAAGAACCAAGCCTACCCTTAGACATAAATATTCATGAAAATAGTTTGGAGACTTACAATATGTAGACCAAGTAGGCCAAGCAATCGGTTCTGCACGCTAAAACTGCATCTACTGTACATCTCGGGTAATTGGAGATACAGCTAAATAACATGATTTTATCACTTATGGTTGGTTTGTGTATAAAATCTACTATCTACACTGCAAGGGGTCTTCAACAGGGTGTCCTCAGAGTTACTGCAGGGGGCCGCCAATTATTTGTGTGAAAGGATTTTTTTCCTTTTTACATTAACCGCTTGGACCCTAGCATCCCTAGGAGAACTTTAGCCAAAAATAGCAGATCTACAAGCTCACAACGCCTATGTGAGCTTGTAGATCTGCTATTTTTTGGCAAAGTGGTTTGGTGTAAAGGGAAAAAGAGCAGACCAAGTACAGAGCCAAAGGTCAAGTTTACTAAGTATTGAGGATTTGATGGTTAAATGTCCGAAATAAACAAAAAACATTAATGTACACAACATTGATGACAGTGCTGTCAAACAACTATGAAATCTATGAAAAAGTTTAATCTACAACACAATGTTAAACGATATGTAGGGAGGTCCCTGCTTCATCGCTCTCTCAGCTAAGGGGTCCTTGGCCTGAAGAACGTTGACTCGTTGAGGACCCCTGATCTATAGCATCTGCAGAGTAGCGGGTGTCAAATACAAATGGACATAAACAACACTGTAGGATCAGTTCTCTAGGGGGGCATCCGGGTGTTGCAGGGGTAAAGTACCTGCCCACCACTGGGGTCCAATATTACAAGTTTTTGATTCAAGACTTTGTTGAAAACAAATTCAAAGGAACAAAAGCACAACAAAGTCCGAAGTACACAAAAACATTTTCTGAAATGTTTTGAAAATCTTTGGCTATAATGACATGCCTAAAGTTACCAGGTTGAAAGTGTTTAATAGGGAAGTTTTGGAGGTAATAATAATAATAATATTATACTATAATAATAATAATGATAAAGCATTGGTACGCTTTCCTGCTCCATGCGTTTTACATTTCATTCATTTATTTCTTGTGAAAGACAAATGCTCTCGGAAACTCTGAGGAGTGGATTTTCCTTTTCCAGAATCCATTTAAAGATGGCTCCGTTACAGTGTATCAATTTCTTTTGCAAGATAAACAAGCCTGGTTATGAATATTGAATGATAGCAATCTCACCGAGATGACAAAACAGGCAAGACAGAAAAAACAAAAAGACAGTGGTGTCACCATGGTTGTGAAGGTAACATCTGATACAATAAAAATTACTCCTAGAATGAAAATCCAGAGATGAACCACAGCTTTGTTCGAAGAGCAGAGAGATTGGAATGAGCAGAATAACCACAAACCATAGTCAACAAACAAGAAATAGTCACATAAATAGTGCAGAGAGAGCAGTGTAGTGCCTCAAAAAGTAGGACAACAAGTCAACGATGGACCTCCTGTAGCATCTGTCTAAATAACATCTAGCACAACCTGATACGATTAGTGTTGAATGAATCCCGCTCTCGTCCCAACTTTTCCGCTCTCGGTGCTGTCGACTCACATTGGTCATCACGGTGATGCGTTAAGGACCACAATAAACTTTAACAACGGCATGTTATTTCTGTTTATTAGCCTAGCCAACACACTGTAATTGAGTTACAAGGAGAGCTGAGCGAGGGATTGGAGACGTGCTTGTTTTGTGAATCACGTCAGCGAGGCTAAAAATTACATCCAGGTTCTTCACTTTGCTATACTCTCTACTCTACTCTCCTCTCGTAGAGCAGTGGTTCTCGGCCTTTTCAGGCCGTGACCCCCCAAAATAATCATATTTGAACTGGGGACCCCCTAGCCTGGGACCAGACGAATCTGCGAGTGCAGCACTCTGCGATTTGGGTCTGGCTTCATAGAGAATCCATTTCCTGCTCCAGAAGACGGGGGTAACCAATCAGGGCCCAGTATTCGAATATGGGAGACTGTAATTGGTAGTTGGTTTGTAGGTCTAACCAATTGCGTCGAGAGTCACTGTTTTGATCCCGCCCCCTTGGAAAAAAAATGTCCTAATAGAAGCACCAGACTCATATCCACGCAGTGATATAGTCTGTCTACGCCAGGCTAGGGACCCCCACCCTGACAAGCACTTGGAATTGAAGGAGTTGAGGCATTACATTTTGTTTGACTCAGTTCCACACATAAATATGATGAAAATAGCAGATCTGCAAGCTCACAACGCCTCGGGCTTGTAGAGCTTGTAGATCGTCTGTTTTCATTTTTTTTTTTGCCTCTTTCTTATATTATTTGACAATTTGGCCAATGTTTGACCAGTTTTATAGTACAGTTTGTTGATTACTTTTGACGCAGTAATTGTCCAATTTATTTTCTTTATTATATATTTTTTTAATGTATTAAAACGGTCTTAAAAGTCCTTAAATTGTCACTTTACTGTCATGGGGGTCCTGACCCACAGGTTGAGAACCACTGTCGTAGAGGGTACTACACACTCTCGGGGCAACACACTGTGTAGGCACATCTTTACAGTGTGTCAGAGCCGGGGGTGGAAGGGAAGCAGTCGGCGGAAAGTGTAACCGACAGCGTTAAGGACGTTGGAGCCATTCATACTGGTGTAGTGCGTTTGCTTAAAAAAAATGTGCTGTAGAGAGCACAATAGAGACAAGGGTGCAGCGCTGTTAACGTTCCCAATTCTAAAACCGGATTAGTGTGACAGTGAGGAGAGAGAGAGGGATGGAGGGTATTTAAAAATGGAGACGGGGGGAGAGAGAGAGAGAGAGAGAAAGAGAGAGAGAGAGAGAGAGAGCAGCCTCCCCCCTCCCCTAAGTGAGTCTTTCATTTGTATGCCAGTGGATGGCTGAAAGGCGTGTTGTTAAAAGATAAGGACTGCCCTCTGAGGCCACTGAAGACTTACAGAGGGCCTGGCACGCCGTGTTAGAACAACAGTATCACAGCCGCGCCACGGCGCTTTACAATACCACTGGAACAGATAGGGGGAGGAGGCCGGCAGCACGTTCAAATACTCAGTGTTCATTTAACTCAAGAGTGTGTGCAAATGGAACCAAATGGACCCTTACGGGTCATTTGGTTCCATTTGTACACTCTGAGTTAAAAAAAACCTGTAAAGGTCTATTTGTGTTCTCTTCCGAGCTAAATTAACATTGGGGATTTAGCTGTGTGACATGAGGGAAAATTAAGGCTTATTTGGAGGCAGCGGACATGTTCGCAGCATATTACATGACAGTTATTTCAGAATCACTCAGTACGCACCTAAGAAGCATTGCATGTGTTGCCCACGCGCCGGCTTTTAGGTATTATTCCAAGTATTACATAAATGACACCAACACCGAGAGGAAAAACTGAAATGAAAAAATTGAGCAAATTAAATGAAGAACAGCATCTATTAATTAATAATATGCCTCCTGTCACCAGGAAAATTAATCTTCAGCGCCCTGTCTCTATTCAACCACTCCTCAATTCTCTTTTTGCACGATATTCTTTGGCCGATTCTGCCTTTATTTATAGTACACAGTGGGGATTGACAGGAAACGGGGAGAGAGAGACACGCAGCAAAGGTCGGGATTCGAACCTGCGATGCACTGTCAAGAGCCTATACTGTATGTGGTATGCACCTGGACCGCTAGGCAAGCGGGCACCCCACATCATTCTGAAATTAATACGATCACATTACTATCTAATACTTTATGTACCTGCGCTTGGTACAACTTGAATGATTTTTTAAAGGTGTTGTTGTTCCACTGAGTGTGTTCTTCTATGGTAGTACTGTAGTTACACTTACATTGTGTAATAAACCATTTATCTTTGAGCATATTCCAGAGTGCGGACTCCATTATTTCACTGCCAATAACAAATCCATATGAAGTTGAACTACTTGTCCCCCTGTCTTTTTTGCACACATCCTACAGACAATTACATTAATTTGATCATTTTAGTAATTAGTCTAAAATAAAATAAAAATTGAGCTGAGATCAGAGCTGGTCTGCGAAATCGGGAGAACAAATCCCCCCCCAAAAAAGAGGGGGAAAGAAAATGGCGCTGGTATGACTCCATATTTGCCCAAGTTTCAGCTCGATCCAACCAGGCCCGGATTGGCCGTCGGGAGGACCGGGACTATTCCCGGTGGCCTGCCCTCTAGTGGCCTGCCTGAAAAAAAAAAAGAAAAAAAACTTTTTTTTTTTTTTTTTTTTTTTTTTTTTGCATAAAAAAAAAAAATCAGGTCAGGCCAGCCATCCACAGCCAGCGCGGCGCTTAAGTGATGGATGCAGCAAAAAAAAATCTCTCCTAAGCTCAGGCCAGGCCAACCACAGTCAATTTCAATTCAATGCAGTCAGTGTTGCTTGCAGCTCAGTGCAGCTGCGGGCCTCCCCCCTACCTTTAACCCCCAAAAAGGCCCCCCTTTTGTAAGGCCCCCCAAAAATAAGCCCCCCCAAAAAAAAGGGCCCCCAAAAAAAAACGACGCGCGCTGCGCGCGCAGGGTGGCCTGGGTGGGCATGTATCTCCCGGCCAGATTTGGAGTCCCACTCCGGCCCTGGATCCAACTAACATTTTATTGTAAAATAAAAGTACAAATTTTGTGTGTGTGTGTGTGTGTGCACAAGAAATGTTGCGCTGATCGCTCCAGTGGTTTGTGAGATTAGCCCCGGAGTAACGTGCACACACACACGTACACATGCACAGACGCACGGACGCACGCTCACCTCCTAGCCTAAGCCATATTAATGCATGCTTACAACTGTGACACAGCGTCATCACACCCATGCCAGCTTCTCAAAAAGTGACTGATTATGATTACGTTCCGTGTTGTTTTTTCACGTGCGCTCCCACAGGCACTCATCAACATAGCAAAGGCACAGTCAGCGTGTGTCATGGCGTTATCAGCTGATGGCGCTCGGCAACAATGAACAAGTACATGCTTGTTTCTTGTACTCATTTGTTTATTTTGGTGGTTGAACAATTCTCTCTCACTTCCACTCAAGTGCTGCACTGTAAAACAGGTGGAGACCAGGGGTCTTCAACGGTTTTCAGGCCATGGACCCCCTAGCTGAGAGAGAGATGAAGCAGGGACCCCCATACATACGTATTGTATTAAATTGTGTTGCAGATTTAACTTGTAATAATTAAAAGTTAATACTTAACTATTAAACTTGATCTTTCACTCTGTACTTAGTCTGCTCTTTTTTCCCTCTCCACCAAACTTTTGCCAAAAAAAATGCCTATCTACAAGCTCACAATGCCTCGCAGCATGAGGCGTTGTAGATCTGCTATTTTTGGCTAAAGTTCTCCTCAGAATAGGAATACTTAGGGTCCAAGTGGTTATCTTGAACAAAGATATCACACAAAGATGTGGCAGCCCCCCTGTAATAACTATGAGGACCCCCTACGGGTCCCAGACCCCCTGTTGAAGACCCCTGCTGTAAACTGTAAACTCCATCACACAACTGCCCTTGACACATAAACCCTATACAGTAGTAAACTAATACTTCGTCTCTGTGCTTGGGTTGCTCTTTTTCCCTAAATCTCTTCTTAAAAAATAGACGATCTACAAGCTCCCAAAGCGTTGCATTGCAAAGTGGCCAGGGTCACTTTGCGATCTCATACTCTAAGAATCTACGTATCAAATTTCTTAAAATAACCAATATTTTATTCTTTCTTTTTAGAATGTGATCTCCCATCATTGGCTGCCAGTTATACCTGTCAGCAGTTTTTGACGAGGCCTTTCCTCTGCAGGAGTCAAAATAGATGCTATAAGCCCAATTTATACTTTGTCATACGATGCTAGCCGATCCACAAGCTCACAACGCGTTGCAATGCGACACGTTGAGTCCTTAAACCCCAGCATTTGAATTCTGCAGAAAACTTTTGCAGAAAATAGCTGATCGACAAGCTATTTTCAGCAAAGATATTTAATGTCGAGCGGAAACAGAAAAGTCACTAGTACACAGCCCTGAGGGACTCCGCTCAACAATGTATGGGGTTTAAAGCAGCACAATGTAACTAATAAACTTGAACCTTGAACCTTGAACTTTCCTCTTCTACCCCGGATTTTACCCCGGTTTCCTGCTTAAGTGCTGACATTTTTACCATTGAGCTAATAGAGCCTGCCTTGCTTGCTCTGGGGATAAACTGAATCTTGACCCTCCGGTCAAAACTCCTGTGTCTATAGGTGAGACATGACCTTTGACTAAATCTAAATGTCTCAATAGAAGAGCAGGGAGACAATATGCAACCACCCCGATTGGAAAAAAATGACATTGTATTCATAAAAATAGACTATAGGCTGACTTCTTTCTATGAAACCTTTTACCCGGATTCAGACTGGAGACATATTGGCTTGTTTATCTACTGTAGATGCAACATAGTCTGATGCATTTGTATTTATTTACGGCGTACAGTTAGCTCTTCAGGAAGTCTAGCAGCTAGACTGACCAGACAGCTAGACTCTATACCGGTCTGGTAGGTCTGTGTGTCTGTCTGTGTGGCTGGAGCTAGTCTCACAGACTGTTGGACTGGTCAGGGCCAGATTTCTTGTGCACACATTCCGTAGGCCACAGAAGTACCTCCATTATATATCATAATTGTGGCTTTACGTCCAAAACTGTTACTTTTAAGGAAATGGGGGAAAAAAGAACAAATTATGTTCCAATAGTTCCAACGTAGTTATTATTTAGTCACAAGCTCATGTTAAAATACATTGGTTGAGTATTTTATGATAACCACTTTCAACCTTTTCACACACATCACGGTTTTACATTGGGTCAGGTTTGTTTAGAGAGTGATAACTGTCATTAAGCGACAAAATGGGAAGTTGTATCATACCGAAATAAAAACTAGAGACATGTGGGAATATAAAAATACAAAGATTTTACGGTCACCTTACAGTAGGTGGTACCAATTTGTGAAAATATCAGTTGGCCCTTGGACTAAATGTGCCTCAAGGAGGAAAGGCTAGACAAAGACAGTTAAAAAAAAAAAAACTTTCAAACCTCAAACATGAACAGTGCAACAATCATTGTTGCTCACTGGACAAATCACACTTCAGAGGAGTCAATTCCAGCACCCTTGGCTGTCCTTGTCATGAAGTGGTGTAAAGTAACTAAGTACATTTACTCAAGTACTGTACTTCAGTACAATTTTGAGGTATTTTTACTTTCCTGGAGTTATATCCAATTTTTTGTACTTTTATTTCTACCCCACCACATCTCCGAGGCAAATATTATATTATATATATATATATAATATAATATATACATGTATTATATATATATATAATATTATTTATTCAACTGCAATTATTTTGAAAACTTTTAAGTTACTAGTTACTTTGTATATTTTGATTATTATTACAAAACATGCATTAACCACTTCAGCCCTTTATACATTTCGGCCATTTGAAAATAGCCGATCTACAAGCTCACAATGCGTCACGATGCGACGCATTGTGAGCTTGTAGATCTGCTATTTTCAAGAGATTTGTATACATTTTTGACATTTGAAAAACGTGTGAAATGGTACTTTCTACTTTTGGCACTTTAAGTACATTTTGACACCAATACTTTTGTACTTTTACTCAAGTCAATTTTTAATTCCGGACTTTTACTAGTAACAGAGAATTTCTACATTGCAGTATTTTTTTTACTGCTTTTTCCACCACAAAACAAATGAATCACACTTCAGAGGAGTCAATCCCAGCACCCTTGGCCGTCCTTGTCATGTTGTAGGGGGGAGGCGCAGGTCATTCATTCATAATGCCTCTGCTGTCAACCAGAATGATATGACTCATTATGCTCAGACTGGATTACTGTATTGAGACGACTTAAAAGTCAACAATACTGACCCACTTGCATTACTCATGGCTTGCCCGCCCCTAGCCAAAGGGATTAGAGACCCTTTCATCTGGCGTGCGTTCAAACAGATGCGGTTGCAATCATAATGCAAGTCGTTTGCCATTGGCTGGGAAACCTCATATGTCCAAGACTGTTACTTTTCAGCATCCTTTTGCTACTTTTGCGTGACACTGATTTACAAAAACAAAAACATATAAAGGTTAAAATATGGAGATAAGAGGTTTCTGCCCGACAGCAACATAGTATTAACATTACAGCAGCGCTCTCCAGAACCATTGGTTATTAGTCAACATAGCGTCACAAAATCATTTGAACCATTTAGCTTTGGCTATTCAAAAACAGCAGATCTACAAGCTCATACTGTAGCTTGTATATCTGCTATCTTTTGAAAAGTCTTGAAAATGTGTGCATAGCTTTGAATATATATATATTTTTCAAAGCGAACATTTTTAACTCAAATATTTGCTTCTGGGGGTCCCTGGCACAAAACATTTTCAGATGGGGGTCCGCAGCCAAATATATATCAATTTAGGGGTCCTTGCCATGAAAAAGGTTGAAAACCACTGTTCTATATAATGCAATGTTCAAAGTCCACATTAAAGCTACCACTCTGTAAGTTTTATGCAAGTTATCTCTCTCTCAAAGGAGAGAGGCAACAATAAAGATGGCGGTGTAGCTATTGTCCAATCCTGTGTGCCGTCTGCTTCAAATAACGTTATCAACATTACCAACCAGTAGGTGTCGAAACGACATCAGGGTCTAAATGGAAGAGCAGGGAGATCACCTCCAAGCACTGCAGATATATGCTAGTTATATTGTATTAACATCATACCATATTATACAGACTGGTTAAAATACATGTTTTTCCAAGTCCCACAGCGTATACCTTTCGAGTGTCTGTGTGGCTTGGCGAATGGCATGAAATAGAAAAACACAGACTTAGATTTCAGAATCACAGAAATTACATTATGGCTAATTCTTCTCCAATGGGATTAGCGGCAGGTAAGACAGGATACCAAAGCGACTAATGAATTACATGAAATGCGATTTGGCTGCAATCACGGTCCTCTCTCAGGTCTGACTGGGGCTGCCAAGAACTGAAATAATGACATTTTCCTGTGTTTTTGTTTGGGTAACAATTGGATTCAGAATAATTTGATACCCAGACAAAACAAACAATAGACCTTGATGGAAGCAGAGTATGTAAACCTAACCAGATGAGAAAGTATTATGACATGACGACATCGTGCGCGGGATCAAAATGGCCGTAATGGCCGTCAAGCGGTGCCAGACAGGAGACCTAATCCCAGTATACAGGCAACATGCTTCCAGCAAAGTAATGTGTTGGCCCACGGCCATGCCACACAGGGCCACAGCAGACAAGCAAGAGGAAAATTAAGTCTAACAGGCATGGTGGAAAATGTGGAAAATGTGTTCAACCCAAATAAATGTAATGTAGGCAACAAACATATTACCGTCGCTGACGAGTGGAAACCTTGTCTCTCCATATTTCAACTTTTAATGTTTTTTGGGGTAAATTCATGCCCTACTGCAGGGGTATGCAACCTTAGGCACGGGTGCCAACATTGGCACAGGGAAGGGTGATCACTGTCAAGTGTGAGAGAGAGAAGTATTTTCTTTTAAAATTAAATATTAAAAAAAAGTTTAGACTGTTAAATTAAGTCCCCTCACATCTATGTACAAATTACATCCTGCACATAATTCTACATTCATTCGAACTCCTAACTCCTGACTGGTGAGGGAGTCTGGGAGATAGTAGGTGATTATTGCTCTGAGACTAATGATCATTACATCCTAAAAAAGCATTATTTTACACTTTGGGCTATTCAAAAATAGCAGATATACAAGCTCATAGCGCGGCACCGAGTGCCGCGCAACGAGCTTGTAGATCTGCTATTTTTGAAAAATCGTGAAAATGTGTGCAAATCTTTGAATATATATTGTTTTAAAGCGAACATTTTTAACTCAAATCTTTGCTTCTGGGGGGTCCCTGGAGCAAAATATTTTGATGGGGGTCCACGGCCAAATACATATAATTTTGGGGGTCCTTGACATGAAAAAGATTGAGCACCACTGATATAGAAACAAACGTTTTTCAGAAAACTGTTGAGATTTAGGAGACATGTAGAATCGGCTTCAGGTCTCAATGGGTTAAAGGTTCATGTGGTGTCATAATTAAACATAATGTTGATATGGCACACTGACTATCCAGAAAATGAAAACATGGCCCTTCATGTCAAAAAGGTTGCCGACCCCTGCCCTACTGTATCACACAATAATGTGCAAAAGTAGTGAAAATAGCCAATCTACAGGCTCTCTCTGTGTATAAGAAGGTTAGATATTGGTGCTCTGGGACTTTTTGCCCTACTGGGGGCTAGAGGGCTGTTGCCCTGGCCTCCTGGCCTGGGGTTATGTTATGTTGTTATGTTTTTCTGCCTGAATCTTCCTCACTGAATTCGTCAACACTTCACCCTGACTGAATTATATTAATATTTTCCATAATAGTTGTTGGTGGGCTTTATAAATATTTAACCAATGAAATTATTCACAAGAGCTTGTGACTAAATAATTGGAAAACAGGTTGTTTTTGTTTCCATTCCCTGAAAAGTAACGGTTTCGGCCACACAAGGTCTCCGCCTGACAGCGACGTATATCCGTGTCATTTGGCAGATGAATACTAGACCTCATTTGTTAGCGCTAAATGAGGAAAACAATTCCTGAGGTAGGGGGATGCATTCAGGACCACGGAGAGCAACTCATTCAGCCTCTAATTCACAGCGATGTGGTTAGATTTATCATTTGGCAGATGTTTGCGGGGGGCGGGGGGGGGGGGGGGGGGGTGGGGGTTCCTTCTCCCACTCAGACACACAGGTGCAGATGCCTTGAGGGGGGGTGTGCGCAGGTTTACAACGGTGGCAATGATGGCAAACAGCTGGTCCAGGAGTCATTCGGTGTGACCTCCAACGCATTTGAATTGCAACCTCTGAATAAACCTGTCAGATGTTGTTAGGTATGGGCTGCCGGGGCAATTTTCCAGCAGCGGGGCCACCTCCCCTCACCCTCTATCTGCTAAATATGCTACGTTGGTGCCAATGTCCTGGGGGAACCTGCTTTGACAGTGTGCAGCGGGAGTCTCCTGGCAAGTGCACAAAGGGTCTGACTCCAAGCCTAATATATTCATTTCTGGCAGCTGTTGATATTTCCGCAAGGTTCCCTCAAGAATGGAAAGGCAGAAAAAAAAAGCCCTGCAACACCAAAAGAAAAATGTAATACCGGCAGCAGACACATGGGCCAGGCCACGTGTTGAAAGGGTGGGAAAAAAGGCTTTGCACATTTTGCCACGCTATACACACACACACACACACACACACACACACACACACACACACACACACACACACACACACACACACACACACACACACACACACACACACACACACACACACACACACACACACACACACCACATGTTTACCAAAAAGGGTCAAGACCTACGGTACATGCATGTGTGAGAATGTGTGTTTTGCTCGTGTCTGTCTACAACCGTGTGTGTGTGTGTGTGTGTGTGTGTGTGTGTGTGCGTGCGTGCGTGCGTGCGTGCGTGCGTGCGTGCGTGCGTGCGTGCGTGCGTGCGTGCGTGTTTGATGATCCTCACAAGCGAAATGGTTGTTTTTGTTTTAGGTTTACAAATACATATACATTCAGGTTAGGGATAGGATTAGACATTTAGAGATTAGGTTTAGGGGTTGGCTTTGGAGCTATGCATGATTTATACTTGTGCAACGTGTCGCACAACAAAAATATCTATAGAAGTTCTGATGGTAAAATCATCTAAAAATGTTGATGTCCTCACAACAAACATGTGACAGTGTGTGTGTGTGTATGTATGTATGCATGTGTGCATGCGTGCGTGCATGTTCGTGTATGTGAGCGTGTGTGTGCTTGTGCGTGCACCAGCCTCTCTTCTACGCCGCATACTTACGTATTCAGCGTATGTGTCCTGCACTATGGGCGGTGGCGGTCTGTATCCGGCTGGCGGGGGTGCGCCCCTGGCTCTCTGGGCGGGCACGCCCCTCCCTCTGGTGGAGGGTACCCGGCTGGGTGGGGCGCCTCTGGGTGCCACTCCACGGGGCACTGCAGCATGGAGAGGAGGGACACCTCCTCGACTCCTGAAACGCAACAAGATAAACAGCCACAGGCTTTTAGATCAAAGACCCGTTTAGCATTTCATAGACTATATATGCAGGAAATCAGTGTTTGCCAAACGACGGGTCGCAACCTTTTTTTGGGTCACGGCACGCAACCTTTTTTATGGGTCACGAGTAAATATACCTTTTTAAAAACGTTTCCTAAAAAAAAGAATTTACACATTTTCAAAAGAATTTCAGCAATTTTATAAAAAAATAATAAAATACAAGCTCACAGCTTAAGAGCTAGATTGGCTATTTTCACTGTTGCTGAAATAGGGCTCAAGGGGTTAATTCATAATGTATTTTTGTACGTTTGGACAAATACATTCTCTTTTGTCGCTGGAGCTGAAAAGATTTGGGAAGCAGTGTTTTAGATGAAAGAACAGACAGGACAGAACAGAGCTGTTATGGACCCGTTTAGCATTTCATTGAGTATGCAGTAAATTATAGCCTACCAACCGCCTGAAATGTCAGAGAGAGAATTTTATTTGTGTGGGTTTTTGTTGCCTTGTTGGGTTTTGGTTGTGTCACACTTAAGCTGGGGTGGTGGGGGGGTGGGACGATGACACACACCACCACCACAATGGTCTACAAACTGGACACACCACCACAATGGTCTGGTCTTCAATTTAACACCAGAGATACTGCACCACCTGCTTCATCAGGTCACTCTGCCACCATCATTGGACATAGATGTTCGTATTTTGGGGCCAGGGGCTGTACCTCAACAATGTCAGAGTGTTTGACACAGAGAACAACCGCTGTTCCTTCTGCACACCTCCTTCCACAAGGACGCAGTGTTCATTCAGCCTTTGCCTACACAATGGAGAGCTGTACATATTTGGTGGCAAGCACGGTCTCCAATGATCTGTGGAAATTGAATCCAGAGACCTTCTCCTGGAATATGGTTGAGCCCAAGGGGAAAGACCCATGTTACATGGTATGCAGTGGTGACTAAGTACATTTACTCAAGTACTGTACTTAAGTACACTTATGAGGAAGTTTTGCTTTGCTGGAGTATTTCCCATTTTCAATACTTTTACTTCTACTTCATTACATCTCAGAGGCAAATATTGTACTTTAACTCCACTACAATTATTTGACAGCTTTAGTTACTAGTTACTTTGCAGATTTGATTATTATCTCACCACTCAAACAGAGAGCGTCTCCTTTCAAACCCCAATGGTTCTATTGAGCCCCCCGCCCACAGGAGTGGCCCAATTCTCTCACAACTTGCTACAAAAATCGCTCATGCAAAACTATATAATCTCCTACCTTTCATTTTCCACCTTCACATGTGTCTCCTTTTCTAATAATCAAAAAGTGCTATATATTTCATCTCGCAATTTACTTCCGGATGGTTCGTTTTGCACCTTTTTCGCCACATCGGTCACGGGAAAGAAATAAGCGCTGCCGTGGTCTATGGAAACGAGCCCACAAGTGCACCCAAATGAGCCCAAAATCGCTTACACACAAAGCAGACCTGGCACCCCATTTCAACGTCACAGCAACATGCAGCCAATCAGCGTCGACGGCAACGCAGCCTACGCCAATCATGTGTGAGAGATCTACAAGCTATGGGGCAGAGACGCCGTGTGCCATGCACCGTATCTTAGCAACAACGAAAGCGCTCACTCTCATTGGTCGTGTCACGCTAAGAGCAGTTCCCAGACAATGGCATCTCAGAGAGCTTGCCGTAGTGTTTACTTTATATATCTATGGCTGTAGCCATCAGAGTCAGTCGCAGCGACGACGGACAGGGCGCTGTGATAGTTGGCATGTAGCTAACGCTAACGTGGTTGTCATGCCTGCAGCGGCTGTGCAATCACTTTGTCAACAATGCACGTTCGTGCGGTAACTGTTATTATTGCTGCTCCGTTAGTCCATTGTAGATGGTGTATGTTGTGTGTGTCTTCTGGTGTAGCTCCACAGCAACTGCAGTAACTAACGTAATGGCAGGACCGCCCCGTGCAACGCACGTTTAGGCTGCATTATGGTCATGTAGTCATTTCACATCATTTCGGTCCGATTAGTGCAGTGGCTACTGCTACTACCAAATAATCATATTTGAACTGGGGACCCCCCCAATTTTGTTTGACTCCGTTCCACAAGTCAATATTGTGAAAATAGCATATCTACAAGCTCACAACGCCTCACGTTGAGAGGCATTGTAAGCTTGTAGATCGGCTATTTTCAACATGTTTGCCTCTTTCTTAAATTCTTTGACAATGTGGCCAATGTTTCATAGTATAGTTTGTTGGCTACTTCTGTTGCAGTAATGGTCTTCTCCTTTACTTTAGCTTTTTCATTGTCTCCGCCAGGCCGAAAGGGATGGCACGAGAGTATGTTTTACCCCCTGTCCGTCCGACGGTCTGTGGATAGCTAATCTCCCGCATCGTTGGCTTGATCGCAGCGCAACTGTGCACACACACTCCCTGGATGCCAATTCAGAACCTCTGCCCCATTTCTTTCACATGGCCCTGTTATAGTGCCACCAGGAGGCCGCTTTTTGCAAAACACATTTTCTCACAGTACTGCTACATATTTTGTCCTAACATCACGCAAATCGATACACAGTATCTCTATAGTCATTAAAAAAAACACTCTCTTTCAGATTTTTCATTTTCCATCCTGATTGACTACAAATGGCTTCCAAAGTTTCCAGGACTGCTCCGTTTTGACCAAAATGCCTCAAATTATGAACACAGCATGCACTTTCCCTGCAACTTTGCACCCACATTCCCACTATGCCGAGCAAGAAATTCCACTTGAGATTTTTCTAATCAGCCTCATGGTGGCGCTATAACAGTCCGATTTGTGTTTTTACCTATACCTGCACCAAACTCTGTAAAACTTTGTATGTGCACTCTCTAGAGGTCAAGGAAAAACCTTTCCCCTGCATTTCTCACATCTACCTTTTATAGCTCCACCCGGAGGCCGCCTTATGTACAACATATTTCTTTACATTACTCCTTCCGATTTTATCTACATTTCACGCAAATCGGTACACATGATCTCTATAGTCATGTGATCAAGACGGATCTGTTTCATCTTTCATATTCCATCCCGATTGGCTAAGATTCACATCTAAAGTTTGCACACAATGCCGCAAATCATGAATGCAGCGTCCGATTGTGGTCAACTTTGCACGCACATTCACACTATGTTGAGGAACAAGTGCTACCATTTTAACATTGGCCTGTGGGGGGTCCCCACCGACTCTACCTGCCCCTTAGGTGGGCCCCACCTAGGCAATTCTATGTGGGGCCGAGGTGGGTCTTAACTGCGATGCCCATGCGGGCTATAAGTCGCTTCTACCTGGCCCTTAGGTGGGCCCCAACTAGCCACGTTTATGTGGGACCAAGGCGGGTCCTAACTGGGTTTGCCCATGCAGGCTTTAACTGGGTTCTACCTGGGCCCTAGGTGTACCCTAACCAACCAGAGTGCAGTGCCCATCGCTCCAAATGTTGTGACGTTAGGGCTCTCAATACTGCACATTGCTGGAGGAGGAGGGCCCGCAGGGCGCCCGCACACATCGCTGAACCAATGGTAGCCCACGGATGTTTCCTCTGGAGATTTAAAATCTGCCCCGCTATGCCACATATCATCCGCGCTACAGGCTCTTCACTGACCGAGCCACGGCCCCACTGGCCCTCATGACGCTATGCCACTTATATGCGCTGCCAAGTGGCCGAGGGCGCTACGTGGGCGTGGCGGCGGGCTAGACGCGAGGCCCTGCATAGCAGGGCCGAGCTTCTAGTTATTACAAAACATACATTAACCTCTTCAGCCCTATATACATTTCGGCCATTTGAAAATAGTCGAACAAGCTCACAATGCGATGCATTGTGAGCTTGTGATGCATTGTGAGCTCACAATGCGATGCATTGTGAGCTTGTAGATCTGCTATTCTGCTATTTTCACTATTTTTTTTATTTTTTTTAAGTTTAGTTTTTTAGATGTTTTTTAAGTTCTGTAAAATTGTGATTTCATTCCTAAGACTTTTTTGTTTATATTTTGAAATGCAGCACCCCATAAAAATGTATCCGCAACCCCAAAAATGGGTCCCTACCCAGTGACCACTGTTCTAAATTATATAAGCAGCAAAATAATAAACTACATGTTCAGAGCAGAAATGTGGCCTACATTTTAATTGGGTGTGGGGGAAGCTGGCCCAACAAAAAGTTGAGAAACACTGCTCTAGTGTGATCGGTTCAAAGATCCATCTTAAACCTCCCGATTTGCTCAAGACGCTCAGGGCCGTCCAGACAATTTTTAAAACATATTTGAAAAAGAAAAAAATATATATATATATATTTATCTGGATCGCTACTGTCTGAGTGGAACGACACGGGAGTTAGCCCCCAACCTTTTCTCCCTTTACCCCGAGTCTCTGCACTGAAAACAGCCGATATACAATTCACACAACGTTCTGAAAAGTTCCCTTACGCACCAAAAGGGTGGAGGGGGGGGTGGCAGTTACAGCACACATACAGGTAAATGCTTTGACCACATCATTTGTACCCGTCAAAATGTCTCAATGGAAGAGCAGGGAGACCATGGCCAACCACTGCAGATGTACTAGTTATATTCTATTAAAGGGGGTAAGTGCTATTTAGTTGTTGAAATAATTGTTAAATAGACACTATTTTATATAAATCCTACTTCCTACTTCTCCTACTCCTCCTGCCCAACACTCCTCGCTGACAGGTGCTGCTCCAGCCCGTTGGAGTACATGCAGTAACAATTATCAACCTCGCCGCCCGGCCTCCCTACTCCGAACATGGGCCAATTGTGTTCGTAGACACTCGACAAAGACGGACCCACCAACGGATTTGAATCCCCAGGCTCCATGGTGGTGGGCAGCTACTTTTACCACTGCGCCACCTGAACGCCGACAGTTGGTTAGTTGATCTGGCTTGGGGATACAGTCTCCACACACAACGGCAGAGAGAATGCAAGCAGAGAGAGAGAGAGAGAGCTGGCTCAACGGTGCAAAATTATAGTCGGGGTTGAGGTCCCAAAGTCTACATATACAGTAGTTTGGGTGTGCACTGTTCACATCCCGGGTATGGACTAGTTGCTATAGACTAGAGCACAGGGGGTCCGTGACCCCTAGGGGGTCCTCAGAGTTACTACAGGGGGGCCGCCAAATCTTTGTGTGATATGATTTATTGTTTTTTACATTAAACCACTTGAACCCTAGCATCCCTTTTCTGAGGAGAACTTTAGCCAAAAATAGCTGATCTACAAGCTCACAACGCCTCGCACTGCGAGGCGTTGTGAGCTTGCAGATCAGCTATTTTTTTGGCAAAGAGGTCTAGGTGTAGAGGGAAAAAAGAGCAGACCCTGCACACAAGAGCTGACCAAGTAAAAAAACCTGAAACACAATTTTATACAATATAGAGGGGGTCCCTACTTCATCTCTCTCTCAGCTAGGGGGTCCTGGGCCTGAAAAACATTGAAGACCCTTGGACTAGAGTGTTAAGTAATAGGGGTTTCTCTGTCTTGCCCAGCTCTTTAGCAAACAAAACACAGTTTCAGGTCGGGTCTGATCTACAAGCTCACGATTAACTGTTGTACCCCTAAACTAATTAGGATCTCGATAAGCTCACTTGGTTGCCTGATGTGATTGACAATCACTGTAGTGTGGAATTCTTGCTTTGGAAGAGTTACAGGTGGCAATATTCACACATATTGTATTAGTTATTCCAACACAGTGAAAATAACAGTTTTTTTTTAGTAGGTTACCTTTAAACAAATACAAAAAGAAATAAAGAAGAGAAACAGCTACACATGTTTTCTGTGGAAAGTTTAATTATCATTAGTGATCGAGAGCAACTCTCCGCAGAAGCGTGAAACCACAACGCTCTGATCTGCGACGTCTTCAAGGTGCGAGCGAATTCAAAACCGCTCCGCCGATAATGAGTCAGGCCAACTCTGTGGTCTCGTGGAACTTTATTTTTCTACACCCAAATGAGCTTCATTTTTAAAGGCAGCGAGCGCACTGATCTCTCCAGCGCTAACTTTATTCATACACTGTAAAACCCCAGAGGGACCTCTATCAGGTCTCTGCTTTCCATTTCATCTTTAATGGAGCTGTAGATTACAGATTTGGGGCAGGGCGAAATCTTCTCTCTCGCATTTCATGGCTAAAGGGGGACATTGTTGAATGTTTACTAATATAAATCGAGTTGCGCACAGGGAAATCAGAGTTTGGTACCAGAGGCGTCATTATAGAAAAGAAAGAAAAAGAACTATGGGGTGACAAAAAGGGACGATTGAGCTCCATTTAAAAAATGGTGGAAATGGCCGCTATAAGCTCATAACTTGTCGCATGGCTGTAATTAAACTGTAATTCAAACCACAGCCAATTCAATGTGGTAGCAGAGCAATACAAACACACCTTCTGTGTGACCTTGTTTATCTTATTTATTTATTTTTTTTACATTTTTTGAAAAATGTTCGCCCATAATGACATGCGCAAAAATAGGGACGCCAGGTTGAAAGTGGTTAATTAATGTTTGTTCGCAGACAGGAAAACAAGTGTCTGTAACGTATGCGTCACATGTTGCATGTAGAGGGGACTGAGATGCATTCAGCGTCAATCTGCAAAAACTATTCATAGGTGGAGAAACTATGCATAATAAAACTGAGAGGCCCCCCCCCCCCACCACCCAGTTTCTCTAAATATACCCTTTCCTGTAGGCCTATTGATGATGATTTGTATTGTATTGTATCTTTTGTATGTCTTTATGATTAATTTCATTCACAGGACCACAATGGAAACAATCCATCAAGGCTTTTTTTGTGTTATCTTTTTAGCATTGCTTGCATAATTTGCAACTTGTTAATAAAGTATTCAATCAATATTCAATATTTTCATGACGCAACACTGCCGTACGATGAAGTATAAATCGGACAGTAGTAGTGCGATTTATTCAAAGTAATGACATGTACAGCGGGTACATGCAGGGCGTAGCACATATTATGTTGCTGTTCAAGGGCCTGTGGGGCATTGTTTCTTATCAGCACTCATAAAGAGAGCGTATTAGACATGGTAAATGCTAATTAAACTGTAATTCAAACCACAGCCAATTAAATTCTGTCTCTGAGCAATACAAACACACCTTCCGTGTGACCTTGTTTATCTTTAAAATCCAATGAAAAGATTGTTTGTTTGCTTTTATAAACAGAAAGAGCAAACATTGCGGCGGTCGATTTGTTTTCCTCCTCTTCCAGTTGTTTTTTTTTTTCTTTCTTTTTTTAACCCATGAAGACCGGGAACGCATCTGTGTAACCACTTTAACTATTATTTTATACTTCGGTTATTCAAAAATAGCAGATAAATAGCAGATATACAAGCTCATGAGCTTGTAGATCTGCTATTTTTGATTTTTTTTTTTTTTTTTATATCTTTTTTTTTTAAAGCGACATTTTCAACTCAAATCTTTGCTTCTGGGGGTCCCTGGAACAACATATTTTGAGATGGGGGTCCGTGGCCAAATACATATAATTTTGGGGGTCCTTGACATGGAAAATGTTTGAGAACCACTGATACAGCAACAATAGTTTTTCAAATAAATTAAGACATGTGTTGAGACATTTCAGTTACAAATGTTCGCTTTAAAAAATAGATATTCAAAGATTTGCAAAAAATGTCAGTGCCGCGCTATGAGCTTGTATATCTGCTATTTTTGAATAGCCAAAGTATAAAAAAATGATTATAGCTCAAATCTAAAATGACACAGTATGCGTTCCTGGTCTTAATGGGTTAAAGCCTGGCGTCGGTGCAGACAATGCGATGGCCGTGAGGATTTCTGCTTTTGTTCCTACGGGCTCTCTGAGGATTGTAGATTCAGTAGGACAGTGGATAAACGGCTGTAAAATGCAGATCAGTTGCATCTGAGGGCTTTTATGCAAATTGACGTCGTTTGCACTACTTATTATGGATGCCAGACATTGCATCACTCAGATCACTGTACACTCACGCATTATAAAAGTACATTTTTTTGTTATTGCATGTTGCATTAAATAAATCAAAATTCAGTCTGATGGGCTCATCAACTGGCCTAATGGATTTCAGATACATCAGCCCTAACTTAAAGCTATACATTCCAGCATAAAATGTTTTATGAATAAAACATTATTTTAACCAATCTGTATGGTAGAGCGTGTTAATGCAATACAACTAGCACATCTGCAGGTGGAGGTGGTCTCAGGCCCCAGGGTGTCAGGGTGGGGGACCACCTACTGGTTGACAATGTTGAATAAAGTTATTTGAAGCAGACGGCACACCAGATTGGACACCAGATGCACCACCATCTTTACAAATATCCATTCACGGCACAAACTGATAAGTCTTTATGCATTGCACAAGTACAAAACGATGCACATAAAAAGTATAACCCTCACAGCGTGCCGAGACTCATTTTGTACAGGTTAAAAACTACAGAAGGATACAGATATGGAAGGTTGACCTTTAGTCTGTGATGCACGCAACACAGCTGCAGCTAATCAAATTTATCAATGGGTGTGTTCGATTCAGGTGTGCCAACGTGCAAGCACTGACTGTTGACTCGGGTTTCATTCCCCTTTCATTTAACTCAGAGGGCCCTATTTTAATGATGGAACTTTGCATCATGGCGCATGGCCTTAACTTGTGGGTTAAGGCCATGTGGGTTTGACCACGGCACTTTTTGTAGAGCAATTTATGTGGGCGCCATGCGTTAGCGCCTGGTGCAACACGCACCACACGCATGTTAGTCGTGGGTGTGTTTTGGGCATTACATTAATTAAACCAATCAGAGTGTCGGCTGCCATTACCTTTACGAGTTGTGCCCGGCGTGAGGCACAGTCCCAATTTTCCGCTGCAATCTAAAGACTCACCTCTTCAGACTCCACCTTAGCCCATAGCTTGACCTAGTTATGACGACCATGCAGACTTACCGTGATCGTTTTATTCTCATGCTTTTGTTACTTACTTACGTTTTCTTTCTTCACCATAAGGTTAACATTTTATTTCCATTTTTATTTTGATAAAATATTTAGTTTAGACTGCTCCTATGTCCTTGGTTTACCTGTGATCCTAGTTTACTGAGGCACTGCGCTCTCGCTGCATTTGATCTATATGTGTTTACCTTGCTTATTGTTTAAGTCGCTTTGGATAAGAGAGTGCCGCGCTACAAGCTTGTAGATCTGCTATTTTAGAAAATGCGGGCAAATCTTTCAATATGTATATTTTTGTTCATCTCAAATCTTTGCTTCTGGGGGTCCCTGAAACAAAATATGAAGAGATGGGGGTCCGCAGCCAAATACATATCATTTTAGGGGTCCTTGACATAAAAAAGTTTGAGAACCACTGTCCTAGATGCCAAACTTGTCAATTGTATAACGCTTCGACCTGGCCGATGGGGAAGATGGTGCAGGATTTCACAGCATACTGTATACTCATAATAAAAGTGTAGTTGTAGTTGGAAGGAAGCAGCCTCTTACCTGGGAGCCCCAGGAGCAGGTGTTCCTCTGCTGCGCGTGGCAGACTTGCCCCGCACCGACGGCACCTTGGCCTCCTCCGAGCCGCCATTCAAGTACGTGAGCTCCTGCAGCTGGGCCTGTCGGATCTCATCATTGTAGTCCTGCGCACACGCACACACACACACACACACACACACACACACACACACACACACACACACACACACACACACACACACACACACACACGGTATTACTATACTGGTGAGGACATAAAAATGTAGGAGAATGTCATATCTTAAACACTTCAATCCCAGCATCCATGTTCTGGGGGGGGGGGGCCGCAAAATAGCTGATCTACAAGCATGCGTTGTGCGCTTGTAGATCGGCTATTTTTTGGTAAAGAGATTAGTTGTAGACAGAAAAAAAGCGGTCCAAGTACATAGACAACTCAAGTCCAGTTTTAGTCTAGAGGGTTTGAGTGGTTAACTCTCATCACAAGAATGAATCAGTTCATTTAATCAGGGACACTGCTTCTTTAACCTTAAAGGATCTCACACACTGGGAGGGTTGATTTTGTGCAATTAATTAGCGTTCATTTGTTTGTGTCATGATGAGCACATCCACATAGAACGTGCATATTACGTGGCGATAAAGCGATGTAATTATTTTTCAAAACAAGGGTGATTTTTCATGATTAAAATCATCAGCCTGTATGAATGAGGGATCAGCAAATTAACAGTTTGACGTGACATGTTTTCGGAGGGTTTATTCCTTGCACTCCTTTACTCTAAAGTTTGCATAGTTGCCTTATTATTGGCTACTTTCGTACCTCTAAATACCTCATCTTAACCCTAACCAGAATTGCGTCCTAAATTGTAACTATAAAAATGTTATATCCATAAAACCACCATTTCTCTTGTCAGGACCAGGAAAGCATGTCCTCACAATGTCTATTTCTCAAATTCTACTATACTTGTGAGGACATTTGGCCCTCACAGGTATAGTAATACACACACAACCACACACACACACACACACACACACACACACACACACACACACACACACACACACACACACACACACACACACACACACACACACACACACACACACAGAGAGAAAAAATACACAGCGCGTGCTCGCTTTCAATTACACTGTATTAAATTACGTCCTTTATCTCCAGGGTTACAGCCCCGGGAATATCTAATTAATGTACTTTACAGTGGCGGCGTGACCGCTACCCCTGAGGCTGCAAAACATTTCAGATACCCCGCTGATAAGCCCCGCCGGCGGGACCCCGCTCGGCTTTATCGTCGCACAGTCGTTGCCATCGGCAGAATTAAAAAGCACGCAATTAATATGGAAATGGCTCTTTAATCACGCAGTGATTGATATGATTGTCGTGTGTCCCGGGAACACCGCATCGACATGTAACGTTAACTACAGCAGGTACTGTATTGTTTGTGAGGGGGGAGGGGGGGGTCGGGGTGATCATTTATGACGGCGATAGAGAAACATTACAGTTCATTTATAATGAATGGAGCGAGAGAGTGACTAGGTTTCCCAGAGTGCCGCGGTGTCAGTGGGCTGGGGTGGGGGGTGGGGGGGGGGGGGGGGGTTGTCCCACACTGAGTGACTACCTTCAGAGTGTGTTAAACCATTCTTGTTGTACCCACGATTAAAAGGTGGAAGAAATACCCAATGTTTTAACTTGACGACTTAAAACCTTGTTTTAAGTCGTTTCTAGACAATTTACAAGCTCACAACACGCCATGCTGCGACGTGTTGTGAGCTTGTAAATTGTCTGTTTTCCGTGAAGAGATTTGGTGTAGAGAGGGGAAAAGAGCAGACCCAGTGCCAGAAGGAGCAAGTGCATTTTCCGGCAGCGGAAGCTGCCGCGGAACTGCCGGTGGAGGAGCGGCAGCTGCCGGCAGTGACTGTCGGCGGCGGAGCGGCGGGCTCCTGGCGGAGGAGCGGCAGATGCCAGCAGTGGAGCAGCAGCGCGGAATCAGTAGGACTGTAGCCTACTAATCCTTGTAGTAAAATATTACTGAGGTTAGGGTTAGGTTTAGGCATAGTTTTATTGAGGTTAGGGTTAAGGGTTAGGGTTAGGTTTAGGCATAGGAAACTGCCGCTCCGCCGCTGCTGCCGCGGCCCTGCCTCCCGGCACCTGCCGTTCCTCCGCCGGCATCCCGCCGCTCCCCCGCCGGCAGCCTACTGCTCCACCGTCGTCAGCTCCACGGCAGCTTCCGCTGCCGGAAAATGCACTCGCAATCCACCCCAGTGCAGCGCCGAAGGTCAAGTTTACTAAGTATTGACAGTTTAAGTGGTTAAATGTCTGAAAATACACATAGACATGAATCCATCATATTAAGAGAAAATATATTGTGTAAATAAACAAAAACTGCAACTTGCAACAACATTTTATACAACAGTATGTAGTCTCTCTCTCTCTCTCTCTCTCTCTCTCTCCAAAACCAGCTAACTCCATTGGATCCTCATTGGATCCTTTGACTCCAGGCTCCACCCCTTTCCAGGCTCCACCCCCATTCAGCTGTTCTGAACAAAACCATCCAACTCCACTTTTTTTCATTTCCTGAAAAATTATCATTTTGGAGTTTCTGCCGGACAGCAGAGATATATAAGTGGTTAATGGCTTTTAATAAATAACGTGCTCAAATATCAGATTCCACATAATCACAGCAATCAGAAGCAAAACAGCGGTACAACAAAACAATACAGCGTCTCACTCACTCTCTCTCTTTCTGTGTGTTATCAGTTGCTACGCAGGTATACAGATAACAGTGTTCGCACCCATATCCCCATGACCCAATTATGTTTAATCACCGTGATTGTGCAGTAACAAAACAAACAATACAAAAATAGGCAAGATATAAAAGCATATCCCAAAATTACCCATTTATAATCAAATCAAAGGGTACAACAAACCCACTCATGGCGCCTACGAGGAACCACGTGATGCATAGAATCACTTGCATAGACGAAAGAAACTAGTTTAGTGAGGGCAAGAGTACGTGGAGACAGACAGACGGGGGGGGGGGGGCAGAGACAGAGAGGAGTCTACTTACTCATTTCAAAATGAGCATAGACTGATTTGATTTGTTTAGACAATATTTCTTAATCACTTAGGAGTAGTTCAACCAAAAAATTACTTATTTTCTATCAATTACACACCCCATGAATCCTTGAATTCATGGGGATTTTTTTGTTTTTGTCGCATTCCTAAGCCAATAATTTGAAGATCTGCAGAGTCTCCTACCGAGTCTACTATTGACCGATGACCCCGTCATCAAATTATTGGCTCAGGAATGTGACAAAAACATAAATTCAAGGCTTCATGGGGTGTGTAATTGATAGAAAATAAGTAATTGTTTTGGGTGAACTACTTCTTTAAGCCTTATATACTTCTATAGACAGACAGACAGAGAGCCAGAACATACTGGTATGAGGAACTTCTTGATCTCCTCCAGAGCGTGACCCATCCTGGCGTAGGCCTCTGCCGGCGGTGCAAACACCTCGATGAGGACGTGCAGGTCTTCGTTGAGGTGATGATATTTGGCCTCTCCGCTCTTCCGTAGCTCTTCCTCCTGTCGGAAAACAAAACAAAATACTGCATTTTATATCCAATTCAAACTGGGAAAACATGTCATTTCAGATTTTAGCTATACAGCTACATAAGTTTTTCAGAAAACTGTTAGGATTTAGAAGGCATTTCGGCCTCAAGTCTCAATGGTTTAAGGTAGTGGTTGTCAAACTTTTACATTTCAAGAACCTCCATGACTCTGAGAGTGTACAAATGGAACCAAATAGTCCATTTGGTAAAAGCAAAAAAAATTTGAAAAGTAGAAATACGGAGATAAGAGGTTTCTGCCCGACAGCAACGATATCAGGAATAGTTGATGTGACCGAGTTGTTTTCTTTCCATCTCTATTCTCTCTATTCTTCTTCCCTTTGAAAACGGCAAATGATAGGATAGCTTGTATGGAAAATAGTTTCACTCGCTTCTTTTTTTATGTGACAATAAAGAAGTCGATGTTTTTCAAGTTGAAACTCTCCCGGTTTTAGCAACAAAAGCCGGGAGATCGTCCTCTACTCTCTAGATGAGCAAAGCATTTAGAGTCTTTATCGAACGAGACGTCTAATGAATGAGTCTGATCAAGTTCCAAGGCCAACAAACTTTGTATGGATTTTCATCTTCTTTGATACTTAGCAACGTAAATACAGTACCACAGTAAAAAAAGGATTTATCTCAGTTGTCTTTTTTGTTGTTGTTGTCTACAACCCTGTAACAAAATGAGGCTTGATAACTCTGGAACGCGAGATGCAATCTGATAGTTACACGAAGACAAACGCAAAAGTCATTCCGGCTGTCATCAACTCATTGCGTTCGTTCTCTCTCTCTCTCCGCGAACAGAATGTTGCCCGCGGTCCTCATCAATTGCTGATGATGTGACACTTAACTGATCGCTGTGAGTCCCCTCACAGCTGCCTGTCCTCATAACAAATCTACTAAATGAAGCCAGCTGAAAACAACACATGGCTGTGAGCGCTTGCATGTACTCCATCATAATGTCACTCCTGCGTCTTCGTCGCATTTCATCTCATCTGCACTGAGGACTGTTACCCTTAATTTATGCTCCGTTGTACGATGGAAAGAGCACGTCTGCACGCTCACAGCTTTGCGGATCGGGCTGTTTCCGAGGCGGGCTCTCCGCCCTACGACAAAGCGTAAATCGACACAAAGTCAGTCTGGGGGAATTTTGCTATTGAGTCATACTTGATAGGGCACAATATTGATTGGAAATCTAATACTAGATTGCGATCAGGGGGCTTTTGAATTATTTCAGGACCTTGGTATTTGCACTCATGATGATCGATCTTTTCAAGTCGTCCTTAATGCAGAGATAAGAGAATAATAGCGTTTCTTTCCCCGAAATGGCCCTGCCTCTTTGGTATTGTGACACTGCTACGGGGAATTAATTAATTAAAACCTCTGCCATTATCGCTCATGTTCATGTCTTTACAATTGCACACAATGGATTCACCGAGGCTTGTTGGAATTTGTATACCTACAGTAAGTGCTGAAAAGACTCCTGAGACATATAAATGACTAAAGTTTTACTCAATTTGATGACTTCCAGACTGCTCGTCTCGTAGATAAAAACACCTCACATAAACGACTGATGTTCGGTTACTTTTTGAACGAGGATCATTAAGACATTTTTGTCATGTCCCGTACAGTCATTATCCCTCCTAAAGTTGAATAACCCAGTTTGGGGGGAGTTATCGTTAGAATTAATTTGATGAGCCATTATCTGCCAAAGGTTAGGGGTGGTTCATTTTTAATTGTACCATCAAAGCTGGTGTGAGTAATGAGAGGTGAACTCCACTCACCGCCACCGTTTTGCCGCAAATGACACATCTCATTAGTCCTGGCTGTTGACTTACTTAAGGAGTCTAATAGTTTAACCGCTTTCAGTCTGGCGTCCCTATTGTGGGCATGCCATTATAGGTTAACATTTGCAAAAAAAAAGCTAGCTTGTAGAACGGTTGTTTTTCTTCTATTTTTGAAATAGAATATGAATCAGAATCAACTTTGTTGTCACATCACACGATTACAGTTGTAAAAGAGTGGGTGAAAGTTTTGTGTTTCGAGCTCCGAGACCATTGCAGTTACAGGAAGAATTAGAAGTGGGCGATAATAGAGAAGAAAGGAACATGGAAAACAGGAAGGCACAGTCAAATCAATATACAAAGTCCAGAATAAATAAGGTGCATTATTAAAATGAGCAAAGTTGGCACTATGGAAGGCAGGCAGGGAATGCTCGTTGTGCAGGTGGAAAACATATCCAGCATTTAAAAAGCATCATTTGCATTATTAAAGTGACATATTTTTTTTTATAAAACAAACAGTTTTTATAAAACAAACAGAAAAACTTACAGTAGCAATACAGGCAGTAGGTATTGGGTATTGAATAGGCATAGGGCATAAGTCGTTCAAACAATTACCCAAGTAGGAGAAAAAAGGCCCTGGCTTAACCCATTAAAACCAGGAAAGCCTCAGTGTCATTTTAGCCATAATTTATGCTTTGGCTATTGAAAAATAGCACATATACAAGCTTGTAGATCTGCTATTTTTGAAAAATCTTGATTTTTTTTGCAAATCTTTAAATATATATATTTTAAATCGAACTCTTTTAACTGAAATCTTTGCGTCACAGGGGTCAGTGGGAAAAAATGGTTTGAGATGAGGGTCGGCGGCCAAATATAATTTTGGGTGTTCTTGACATGAAAAAGATTGAGAACCACTGATATAGCAATATAAGTTTTTCAGAAAACTGTTTTAGATGACATTTGTAGAGCCGGCTTCAGGTCTTAATGGCTTAACAGAAAACACCCCCAAAAATAAACCTCAAACACTAACTAGAACACAGTAGTACAGCAGTTGCAGTTCCTCGCCCCAAAGTTGCCTACAGACAGTAGACTGTACCCCAACACAGCTCAGAACAGAGACCGCTCTATGTAAACAGTTAGCACGGTCTGTGCCGGAGCGGGACCTGCTCAGGGCCGACAGAAGCAGGCCAGCGTCCTGTTATTGATGGTTAGAAATAGGACAGCCCTCCCAAAAAAAGAAAAAAAACTCTGCCACAGCGTCAGACGAACGGCAACAACAGGTTTTAGCGGCCCAGTTTCTGTCTTTTGAAAGGGGAAAAAAAGAAAAAGGGAAAAACTCTAGGCTTCTCCGGGGCATTCCGATGGCGGCATTGCAAGTTACTTCCCCCCCCCTCTCCGATGCCATGCAAGGCAGTGTCTCTGATGTCACCTAATTATAAATAACCTTCTTTTAAGAGTGCCTGTGGTATGTTAATGATATGGTAATTCCCCCCATAAATCTGTGCTTTACGAGGAGAGGGCCTCCTTTGTGGATAGCACCATCGCTGATTGAACTGCCAGTGTTAGGCAGTGTGTGTGTGTGTGTGTGTGTGTGTGTGTGTGTGTGTGTGTGTGTGTGTGTGTGTGTGTGTGTGTGTGTGTGTGTGTGTGTGTGTGTGTGTGTATGTGTACGCAGTGTGTTTCCGTTGCAAATAGGAGACACGCTCGTGAGTGTCTGTCCTCTCTCTCTCCTCTTCCCCTCTCCCTCGTGTGATTCCCTCTCCGCTCCGTGTCTCTCTTGATACGCGTAGATGCATGCACGTTCACATCCCTATATAATCATTTTGGAAATGATTTATTCCAGTAGCCCAATCTACATGTTCCCATTCGTCATTCAAGCAAGGCCTTTAAAAAACGTGCCATAATTTGCTGTAAAATGTTCCTATCAATCTTTCTTTTTTTTCTCTACATGTTCGTTTTTCTTTTCATTGGCAATGGTGAATATCTCAATACGGAAATGAAGCTGTGGGGCGATCGTGTGTGTCGTCGTGTTATTATGTGTTTGTGTGCATGTGTGTGTGTGTGTGTGTGTGTGTGTGTGTGTGTGTGTGTGTGTGTGTGTGTGTGTGTGTGTGTGTGTGTGTGTGTGTGTGTGTGTGTGTGTGTATTTGTCTGTTATTGTTGTGCCAGCCAGCCAGTGTTCATCATCCGTGGCTCAACCTCTCTCGGCGCCGATAAGCTGCATCAACGACCCGCCGCGTCTCCATATATAGCAGCCAAGCGGCCCGTAGCAGCGGGAGATTACAGCTGTCTCCGGTATTGGCACCGCCTCCTCCTGCATGCATAAGCCCGATTTGGTGTTGCGCTCGCCGGAAATAGCCGATCTACAAGCCCCACAAAGCAATGTGGGCTTGTAGAGCGGCTATTTTTTCGGGCAGCATAAATTAAGCGTTTGCATTTCCCCCTCGCCTCGCTGAAAGGCCATCGAAACCGGGAGTCAGTCAAAGCTCCGGGGCAGAGGCAGTGTCTGCTGACAGGGCTTAGGCGGTAAAGAATACTCTGACTGCAGCTCAGAGCTTTACCCAGTTCAGATGAAATATTTAAGGACTAGCTAGGACAGGCTCGCTGGATGTTGGGGTCGAATTCTATTACCTCACCTGGATGACGGGGAAGGACAACAAATCATGGATGCCACGGGCCACTTGGGGAAAATGGGATTTTATCTGCGTTCCTGACACTGAAAGTGACTCGCCATTCAAAGACACGTGATGAATCTATTCATGAAACCGTGGATATGTTTCTTTAGAATTTTGCAAGAGCTTCCTTCCACAAAATATCCACACCATATGGTATCATTTTGTGCAGGCATACTGCATGGGAGGGAAGTCCCATTATGTTGCTGGCAACAATGTCAGAACTAGTGCTGATATTTGGGTGATTTGTCGAGTAAGCGTCCGGAAACTTGCAGATATAATATACATGTTTCTTGTTAAATATACTGCTACGGCACTGCAACACAACATCAGAAACTAAATGATGTGTAGCTTGTGAGCTTGTTCACACAGATACTGTACACTGGAGAGGTTTACACGCATGCGCACGTGGGCGATGTTTATGTGACAAGCAGAGCTCTGACCGATTTGGCGGTTCAATTAAGCTCACCTCATGCATTGTTCTTCCTCTTGCTGTCAGTCTCACTGAAGGTTGTACAGTATGTGTTTGCTCCCACTACCAAGTACAACTTTTTTTTACTTAAGTAAAAGTACCAATACTCTGTTGTACAAATAGTCTGTTACAAGTACAATTCCGGTATTCAAAATGTACTTGAGTAAAAGTAGAAAAATATAGGCATCAAAATATACTTAAAGTACTGAAAATAAAGGTACTCATTATGCCGAATGTCCCCTTTCACAAGTCTTCAAAATGTATAAAGATCTTCAGAAAATAGCCGATCTACAAGCTCAGTAAATAGGCCTAGGGATAAAGTGGTTAATGCATGTTTTGTAATAATAACAATGGGGAAAAAAAGAAAAAAAAGTAACTATAGTAACTAAAGTTTTCAAATAATTGTAGTGGAGTAAAAAGTACAATATTTGCCTCTGAGATGCAAAGTCGCTGAAAATGTAAAATATTCCTGTACTTAAGTACAGTACTTGAGTAAATGTACTTTGTTACTTTTCACCACTGCTACCACCCCAGTACCACCAGTACGCTTTGCTTTCCATAAGGGTTTTCCCCTGAGAGATTTTTATATACCATGACATCTCCCTGTTCTTAAGCGGTTGTCTTGTGCTGAACAGAGAGTAATATATAACACAGACTGAACGCCAAAATAAAACATACTATTCAACTTATATTCACATTTTCATAAATAAAATGTTTTCAATCTATTTGTAATCTGACTGACTGACTGACTGTGATTGACACAGCAAACCTGACACGCTTTGGATAACACATATTAATGTTCATTTTCAACAGGGTTATTTCAGTGACAGCGTACATTAAGATATAAATAAACAGAATAAAAAGCAGAGTCAATGACAATCCAGCTGTTTCAGAGCATCAAGGGAGTTAACCCATTCAAATCGGGAAAGCATCTGTGTCACCGTAGATTTTAGCATTGGCTATTAGAAAGTAGCAGATATACAAGCTCACTGCGAGCTTGTACATCTGCAATGTTTTGAACATTTTTGAAAAATCTTGAAAGTGTTCTTTAAATCTTGAAATTGTTGTTTAGAAGGCATTTGTAGAATCGGCCTCAGTTCTTAATGGGTTAAGGGGGGGGGGGTCTCCCGCGGAATGGGAAAATGGATGAGTTAATTATGGCGTTAACAGGGGAAAAGTGAGAAGCACCGGATGCCTTTACATCATCACGCTGTGACAGCGGCGGGGACATGCAGTCACATCCAGACGTTACCAACGCAGAGAGAGAAGACGGAGTGGCTCTGAATCCGACAGCTTCTCAGCTTCTCCTCCTCCTCCTCCGTTTTACACTTCTTCCCTGTCAACACAAGATCAGGACCCCCCCCCCCCCCCCCCCCGCCGCCCCCACAACCCTCCCCCCCCGGCAGCAAATATTTGAGGAATTATCAGGGCTGTTCTGCAGGCGCGTCTATAATACTCTGAGCTCTTCCCGTGTGAGAGATGATTATGGGAGCGGATACCGGAGCGGATACCGGTGTGGAACGTTGTACGGCTTCATTGTCCGACACCTCCATTATTCCCCCCCCCCACACCCCCCACAGAGAGGCAGGATTACATATTACATTTACATTTCCAGATTATCCTCGGCGACGTACAAAATGATACATTGTCTGCCTTTGTCAGCGCCCCACTAAAGAATGATGGTGTTTTCATAGGTGCTGAATAATGGAGACGCATGCTGCTGTTGTACCACCTTGTTGATGGTTTACATACAGGCCAGTTATCTGTATTCTATGCACTGACAGCTGGATTTTGCCGGGGGGATGGGGGGGGATGGGGGGGGGGGGTCCATGCCTCTGCTTATGATAACACCCCCCCTACAAATCTGGTCATTTATATTTATCACCACTCACTAGTGGGGATATGTTTTTATCCATGCATCTGGTCAGACTGAATTAAATGCATGCATTTCCTTTTTTTCCCCTTTTGACATAGTCTTTGTCATCATCCTTTCCAAAATAGCGGAAATAGCACATTGTCTGGTAGGTCGGCTTGTAAATTGAGTAATTGTCATACGAAGTGGTTAAGAAATATTTGTTTTTTAAACAAATCAAACCCTGTCTATGCTCATTTTAAAATGAGCAAGTATAGGCTACCTCTCTATCAATCTCTCTCTCCCTCTCTGTCTCTCTATCCATCCATCTCTCTCTCCCTCTCTCTCTCTCTCCCTCCCTCCCTCCCTCCCTCCCTCCCTCTCTCTCTTTCTCTCTTCCAGACAAAGAAGGTCTCTGTTCCACAGCAGCCCAGCTAAACCTGACCCAACACATAGAATTTCCAGCAACTAGAAAACAACACAATGTAACATATTAGATGGAAGGGCCAAGAGAGAAAAGAATCCACTCTAAGACAAAGTGCCGTAAATGGCTTTCCTTTGCTGAGGTATTTTCTCCTAACCCTCCCCAAACAAAGAAGGGAGCCAGGCAGCCTATAGCTGCTGCATCCTGGAGAGAGAGAGAGAGAGAGCTGTCAGTCATAAATCCTCCAGTGGTTTTGCGGAGGCAGGTGAGGGCTGCCTAGGTCAGCACATCTCCCTGACAGATCTTTTCTTCCCGCTGCTCGCGAGCGACTCTGCCATCAAAAGGCTTATTGATCGCAGCGATCAAAATGAATGTACAATATGATGGTAAGGTATCATCGCTGCCACAAATCGCCCCCGCCCCTGACAAACACGCAGAAACAGGAATGCAACAAGGACGAGCAGTGGGAAAACCGTTTCTGTCGTTTGACATCCAAATCAGCAGTCATTTTCCCTTTTTTTCCTTCCTTCGTTTTACTGAAACACTCTAAAGATGAAATATATTTAGTCAACTGAGCCCTAACTCCCATTGTTTATGCTATCATTATTAGTGGTGCACGATTACTCAGCATCATATTGATATTGGCAATATCGGTTTTAGCCAACATTTTATTTTATAGTATTTACGTTTGAATGTGAAGCTGAAAAATAGATGCAATCTGTGTTTTCTGGAGAAGCTCTCCATAGGGTCAACAAGTTGGAACAATGTTAAGAAAAATACTACATTTACATTGTTTATAGCAGGGGTCTTCAACAGAGGGTCCGGGACCCCAAGGGGGCCTTACTACAGAGTTACTACAGGGGGTCCGCCAAATCTTTCTGTGATAGGATCTTTTTTTACATTAACTACTTGAACCCTAGCATCCCTATAATGCTGAAGGGAACATTATTCGAAAATAGCAGATCTACAAGCTCACAACGCCTCACAGCGCTTGCATATCGGCTATTTTCTGCAAAGAGGTTTGGTGTAGAGGGAATAAAGAGCAGACCAAGTACAAGTTTTGAGGTTTTAAGTGGTGAACGGTCTGAAAATACTCATTAACATGAATCCAAAACAACGCTACACATTGATAGTGCTGTCAAACAACTCTATGAATCTATGAAATATATGAAAAAGTTGAATCTGCAACACAATTTCATACAATATGTAGTGGGGGTACCTGCTTCATCTCTAGGGTAGGGGGTCAGCTAGGGGGTCCTTGGCCTGAAAAACGTTGAAGACCCCTGGTTTATACTAATATGTACAGTACATCAATAGGTGTAACAAGTCAGGTAATAAGAATGCACTGTTCATTAGAAGTCTGCATCTATTCTGAGAATCACAGTTACTGTTTAACAAGTAAAGTGTAAGCTAAACCCTACTGGAAACTTGTACTGCAATATCATATCAGTATCGGTCGATTGAACCATACAAATAATCGATAATCAGCTAGCGGCCTACATTTTTCTATTGTGCATCCCTTATAAGAATAATTATTTTAATTTTTTTATCCCATGATTTTGTAACCCACCTTTCACCCAGTGCCAATGCCTAGCTTGTAATCCTGGGTGCTACTCACCCTCTGCCAGCCTAGAGAGAGCCCCGAACTGAGCTCATGCTTCCTTCAATGCATGAGGAGTGAGCAGGCCGCTTCTTATCACCTGACAGGGGAGAGCTTCCCCGGTTGGACGTAGCGCGTGGGAGTAACACGTTATTCCCATAGATATAGAAACCTAGATACCTCATTGGCCTCTGCAGTTCATTGGAGAGACCTGTATCTCGGGCACCATTTTGGAGAAGGCAAGCTTCCCGACTACTGGCCAATCACAGTGCGTTTGCCTTCTCCAAAATGGCACCCGAGATACAGACGGAGGAGGTGTCTCCCTTTATATGTCAATGGTTATTCCAATCAGTTCCTTTCCCCTCCATCAGGCACCCCAGCTGACCAGGGGGAGGCAGCATAGAGACCAGGATTACTGCATGTTTTTTGTGGGGGTACGTACCCTAGGGTATGGGCACTGATGACGCGGAGGAGAGAATACGGCCCCAGCGCCCACAGCGTCCCCGGCAGGAATCGAACCTGGGACCTTCTAGCTGTGAGGCGGCAGCGCTACCGACTGCGCCACTGCGCCACCCTTATAATAATTATTATTATAATAATAATTATTATTATTGTTATTATTATTTACTAAAGTTGCCTTCCACATAAATGGAAATGCACATTTTGAACAGCAGTACTGAGTGCTAAGTATGGGGCCACTAGTAACTATCTGTTAAAAAATCTAGTTTGAAACTTAAACCAGACCAAGTTGTGAGGTTCATATGAGGTTCATATGAATTTAGACTTTGCCGTATGAATTTGGTTTTAAAATATGTCCACATTTGAGCCTGTAACATAAAGAAAAAACATACTGTAATCTCTACTATGCACATTTTCTTTAATTAATCAGGACATAATGGTTTACAAGTTGAGATGAGCTTTGTAATTCTGCCAATGTTTTGAACTTCATACACATGCCATTACATATGCTTAAGACATCCTTTAGAGAGCAACCACGTTCAGAACAATGAACACAATTAAAAACAATTAAACTAGGGCCAGGGTAAATGTGGTAAATGTGTTTATCCAATCTTGTTCAGTTTTTTTTCCGGATATGTCCTTTCCTAAATGAATGTGAAGCAGCTATAATTATTCATCTAGCAATACTATTATTTTGAGGATCACAGGATCATTTATTTCCAGATGGCTGTTGTAGTGTTTGAATATACAGGTATATTGTCTTCATTTGTGTGTATGAACCAAAGCAAAGCCCCAAGTGTTAGTTTACCTCTGAGAGACTAAAAATGGACCCACACTGGGGATTTAGCTGTGTTGCAAACGGATGTCGAGACAATGAGGAAAATGGAAATGAGCAAAAGACGGCAGAAGAAGGGAAGGAAGGGGGAAAGTGAGAGAATGGATCGGGGTGGTGTTACCTTTTCTTTGTCTCTCATGGATCCCTTTCCAAGAATTGACATCTTTGTTAGAGTGTCCTCCTGTAGCCTCTTTAACGAGTTCCCACGTGGCCCCAGAAGTTTGCCGACAAAGTTAAACTGCAACGCAGAAACAAGTAGAGGATCAATGACAATCTGCCCGTTTAGCGATGAAGAGGAAAACATTCCTTACAGTATGTCAATCACACTGCACTTCAACCAGTGTGCTTTTCATTGAAAGCGGGAAAAAAACAATGAGCCTTTTCCACCGTCTGTAGTTTGTCACGGCATGCAGTGAGCTTCTTGTAGGAAACACTTTTCAAACATTTTCCCAGTGAAGCCTTTGCCACAACTTTCATACTTTCATTAATTACTATATTTCGGACTCTTTTCTAGGTTCTTCCTCGCTGGCTTTTAAAAAATGCATTTAGAAGACATTTGTAGAATCCCCAGAAGCAAAGATTTGAGTTAAAAATGTTCGCTTTAAAAAACATATCTAGGCCTATATTCAAAGATTTGAACAACTTTCATTAATTACTATATTTCTGACTCTTTTCCATGTTCTTCCTTTCTGGCTTGCTCTGAAGCAACCTACATAAATAATAGAGAAAAAAATACTCTCTTTCACACACACACACACACACACACACACACACACACACACACACACACACACACACACACACACACACACACACACACACACACACACACACGGCGAGGTCTGTCCAATTCTTCGGCTAAAGTTGGGTTACCGCGCCTCGCGAGGTTAAACTCTGTTATGTAGACACTAGACAGTGGAGGTTTTTTTGTGGAGCAACACACCCTATCAATGTCATAGCAATACCAACACAGGCCAGGCACAGTTACCCCTGTCCCTGTAACATGCTCAGGGAGCACCGCAGTCTCCCTTTAACAGTGACTTATAAAGCTGTCTGCCTCCACTATCTAGGTCATCAATTAGCAAGCGGGAGGTATAAGACCAAAAAAGAAAGAAAAAAAAGAAGGGGAAAAAACCCCATCACATTTCTGTTCCAACACACCTCACCTACTTCTCTGCTGTCCTTTGTTCAGAAAGCCGGTGCTCATTAGGAGCCTTTAGTGAAGAGTGTGTTCTAATGCGGTGAACTCTCCAGCACCGTTACATTGTGTTCTCTCAACTTTTGTGGTTACAGTCTTAGCCAAGAACAGGGGGAGACCTATGCCTGATTTATACTTGCAGGTGTCAAGGCCCCCCCCCCCTCCTGAAATAGCAGATCTACAATCTCAAAAGACTTTAGAAACCGTATTATTGAGAAAAATAGGCATCATCATGGATCTTTTGCCTTAAAATGATACGTAACCTTCTTGGCTTTAATGTTGATCTTGACCGTAGACATTTCCTATATAGGCCCATCATTAATGTGTTTATGTTTTATTCATAGGTGGTTCCCTCGGCAGCTTTATTTCGTGTTAAGACACATAGACATGGTGGTGTTACTTTTGCAGGATAATAGGCTGTTCTCAACCTTTTCTGGACCAGGGCCCACTTGAAAATCAATGTTCGCGGCCCACCCATCTCACTACTTACTATGTTAACACAGCACTGTGTAACTTTTCCTCTTCTACCCCGGATTGAACCTGGTTTCGTGCTTAAGTGCTGACATTTTTAGCATTGAGCGTATAGAGCCGGCCTGCTTGCTCAGGGGATAAATTGAATCTTGGGTAACCGCCTTCCATGCCGACATCTCGCCACTCCGACTAGTGGCTTCTGTGTGCGGTTAGGGTTAGGGTGAGGGTTAGGTATAGGGTTCGTTAACGTTGGAAAGGCGACATGTCGGAAAGGCGCCATGTAACCGAATCTTGACCATCAGGTCAAAATCCGTGTCAGATCCTGTGTCTAGGTGAGACATGACCTTTGACACGATCTAAATGTCTCAACAGAAGAGCAGGGAGACAAAATACAACCACCCCGATTGATCTGCCTACACATACATCATGTCCTAGCATGAGCGAATAGGGGAAGGGGATCAACGTCACGTGATTACCTTGTTTGACCTGGCAAAAACTCGGAAGTGTGTCTCAAAGAATGTGATTGCTGGCAGAGTCGCGGAAAGTTTAGAATCTTGACCATCAGGGTGTCACTTCATGCCACGGTGCGAGCTGGTACATCTAGTATTTTTTCAAATGTTTGAAAAATCTTGAGGGTCCCTGGCACAATACATTTTCAGACGGGGTTCCGTAGTCAATGATATATATCAATATATCAACCTTTGAGAAACTGCCATAGATACATCAGTGTATATCATCCTCACTGTATGTTTGATTGATTGATTGATTGATTTATTGCATATTTTATTAGGCAAAAAATGTAAACAGCACAATTACATTTATAATACTTGTCTAAAAGGTAACTTTTTGTTCTTGGATCCAATGCAGTTCTTATTTTAGTTCTTTTTAATACTTTTTTCATTGCTTATGTTATATTTATAAACCCCACAGACAGACTTAACCACTTTCAATGTCATGATGTAGGCAAAAAAAAAAGACAATGTGATTCATTTAGAAAATGTGTCACCATGCGACAAATTGTGAGTGTGCAAATCGTTTATTTTGCACGACACTCGTACAAATAAATAGAGCATTCATTTATGATTTATAAAAGGATTAAATATGGAGATAAAGCCATGATATCGTCTCTGTCGGGTGGAAGCCTCATATCTCCAAAAATTGCAGATCTACAAGCTCAAAATGTGTCGCTTTGCGGCGTGTTTCGAGCTTGTAGATCTCCTATTTTGATACTTTTGAGTGATGTATATTAACACATTTTGGAGGGAACCCCATGGTACCGCCCCAAGGACCACTGGGGGTCCCCGGACCCCACTTTGAGAACCAATGCTATTGGTTGCAAGTGGTTACGTAAAAAAAAAAAAAACGAGTACTCCTTCCACCACTGCTAATGGATGTGATCACAGGTTGCTGTTGTTTGTGTGCCTCAGCTGAAGTGTTGCTGAGATGAAGGAAGGTGCTACCATGCGTCTCTCTCTCTCTATCTCTCCATCTCTATCTCTCCATCTCTCTCTCTCTCTCCATCTCTTTCTCTCTCTCTGTGCGATCATGAAAGAAACGAGGAGGGACAAGAGAATACCAAAGGACACAAATAAAAACCGCAGCAAAATTTGACCGCCTCTTCTTCGTGTCACCGTCATCATCTCTCCCACACTGGCAAACCCAACAGAGGAGGAGGAGGAGGAGGTGGTGGAGGAGGCAGGGCGATGGCGTCTTGGGGATGATTAAAAAGTCAGTGGACACAAGTGTAGAGGAAGGAAATCTGTGATTAATCACGTTTAACCGGAGGGAGGGGGCGGGTCCGGGATGGGAGGGGGGGCCACACATCTAAGATCCTTTCATCATTCATCTGAATGCATTATATACCGTGTAGAGAGGTGTGTGTGTGTGTGTGTGTGTGTGTGTGTGTGTGTGTGTGTGTGTGTGTGTGCGGACCAAAGGTCCCCATAAGTATAGTAGAATTTTGAGAAATAAGACATTGTGAGGACAATTTTCCTGGTCCTCAAAAGAGAAATTTGTTGTTTGTTTTATGGTAAAAAAAAAAGATTTTGGGGGAGTTAGGTTTACAATAGGTTACCGGTCAGGCATTTAGAGATTAGGTTAAGATTGGGGGTTGTGCCTGATTTATACTTACACAGTATACACAAAAATAGCCAATCTGCAACGTAGTGTGAGCTTATAGATCGGCTATTTTCAGCTTCAGGTTTAGAGTTAAAAATGGCCAAATAAGTAAATAAATAAATGTTACCCATTAATAAAAAATCGTTAAAATGTTGGTGTCCTCACAAGTATAGTAATATGAACGTGCGTGCGTGCGTGTGTGCGTGCGTGTGTGTGTTGAGAAAAGAAGAGCCAGTGCTGCAGATTGTGCTGAGGACAGCAGGGCAGCAGCAGCAGCGACAGTGGAAGGATAAATGGCTCTTCCTCACCGCAGAGAAAAGCCACAGTCTGAACTGGAAGCTGACCAGAGGGACCCCTTCTCTCCTTTACGGAGGAAGGGGTGTACCCTGGCTTTGTGTACCCAGGGTACTGGCGGGGACTGGCGGAGGGACACAGGTGACCGCAGATCTACAAGCTCACAGACCTGTGAGCTTGTACAGCTGCTATTTAAAAAAATAAACATCAAAGATGTTTGGAGAATGTTAATGTATCCCTAAATTAAAAAAAAACATTTGTACAAAATGTCATGAACTGTCCTACTGACTAATGCTTTAGAGTTGTGTGTGTACCATATGTAGAGGTGTATTAAAGGTCAGCTTTACCGCGTAAAAGCTGTTAGTGGATGGATACACTATAGAGTCCACTAGAATGCATAACTGACGCGTTTCTGAATTCATAAATGGCAAATGGTACATCTATATGGCGCCTTTATCCAAATCACAATGTGCATTACCTTCACCCATTAACGTGCGCATTCACTCACTGACAGCGGAGGAAACCACGCAAGGCTCCGACCGGCTCATCGAGGGCAGTTATAGGGGTTCAGCGCCTTGCTCGCGGACGCTTGGAGACAAATCCAGGGGGAGCAGCGGGGATCGAACCGGGAACCTCACGAACACGATTTCCCTAAGCTCTACCTCCAGAGCCACCGCCGCCCTATTTATACAACATTAACACTATATGGCGTCATTTACTCGTCTAAAACAGAGAATCCAAACATCCCAAAAATAAAATAAAGGTTATTTGGGTCAGTTATTTGCATTAAAGTAGACAAATCCAATTCACCAATGTTCGGTATCAAAACTAATACGTGAGGAATAATTCCCTTTGCCCCAGAAAACCACACATCTGGAACGTGCCGCTATATGGTGCCCTTGTCCTCATCATGTCCCCATTCGTTTGTTCAAATTAACACCCAGTGTTCGTATAGTGGCTGGATTTGAGCACTCTAAACTCCATGCTAAAGAGCTGCAGTGGTGGAAGAAGTACTAATATCATAATATGAATGTACTCTGTTACATGTAAGTCCTGTATTCAAATATGACTTGAGCAAAAGTTCAAAATTGGCATCAATCAGCACCAAAGAAAAAGTACAAAATTGTGTCACACTGTTTTGAAAATAGCAGATCTACAGTTGTAAGCTTGGAATAGCATAAGTAATAAAATAGGGCTTTACGTGGTTAATGTACTGTACATTTAGTAATATAATAATTTAAGGAACTCTAAAGTTTTCAAATATTTATAGCAGAGTAAAAAGTACAATATTTGCCTCAGAGATGTACAGTAGTAGGATGTACTGTAGGAGTAGAGGTAAAAGTACTGAATATTGGAAATACTCGAGTAAGTAAGAATACCTCAAAACTGAACTCGAGCGCAGTACCTGAGTACATGTACTTAGTTACTTTTCCACCACCGCTAAAGAGCCATTTGGAAAATGGGAGTGCCACTTCAATGGCAAAAGTCAAGAGGTGACTCTTGCGGTTCAGGAGAAAACCCATTGAAGTCAAAGCGATCACTCCTGCTATTGCTACCTGTCAGACAGAACAAATTGAATTTGTCTTCCTTCAGTGGGCTTGTTGGAACTCTAAACAGCGTATTAGCGGCTCCACTTATCAAAGCTGTCAAAGTAAATCTGTTTAGCTGTGAACCTATGAGACACAGATAGGCCTCCAGATGACATTTCATGCTCAGCGCTCGGTACCAAAACATTTAACACTGGGGACAGACTAGCAAGTTTACTTTTGAAGCATATTACACTTTGGGAGCGCACAGAGCAGTCTCACCCTGTGTAAAGGTTCACATCCTACTACTGACTACAGGTTATTGCAAGAGTTCCCAAACTTTTCAGGCCACAACCCCCCAAAATAATCACATTTGGACTGGGAACCCCCCACCCTGACAAGCACTTGGAATTGTAGGCATTACATTTAGTTTTACTCGGTTCCACAGATACATATTGTAGCCAAACTACAAGCTCAGTGCGAGGCGTTGTGAGCCAACAACAATGTTTGCCTCTTTCTTACATAATATTTGACAATTTGGTCAATTTGGTATTAAAAAGGTCCAAGTCATTAAATTGTAACTTTAAGAATGTGCAGATACCCTGTTTGTTACTGTTGAGTGAGAAAACAATGTTGCACATAATCATCTGGGGACCCCCCGAAATAATTTGGGGGACCTGACCCCCAGTTTGGGAACCACTAGTTTATTGGTTCCCAAACTTTTCAGCTGAGACCCAAAAGAATAGATACATTTGGTGTCTACCCAGGACCCAAACTTACAAACAATGAATTAACGAATGAATTAACCACTTAAAGGGATATTTCACTTTCAAAAAAACTTTTGGTGATTGTATCGTCTACTCAGGCTTATGTGAGCCCCCCAGACAGTTTTTAAGTTGCTTGATTCAATATTTAGATATTAGATATTCATTTTATTAGACACCGCCCCCTTCCCATACAAACCCATTGTAACTTCAAACTCCATTTTTAACATGTTAGATTCATCAAAAACACCCGTCCTTGGTTCACCCGTCTCCTACCGCCCCCCTAATACGCGAGGGGGCCGTGTTTTTTCAATAACTTTTTTCATTTATTTTTAATATTTTTTGGGGAAAATGAAAAAAATAAAATACAATAAAAAAATGTAATAAAATAAATGAAAAAGAATCTCGGAAAAACACGGCCCCCTCGCGCATTAGGAGGGCAGGGTGAGTCACCAGAACCAAGGACGGGTGTTTCTGATGAATCTAACATGGTTAAAATGGAGTTTTAAGTTATAATGGGTTTGTATAGGAAGGGGGCGTGTCTGATAAAATGAAAATCAAATACCTAAATACTGAATCAAGCAACTTAAAAACTGTCTGGGGGGTCACAAAGGCTTGAGTAGATGATAAAATCACCAAAAGTTTTTCTGAAAGTGAAATATCCCTTTAAGCATCATTTTATAGTGAAAATAGTCCATCTAAAAGCTCACAACACCACGCGACGCAACGCATTATTCTGGATAGGGTGGCGGGGACATCCTTCCGCAGTGAGGTCACCCCCGGTGGCACTTTAGCTTGCAATGATTGGTCATCCACATCTCATATCACCCGAAGAGTTATCGGTTATCAGCCCAAGGGGATTCTCTGATATTTCATCACTCCCCTCGTCCAGAGTGAATCAAGTTTCAGTATGTGATAATGGCTTACCTCAAACAATTCCACTCAAACTGAAATCCCAACATATTTATATACAGTACGTACATAGAATTTAGAATAGAAAACTAGGTCCATTTTATTCCTGCAAGATGGTTATATTTCCGCTTTGGTTCACGTAAAGTATAGTTTGAGCACGACCCTTTCATTTTCCCTGCCCTCACCAACCCATTGGTCTCGGCATACTGCAGGGCTGCATGTTTCTTTCTTCCCCTTGGGGGGCTGAGGTGAAAACTTGAGTGATGTCCGCCATCTGAAAAAAGCCTTCTCACTTTTACACACGACTCCCCCTCACCCCCGCCCCCGCCCCCACCATCACGCTCCCAGTGGGCTATCCCTGTCAGGCAGCTGAGCGTGCCGCGCGGCTCCATTAAACGCCGCCGACATCTGAACGGGCTGAAGTGCTCTCATCACGCGGCCAACAACGTTATCACTCAAAGCAGCAGCACGCCGCTTATGTCCATTTTGACAAAGAGGTTGTCATGAGGCTCGCCTCTCTGTCCAGAAAGAGAGGAATTTATGACTTAAGCGAGCGGACTATGTCAGCCGACGACCATTGTATTGTTGCCCCCATGTTTCTTCAATATATTGACCATGTCTAACAAAAACAAACTTTTCGGTATGACCCGTATTGCCTCTAAGATTATTGGCCGTCCCACACCCACACTTTGTGATGTGAACGATACCCATCACACGTTAAGCACTCACACTAGCAAATGACACTGATCTTTAGTTACTACTACTTTTCAGATTATTATGATATTATGAAACATACATTAACCACTTTAGCCCTATTTTACGCATAGGCTATTTGAAAATAGCCGATCTACAAGCTCACGACGCGTCGCATCGCGACGCGTTGTGAGCTTGTAGATCGGCTATTTTCAAACATGTTAGTACTTATAGTCTTTTACTTTACTTGGTACTTTAAGTATATTTTGAAGCCAATTCTTTTGTACTTTTACTCAAGTAACATTTTGAAAACAGGCCTTTTACTTGTGACAGAGTATTTGTACATTACTTTTACTTAAGTAAAACATGCAAGTACTTTAAAGTTTGTTTTAGTAGGAGTTTTGTCCATTGTGCCATCGCTGCACTAAACAAAGTCCCTCGATCTTCGATATGTTGCTTTGTGTGTCCTGGGGACTTCATGTATTGTGCTTGACGTTTTGTGCAGTGGTGGAAAAACTACTCGATTTTGTAACTTAAGTAATCAATCAATACTCCAATGTAGAAACACTCTGTTTAAGTAAAAGTCCAGTAATCAAAATGTACTTGAGTGAAAGTACCAAAGTGTTGGCATCAAAATATACTTAAAGTTCCAATAGTAAAAGCACTCATTTGTGCAGAATGTACCGTTTCACAAGGTATTATATGTATAAAATGTATTCAAATCTTTTGAAAATGGCAGATCTACAAGCTCATGCGATGCGTTTTGAGCTTGTAGATCAGCTATTTTCAAATAGCCATACAGTAGTTTAAATAGGGCTGAAGTGGTTAACGTACGTTTTGTAATAATAATTGAAATCAAAGTAGTAACTAAAGTTTTCTAGTAATTGTAGTGGAGTAAAAGAACAATATTTGCCTCTGAGATGTAGTGGAGTAGAAGTATAAAGAATTGAATTTTTTTTTTTTTAAAAAGGTACAGTAAAAAATACATCAAAATTGTACTTACAGTAAGTACAGTACTTGAGTAAATGTTCCACAAATGGTTTGGTGCTATTAGTATATGTGTTTTCTGTGGAACATGCTGTGAGGCTGAATATCCCTGTGAGACAATAAAGACTATTATTATTATTGAGTTATTATTCTGTGGATTCATATATTAATGAGTGCAAACCATTATAAACAAATGAAGGGTCATAATTAAGTTCAATGATCATCATAGTTCATTTGTATAAAAAAGATATGTATGTCCTGTACAGTATTGGGTAAAAAGTTAAATCCACTCAAGTATAAAAAAAACATTGCTCATTCAAACTAATTAATTTCATTTTGTTATGCATCTTACATTCATGCATAATGATGGTTATACATGGGAAATGACTGTACCATGATATATTCCAACATGTATGGATGCGTCATTGAACAAGGTCAGGGTAATTGGTGGGGTAAAAAGAGCAGCCAATTACAGCTGTGGCATTTCAAAAGCTTAAATCACTGATTCAGCGTGGAATTATAATTCTGAATGTAAATTCTACCTCATCTGTGCCGGTGGACAGAGGCCGATTCAATTTATTAATTTAACCACTTAAACCCTATATTCTTCGTTGACCGGGGTCCCCCAGGGCTCTATCCTAGGCCCACCTCCTTTTTTTCCCTGTACAACAAATCTCTTCAGCAAAAATAGACGATCTAGTTTGTAGATCAGCTATTTTCTTTTTACTTAAGTCAAAGTATCAATACTGCAATGTAGAAAATGTACCCAACTTTTTTTTTACAAAAGTATTGGCATCAAAATATACTTAAAGTACCAACAGTAAAAGTACTCATTATGCAGAATGTCCCGTTTCACAAGGTATCATATGTATAAAATGTATTAAAATACTACTAATACTACTAATACTACTACAAGCTCACAACGCGTTGTGAGCTTGTAAAAATTGAGTAAAACTTGAGTATTAGTTACTTTCCACCACCGATGTTTGCACCCCCCACCAATGGGGACACTGGGGTTTTAGAGGTCAAAAGGGAAAAGCCAATACACATAATGGTAAATGGACTGCATTTATATAGCGCTTTTCTCCAAAGTGCTTTAATGTATTTCACATTCACCCATACATTCACACACTGACGGCGCAGGAAACCATACAAGGCACCAACCTGCTCATCGGGAGCAATTAGGGGTTCAGTGTCTTGCTCAAGGACACTTCGACACCAACTATGGGGGAGCCCGGGTTCGAACTGGGAACCTTCCGTTTCCCAAGCTGCCCCGCTCTACCTCCTGAGCCACTGCCGCCCCATAATTTATAGATAGATAATTTATTATTTATAGCATCATCTCAATAACTTTCTGTCTCCCATGCTTCTGAGCGTTATCTACTTTTAGGATACTATCCTACCATATTACTTACTTTAGGAAACTGCTTGACTGGTATTAAGATTTTCTGTCCCAGTTTCATGTTCTTATTGATGACGACGTCGATGAACTTCTCCTCTTCCTTCCCCTCATCTTTCTGGAGTTTCTCGATTTCTACAGAAACGGGAGGAAGAAAGGATCAGAACACAGAAGCGTACAAAAGGGTCAGTGTCTGGATGAAGTGGCGGATGAAAGATTCTTTCTGATAACTTGCGATGAAACGTGATGTTCTTTCTGAGGAAGAGAGAAAGAAACTGCAGCCTACTACAAGTTTGCAAAATTCACCCACGTCTCTTAAGCCAGAGAGCTCTGGCACCATATTCTGTAACTTGTCTCGCAAAAATCTATCATCTGTATGTCAAAGATATATTTTTAAATATCTTTTGGATTTGGGGAATTTTGGTAAGATTCACCTGTACAGGAGTTACGACACTGATAAGCAATGAGGGCAGGGCGTTCAACTTCAACATCAGTGTTTTTTTATTGACAATCATAGCACAATACACCCACCTTGGTCAACAACCTGATTCAAACTAACTGGCTGCTTTTTATCCACCTGTTTCCTAGGCTTTTCACTGTGTTCCACTTCCTGTCTTTTGATCCAATGAAATCCAATGAAACCGGTCAGATGACTAATGATATCCAATGAAATCTGACAGGAAGTGGAAAACACAAGGCCTAGGAAACAGGCATAGACATATAAAGGTAGACGCCTCCTCTGGCTCTGAGGCGTCTGTATCTCGGGCGCGCACCAGCTTCCGCCCTCAGTCGCGTGCGTCACAGAAGGGGACGTTCGGTAGGCCAATCAGAGGCCTACTGAACGCCCCCTTCTGTGACACACACGAATAGGGAAAAACTTCCTTGGACCAGGGGCGGAAGCAATACAAGGGTATTGCGATACAGGTCGCTCCAATGAACTGCAGAGGCCAATGAGGTATCTAGGTTTCTATATCTATGGAAACAGGTGGATAGGCCCCTGCTGCAGGAAATTACCTGGATGATACCATTCACTGGGGGGGTAATTCCTAAACACATAGATCTACACCACATAGATATAAACATACTACATATATACTGTAGATTAAATGCATATGCTCATAAAAAACAATAATATCATCTACTACTAAATATAACCCCACAAGTCAATTCACATTCCTGAACACCCCTTCCATGTTGTACTGCTCCGGTCTCCTAAGGAAACTCTTTTGCCTGAACACCATAGCAGACATGACAGGTGAAGTGTGCAAACATTTTCTTCTTTACTCTTAACAATTACCTGTGTTGCTAGTATTTCAGCTTATGAATTGCAATTGACTATATATATTAACACTGTTTTCTTTTACGCAGGTGGGATGGCCATGCAGCCAACAATACAAAAAATGCCATACTTTGTTCAGTAATATCAATTAATCGATAACCATGTACTGTACAATTATTCCAATGTGCAACTATACTGTGCAAATACATGCTGTATGCTCATTCCTACTGTCCATACAAACAACCAAGTTACGGAACCCTTGGTCTTTGTTGCAAATTTCCATTTGTGCTAAGCAGCAAGCTAGATCAAAGCCTGACATAGCCAATGCTTTTTACTATTTAAGTGGCAGTAAAGGCGAAACTGAAGTGTGTGTGGGGGGGGGGACATCTGCTTTATTTTCTTCAACACTTCCAACAGACTGTTTGGTGGAAGCATTTGAAAAATGTGAGAGACAACAGTCAGTTTGACTGATTGATTGACATTTGTATTGACAAAAATGAATTTGAACATTATATTTGTGCATATCTGTAAAAAGGATGCCATAGTGTGGGTGGGTGGGTTGGAGTAGCAGAGACATACAGGAAAATAAAATCAATAATAAAAAACATTCATACAATTTCCAGTGTACTTGACAACTAAAATAGCAAAAACTGCATGGGTACTGTATAAGCAGAGAGAGTACTATACCCATGCACACACCATCTCAATAAAATGTTTTTTTGCTTTTCATTTTGGGGAAATTGCCGCAGTCATGCAGGCACCATTCACCTGGCTAGATGAGGCTCCATCACCATAATAATTTTGCAATTTCTGTGGCGATTCAGAGTTGACTTGTATTGACGCGTCGGGGTGCTCGAGTTCCCTTTCATGTACTTTATGGAGAAAACGATAGCGAGAGAGAGAGAGGACGACACCGGGCTGCCGTACCTCCAGGCTACCGAAAATATTGGCCGTCACGGTCTTTCTCTTTGATGTATTTGGAGATGTAACCTTGAAGGTTTAATGAGTTGGATAACATCTGTGTTCCAGTGCCAGTTAAGTGGTTTTGCGGAGAGGTTGGCTGGCTAGAAACGAGTGGGAGAGCAAGACAAAAGACTCGGGGCTACAACCTGCCAGGGTAAACAACCAACAGAAAGGTGAAGAGGAGGGTAAATACACACTGAAATGGAGTCTTGACTAAAACAATACGGAATAAAAACAAACAATAAATATATATAAACGAGGACGGATCTTTTGGAGCTATCACAAAGCTTAATGACTGCTGGTCAGTTTGGCTGCTCAGCGATTACAATCTGTCACAGTGCTTTGCAAGCAAGAGGAGGGTCACCAGAAGTAGCATAATACCACTCAAAAATAATGCAGCGTACTGTACCATATTGTCGCTTTCGGGCAGAAAACTTCTCCATGTCTCCATATTTCATCTTTTTATTGACCTTTATTTTCATAAATTAATGCTGTATGATATTTTGTTGTACAACAGTGTGTCACGCAAAAGTAGTGAAAATAGCAGATAATACGTCATCTTTTTTTTGTGACCTTTTTCATCCCGCAGGGGAACTTTAGATTTCAACTTCGCCCAGCTGAGTGCTGCCCACAGAGGAGCGCTTGAGCAGTTGGGGGTTAAGTGTCTTGCTCAGGGACATTTCAACACATTGCTGAGGCCTGGAACCTGCATGGGACCTCCGGGAACTCCGGCTTCCCAGGTGGGCGCTCTAACCGTTGAGCTATGGCCGCCCCCAAATGTGATGTGTTGGGAACTTGTAGATCTGCTATTTCTGCCGTTTTCCGGGCGCCAGGTTGAAAGTGGTTGGTTAAGTCTGTGGGCTTTATACATATTTAAAGACAAAAAGAACGCACACCCTATACGTCTTCAGTGCTGAGCCAAACTGCAAAAGCAGCAAAATCATGAGCGAAAAAAGGGGTCTCACAACTCACTGTTAATGCTCTTTTAATGCAGCGTTCTTCAACTTGAAGAAGACCGCAAGGTCGAAACGTCGTTGTTTTCGCTACTATGAATAAAGTTTGGAGCATTAAAAATTAGTTGCGAACCCCCCCTTTTTTCATTGTATTCATACTTAAACACTGAAAAGTAAGAGCCTGTGATTAAATAATAACTGCATTGGATCCGCTGAAACACAGCATATATTTTTTTCCATTTCCTAAAAATTATAATTTTTGTACATACAGTACAAGGTTTCAGCAACGATATGGACTATACATACAGTACACTATAAAATGTATGTATGACTACCATATGAGTACAGAAACGAGAAAATTAAACGGTAATGTCCTTTCTGCATGATTCTCTCTATATCTCTGTAATATTTCACTTGTACTGGTTGCAGTGGAGTCTGAGAGAGGAATTGACTTGATTTTACCTGTCATGTCCTCGTTTTGTGTGCCTTCAAACATGGTCTACATCAATTCAGTCATAATTCTTTTTTGGCAGCTATCTGAACGTGGAGGAAAAGTTTCTTCAAAATAGCCATGTTTTGTGCCAGAGTGGTGTTTCAAATTGCCACTCTTCACCAGAGCTACTTTGTTTCTCTTGGCATGTTAGGCACATCGGTCTGGTGTTCGTTGGAAGGTGAATGGAGGATGATGTATACATTTTCAGTCCATTCCTCTTTGAATTCACGGATTCCTTTACTGGCCAACTTTGAACATGCCATTTTGATTGACGTTTGAAATCTAGACTTCTAGCTAACTGCTGGCAAAACTAAACTACTAGCAAACTCCCGCCGAACCAAAAGTAGCTGTCATCTCTCCGTCTGTGCCGCAAACTCTCTCTGAGAATGACTCCAACATGACAGCTGTCTGCTGCACGTTTGTTTGGACCAAACCAAATCACCGTCAGTGGAGCAGTTTCTTTTAAGGGGTTTACTAGATTAGTTTAGTTTTATGTTTTCGAAAAGCCATTTAGTTTTTATTTGTTTTAGTGTTGTTTCTATTGTACTGTAATAGGAGGTAGTCTGGGTGCGGTTCAAAAAGCTCGGAAAATAGCAGATCTACATTTACAGTATGTACACAATGATGTTTTTGCTTTTTATTTTATTTTATTGGATAAAGACTAAAGCTAAGGACATTCTCTCTATGATTTTAGTTTTGTAAACACACAAAAAAGTTAGTTATCATTACTTTTCATTTTAATTCAGTTAACTAAAATGTTTGTTTTTTTTTACATTATTCTAGATTTCGTCATTTCGTTCATTTTAGTTAACTATCATAACCCTAGACCGGATCCGGACCAGAAGCCGGACATTGAGGATCACTGATGTAGGCTGGTGATGAAGTCACTCTTTGTCCTTCAGTTAGTCAAACAAGCACCAAAGTGTTTCTATCGATCGGTGCATTCCTCATATTAACACTGCTGTTGCCAGGAGTCCTTTTCTGTGCTGGGATTAGTTTATGGGTCAAACTGCCCCTGCAGATTCAACAATGTCATGCTAAGGTGAACACAGAGATCATGCTGATCATTTGTTCTTGAGGTTGTCTTGTAGTCTTCTACTAGCCCACTGTTTCCCAAACAGTGGGTCGGGACCCATATGTGGGTCGTGGACCAATTTGTATGGGTCATGAGTAAATACATTTTGTTTTTAATTATTATTCAAAAAGATTTTTTCTTTTTAAATCCCCCAAAAATGCACAATGTTTCATAAGTTTAAAACATATTCAAATGTTTTTCAAAAGGATTCCATAAAAAAAAAATCCATTAATTAGAGGGGGGAAAAATGATGAATAAGTAGTGAAACTAGTAGATCTACAAGCTCACAACATATCACATCGCGAAATGTTGTGAGCTTGTAGATCAGCTATTTCCACTAGTTTAGGTCCCTGGGAGACATCACATTTCTCTTTTGGGTCTCGAGCTGAAAAGTTTGGGAACCACTGCACTATAGCCTACAGTATGGGTAATATTGTGTTAGTACTCCTGTTAAAGCTGCACTATGTAACTTTCCTCTTCTACCCCAGATTTTGAACCCAGTTTCCTGCGCAAATGCTGTCATTTTTAATAATAGAGCCTGCCTGCTTGCTCAGGGGATAAATTGATTCTTGACCTTCATGTCAAAATGACATTTGAAAAGTTTGGGAACCGTTGATCTAGGGCAGTGTTTCTCAAAGTGGGGTCCGGTTCGATATGGACCCTACTACTTACAGGTCTGTAACTCTGAGAGCGTACAAATGGAACCAAATGGACCCTTAGGGGTCCATTTGGTTCCATTTAAGTGCACTTTCAGAGTTAAGGGGATCCTTGAAATGAAAAGGTTTGAGAGACACTGATCTAGGGACCATTGCTCACCTTTCCTGAATTTCCTGAATGCAATTTCAGAGACGGACACTGCCAGATACAACTTCTACTTTTTGGGTAGAGACAGAGAGAAGAGAACATTCTTTGGGGGATAACAATGGTCCTCAAATTGATGTGTCGTTATTAGTACTTTCTCAGAAAATGCCACATTCAAAACACTGTTGCAAAGCGATTATACCCGATTATACCCAAAAGGCCTCCTTTTGTTTAATGCGCTTTACATCAAATGTATTTCCTTTGTATGGGTTCAGACTTCCCCTATTTGCATTACAATCAGCGCTAGTTACAATGCACTATTACGGCGCGTGGTACCATGCACTTATGCTAAAAGATGACAACGTACTGATTCTACATCTGTAATGAATCTGCCTTTCGTCTCGTCGAGTAATGAAGAGGTGGGGGTGCAGGGTGGCGGTGGCTCGGGTGGGGTGAAGGGGACCCGCTTTAATATTGTCTTTGTCGGGGCGAAACCTTGTATGTCCCAAACGGTTACTTTTCAGGAAGTACATTTTTTTTTTTTTAAATAACCAAATAAATGGATCCAATGTAAATATTATTTAGCCACAAGCTCTTGTTAATACTTTTCATTGGTTAAATATTTATAAAACCCACAGACTTTTTCCAAAATAGCAATAGCAATAGCCAATCTACAGACTTATTTTACCATAAAAATAAATAAATAAAATATGGATACGAGGTTTCTGCCCGACATCGACACTCATGCATCTCGTCTCAACATGAAATTGTTAAACTTAATGACCCAATCCCCCCTCCCCCCCTCCCCCTGCTCAACTCTCCAGCACTCTGCTGAAGTCATGCATAATCCCCACAAAATCTACCAAAGCTTATGAATTTTAAATGGAGGGGCCTAAATCACGGTGGGCTCACTTTTTAAATGATTCCGTTCCTAATAGAAAAAACAGACAGCTGGGTTGGCACCCCGCCGCGCGGTGCCGCCACTCACGGCCATCCAGCTCACAGGCTGTAGATACAATTTTAATGTGCCGAGGGGCTCGCATGCATCACTCTGTTTCACACAAAAAAAACTCAATACATGACAACACCTTTCCAGCAGTAAAAAGTAACTAAGTACTCTTATTCAAGTACTGTACTTAAGCACAATTTTGAGGTACTTTTACTTTACTTGAGTATTTGAGCTCCATGCACTGATCTCGTACCCCCAAATTTGGCACAAACATGGGGATGAATGCATTCTACTATTCTGCCACCAAAATGTGGAACGCCCGTAACACCAGCCATCAAACTTTGCAACTGGACCTAGATAAGTCGCTTGCTTGCCACCAGAGAGTACCGTCAGAAGGTTGAGGACTTTTACTTGTAACAAAGTATTTTACCAGTTGTACTTTTACTTAAGTCGAAAATCTGAGTACTTCTTCTTCCACCACTGCTCACGGCCATGCATCTCACAGGCTGTAAATACAATAAAATGTTAATGCACGGAGCACTCCCAGGGATGACACTGTTTCACACCCATTAAAAAAGTCCAAATATGATAACACCCTCATGAGTCGGGCAAAAATACAGCCGCTGTTGCCATGTCCACTTATTTTCTGTCGCTTGTAATATTGGTAGTTGCAGGTTGTGGTTGTTTTTGGGGGGCTTGTTTCTAAAGTGTAGTCGCTTATTTGGGGACCCCCAAATGAATATGGGGGTCCCCATATTCATGGGGGCCTAGTCGCTTCTTTTGGGCTTGTTTTCGTAGACCTGGCCAGTTGTTTCTCTCGCAGAATCTGACAACACTGAATACAGCCAGCCAGCGCTGCCGCCAGCTTTGGTTTAAAATGAAATGATGTAACCCTCATCATCGCTCCATGTTGGACATGTTTACATTTCTTTTTTGCATAATCATTTGAAAGTTAATTAATTAATAACTACTGGCTGAGTGGTTTGAACAAAAGCACCATTATGACACTCTAGACTAGAGGGAAACAATGGCTGTTTGGTGACATGTTTCAATTAATCATAGAGCTCTATGTTCTGTTTCACAAAATGCCTGGCCTAAGAACACAGCCAATACGGATAGAAAGAGCCAAACCAGACTGGTGTGCTATTCACTATATCCCACGTACTGTCAGTCGCAAGAGCCAGCTAGAGCTGGCTGCATTAACAAACAAATAAATAAGTAAGAGCCCAGCCATATTGCATCTATGATGGTCATGCCAGTACTTGCATTTAAGGATTAAAAAGTATAAATTACAAAGTACATTTTCTTTTTATTAGCAATCTATTGCTGAAATGTAGAACCTTTTCAAATACATGTTCAAATATAGTGAAAATAGCTGTTGTTTTTTGTTCAAAAATTTTTGTATTTTTATCTTTTATTAACATAAGAACAATGGCTTCCATTAGAGCATGCTAACTTCCCAGGAATAGAAAGCCTGCCGTTTCTATTAGCTTGGATTCCCCATCGATGATGTCACTGGTAGGTGGTAGTTTCTGAACTGTCCACAGTCCTCCTCTGAGAGACAGAGTGAGACATATTTTACCATATTATAATGAGCATTAGTGAGGACCAATTATATGACGATCGGTTAAAAATGGGTGAAGTCGTCCTTTAAGTATGTCGTCCACCACTGGACAAAAATAGCGCAAAGTAAATGAGAATAATAAATATAAATATTCCTATGGGCTTCCTTAATGTAGCGTTACGGGGCAAAGTACATCTGAGGTGAAAGCAAAACAAAGCCCCACATTTCATTCTTAATGGTCCCTGACATTTTCATCTATATTTGAGTATGCACCGCTCTCCTAAAGCTATAGAAAATCAGGTAACCATGACAGGAGATTAAACCTGCTTTTCAATTGACCATAAATTGGACAGAGAATTTATAAAGTTATTATGCGTCTTGTCAAAGCACTTGCATCCAAATTATTATTATTATTTTTAATTAAATTTTGTTTTAACTAGAGTTCAAGCTAATTTTCAGGTGGTCTCTGGGTGGAGGTCAATGTTAAAACTACAATACAGGACTTATTGTCTGTGCCAGGCTGGATGGCCGAAGGCCGGGCAGCTGAAGGCCTCGCCACGTTTAGTCCAAAATCCACATGAAAGCCATGCCAATATTAAACCCCATCTGGTAATAAACCTTATTTTAACCCAGCGACTCTCAAACCTTTTTTTTCATTTCAAGGACCCCCAGTTTAAAATGCATTAGGCCACAGACCCCATTTGATTAACAAAATGTTTTCTCTGGGACTCCAAACTACACTGTAAACGTGTTTATTGAACTCTTAGGAGTGTACAAATGGACCCTTAAGAGTCCATTTAGTTCGTAAAGAAAAGATAATGGCTTTTGATATGTCATGTGTGGCTGTTCGTCGTTCCACTTTGAGTGTCTGTAATCGCGTTACATCACAACTCAATTGGCCGATTCGTATTGCATCTCGAGTCAGGATTTCTCCGACTTGATGATGCGACACAATATGGCACGTGGTTCTCAACCTTTTCCTTTTCTCAGGGCCCGCTTGGAAATCTCAAGCGTTCACGGGCACGGCCCACCCATCTGACCACTTAACACGGCAGCCGTTCGGCTGCCGTGTTAAGTGGTCAGATGGGTGGGCCGTGTGCATTTTCAGAGCGTGATTATTTTAATGATCAATCAATCGATTGTGTTCCTGGCTTGGATCATTAAAGCTAACGTAGTATATTAAGATCTATCAGCATCACAGGGAAAGCGCGTTTTCAAGGTTTTAAAGAAAAGATACCATGTATTTTTTTTTTACATATATTGTATATATTTTTTTATATTAATATTATGGTATCAATTGAGTTCTAGTGTATTGCCAATTAGTTGGGGGCTCACTTGCAATATCCTCATGGCCCACCAAGTGGGCCCCGGCCCCACAGGTTGGGAATCGCTTATCTGGAGTCAGGGTTTCTCAGACAGACTTGTTGTTGATGTGACATGATGATAAGGCGTTTCACGCGGCCAGTGCTTCCTGTCTGGTGGCGGGAAACTGCCGTATAGGACGTCAATCTGACACCACTTCAAAACACCATTAGTTTGAGATTGTCAGTCTGGCACTGATGTTTGTTTCTAATTTTACATCACACGTCCTGCCACTTTGAATCAAATTTCTCACTGGCACACACTTAAGCGGCCCATAAAAACCACTGATATTAGAAGCTTCTATATGAGGCTAAAATAGAGGAAATGACAGGAAACGAGTGGAAGCTTTACTGGCACCGGCTGTGGTGAACTTAACTAAGTGCATTTATTCAAGTACTGTACTTGGTTTTGTACAGCTTAACGGTACTCTTACTTTACATCCATCCATATGACATCCATTTTTCAATACTTTATACTTCTACTCCACATCAGGCAAATATTGTACTTTTACCCCACAAACATTATTTGACAGCTTCAGTTTACCAGATACGTAAATTGCAGATTTTAACTATTATTACAAAACATACATTAACCATTCATTATTTTCCAATATTACTCGATTCATTATTCTTTTTTTTTCTACTTTCACCGATAATTACATTTAATGCTCAAAAAGAGAAACATACAGTCCAATGAAGACATGTTGTCTGAGATTCACTCGATTGTCTAACAGACATTTCTTCCACTGGCTGCTTTCACTTCAATTAAGGCACTTGCAAGGCACTGCTTCCCTACAAATAACCCCACACTGGCGAGCATGCCGTGTGTTTTACTGATGGGCAAATAAAAAAGCAATGTGTTGATTATCATTTGAAGGAACATATTGTGCCTCATTCATAAAGGTGTTATTTTCTTAAATCCTTCACACAGTATACCTGTAGTTCAATGTTTCATGACATGAAGGACATCATCAAAAAGAACTGCTACATCATACAAAGTGATTCCCCCTTAGAAACCGCGTTATTGATTCTCATTCAGATGGGCACCCATACATAGCCTCCTTAAAGAGGAATTTCACTTTAGTCATTATGTTCTGTAATGTAATGTTGCATCAAGGAGTCTTGTAAGTCTATGAAATCCATGAAGTCCATGAATGAAATAAAAAAGAAGAGTGAAGGACAGGTCTCCCAGTCCCCATGTATTAGAAGGATAATATCTATCACCAGAAGCGTGTGTTTCAGACGTGCGTTGGAGACAGACTCGTTCAACACAATAATGCAGTATGGATGAATTACCCCAAATAGCCCATGTCCAATCGCTATAAAACTGCCCGACACGCAAATCCTAATTCTGAAAATAATGACTATCAGGGTAAGTTGTGAGAAGCGGTGATAGACCTTTCGAATATCTTCTCCAAAGAGAAACATTCTTAAATCTACCACCACTTCCCCAGGTCTGAAAGACGATGATATTGACTTCTCTCCCCTTTCTCTCTAAGACAGTCTATTCTGGTGCAGGTAATATTTCATGTTGGTATGTGATGACACATTCATTATAATTCATATGTTGTGGGCATGTGTGGTGTGGTTAAGTGGTTAAGCAGCTCAATAATGCAACTGCTTCAGAATTTCAACCACTTAAAGCCCTATAGTACTTCCAAGGTGAATATAAAAATGTGCAGATCTACAATCTCACAGCATGTCATAATTTGATGTGTTGCGAGCTTGTAGATCTGCTATGTTCACTATTTTAGAGATTTTGGGGGAATGTGGGAAAGTTGTTGGGGAAAATATTTGTGATAATTTGCAAAAGTTTTTAAGGTTTTCGCTATAATAATTCCAAAATAGGGACGTGAGGGTAAAGGCTCATTATGTAACAGTGTGCCTTGGATATCTTTGGTTACATGTTGTGTGATTCTACAAACACTTTTACACATTTATACTTTCCCTCTTAAAATAAGTGCCTATGAAAAACAAACGTGGGGGATTTACATTTGTTGAAACATGCCAGGTCCCTAAATTTTGGGCGTTTGCCCCTGCAGTATCATGATGGATGGTAATCGTTACTGAATTGGATGTTCGACTCCATAAAAAGGCTACTTAAGGGTCATGACAAAAAGCTTTTCAAGCTCTGAAATCGAAGTTTTATTGGTGTGTGTGTGTGTGTGGCTTGAGAAAAATAAATAAAAACAACATTTAAAAAGTGTAAGTGTAGTGAAAAATAAATGATTTGACTATAATTAAAGCTTCATCTAGGTATCTGCCTGATGTGCAAACTGTTATACTGTACATTACACTATGTTATCTCAGTCATTTATGGTCATGTATTTTATTTAATGTGATTTGATCTTGCTACCATGACACCTGAATTTCCCTCCAGGGATCATTAAATCATGTTATCTTATCTTATCTTATGCTACGTTGATAAAGGCTACAGCCTCTATCTGTAGTGGTATTTTGTTGATATTAATAATGCATGAGCTAAAGAGAAATCCTGTTTGCTGCGTGTGCACCTGATCTTCCAGTCTACTACTTAGTGGTTCTCCTGGGTCAGCAGAGTTGAGCTCTCAATGTGTTGACTGTATGACGAGCTGACAGATAAAGGGACTGCGTCTGTGCTTCAGTTAACAGTCAACAACAAGAAAAAGCACCTTGTACATAATGGTATCTTACTGTTTTAAAGGCTTCTTTTCTATCATTTATAGCAGTGGTTCTCAAACTTTTTCATGTCAAGGACCCCCAAAATGATATGTATTTGGCCATGGACCCCCATCTCAAAATATTTCGTTCCAGGGACCCCCAGAAGCAAAGATTTGAGTTGAACAAAAATATGCATATTCAAAGACTTTCACACATTTTTCACGATTTTTTCAAAAATAGCATATACAAGCTCATAGCACGGCACTTGGTGCCGCGCTATGAGCTTGTAGATCTGCTATTTTTTAATAGCCAAAGTATAACATATAGTTTTTTAAATGATTGTGACGCTGTTATAAACATATTTGCTGGGGACCCCCTGGTACCCAACAAAGGACCCCTGGCGGTCCCCGGACCCTACTTTGAGAACCAATGATTTATGGTAGTCAATTATGATTTTTTTTACCAATTATTTCTCCCCAATTTAGACGTCATGCCAATTAATTCTTCTCCACACAAATCTGTGTTGCCACCGGCACGGTGTTGTATCCTACTACTGGCTCACCTCAAGTGAGGATCCCTGGCCGGCAGGACGAAGCACCTCCGCCCTTCTCCGCCCTTCTCCTCCCTTCTCCGCCCTTCTCCTCCCGCTCAACATACCCTGCTAGGGACCACAACAGCCCTTAGGAGGGTGCCATGTCATTATTCCGACAGCCCATTATTTCGACGTTCCATTGGTTAGACTGGACCCATTATATCTAACCCTATCCCTAACCCTGACCCTAACACTAACCCTTTTATGTTTCATGAGTCATTTATTTAAGTAAACACTGTTCACTGGAAATGGGGGGGGGGCACTCAACCTCAGTAGATGCATGGTTACAGGGTTACGCATAAAAAAATCAGGGTCAGCAGTTTATCTATTTTTAAGAAAATGGGGCGTGTGGGCTTTGTTGTATAAGAAAGTATGACTTTGTTTTAGTTTTTTTTTTTATCTTGAATCGGTACATCAAATGCCACTACATCTGCAAAAATGAATTATTAAATGTTGGCTCAGAAGCTCTCAGATTCTAACCATCGATTTGTAGGCCTACAGTTTACGATTATTCAGCGTAAAGTATGTATGCTCAGGTATAATTGTATTTGTCCCAAGATGGGCAAATTTGTGCTGTAGAAAGTATAAAAACATAAAAACATCTAGCAAATATAAAAACACACTGTATCTATATGCATATAACATGTTACTGTGGACTAGATGAGTATCCACAGAAACCCACCCCCAAGTCATACACACCCCTACAACATTCTGTGTATGTAACAGTCATTTGTTCTCCACTCCTTGGGGAGTTGGTATTGTCACTGTATATTTGCACATTACGTGACATTTGTCCCATCCTATAACTACTAGGAGCAGCGAGAGCCATTTCCCGGGCGCTCGGGGAGCAGCTAGGGTTAAGTGCCTTGCTCAGGGACACTTCAACACATTGCTGAGGCCTAGAATCGAACCTGGGACCTTTGGCCTTCCCAGGCGGGCTCTCTAACCATTCAGCTATACGGCTGCACTGTGTGTTTATGTCACAGTATGTCCTTCACGTATCTCCAGAACCGTTCATCCAATCGACTTCACACTTGGCGGGTATATATATACTGCTGAGGACCCATGGCAGAGCAGCAGGGGGTGAGTGGTTCTCCAGAACCAGCCCACTCAGAACTGGCACACAGCAGGTATGGGCACTGCTAGTCCACTAAAACAGTGGTTTTCAACCCTTTTCATATAAAGGTCCATGCATTTGAGCTACGTACGGACCACCATTTGATGAGATTTAGCCTCTCAGACCCAAAACTGTTGTCGTTGGATGAGATTTTGTCAATTCCATGACTGTATTCCATGCTGTATTGAGAGATAATAACAGGCAAGCATTGATCAAAATAATAATTCTTCTACTCTAATTGTGTAGACTTCTTGTAAATTAAGTAATGCAGATGTTTAACAATACATTTACTCTTGAGAGCGTAAAATGAAACCAAATGGACCCGTAAGGGTCCATTTGGTTTAATTTTACACTCTCAAGAGTTAAAGATCTACAAGGGTCCATTTGGTTACCAAATCTCCATCATTTAGCTGGGGACTGCCTGGAACTCCCTCAAGGACCACTGGTGGTCCCCGGACCACTGGTTGAGAACCACAGCACTAAAATGCTGTGTGTGTTTAGCCTACAATTAACGTTATTTGCTCAGGTAAAAGCTATGAGATAGTGTAGTTTGGATAGTTCCATTTCAGCACGACCGAAAGGCAAGGAAGTCTTATCTGGGTCTATTATAAAGCAAAGCGGGTCTATGCAAAAGCATTACTGATATATCAAGAGGAAACGTATTTCCATCTTCCTCCCTACCTGCATGCATTAAGAGGCAATCTGTGCCATGGAGACTAATGTTTTTTTTATTGAAGTGGGTGAATTATGCCATAACTGTTCCCATCACGTACAATGTGCAGCCTATTAATTACAGTGGAATGGTGGCCTCTTCAATGATCTACAGTATGCAATGTCAACCAGCAAAATTGCCATTCCGTCGAGTGTTCCATATTTAGCAGATACATGATTGGTTGGCCACACATGCTTGCAAGTCCTGCGAAGAACATTCAAGGCATGACACAGTGTCACCGGCTCCCAATGTGCTCGTCTGCAGAGCCAGGATTCAAATTAGAGACATTACTCATCCATTCCTACATAAAACATGGGAACGTGTGGAATGTGCAATATTTGAACCTCAGAAATAGTGTGAATTCTCCAATGGTATTTTTTCTGCCAATATAGTCAGTGATCAAATCGCCGTAGAGGACGAGATATATAGTCTAACCAAACGCAGAAACAGAAAATCAGAGCCTCTGTTCTGTCTTTCTTTATTACTCTGATAAGGTGTGGGCCTACAGTACTGTCATGTCTGAGGCCCTGACGGACACCATACCTTGGTAAGTTTTATAAATGATACCCAGGACTAAAGCTGAGCGGTAAAAGTTTGAATAAGAAACAAAAGTGGTTTTCAAACTTTTTGTGCACAAGGCACAACAAATGGCAAGTCAAAAACCTTTTTAATACCATTTCCCCCCACCCCCCACAATGTATATCTGTGGAGCCGAGTCGATATTCCAAGTGCTTGATAACCAGTGATCTTTCTATCTATAACGTCTGACTACAAATGTGGGCAAGGTTTCAGGATGATCACACTGATACGTTACGTTGTTGTGCACATGTTGGTCCAGCAGTTTGCGTGATTAACTTAGGACACAGAGACACCCCCTACCCCCATGTGTTCCAATGGATCCAATGGAGTTATGAGAATAAGTCACAAGCTCTAATACTTCTCATTAGTTAAGATATTTTGTAAAACCCACAGACAGACGTAAAGGGTGACCAATAGCATTGATTTATGAAAATAAATAATAAAGATATATGGAGATACATGGTTTCTGCCAGTCAGCGCAATATGTAAATATAGTAATTGTACACTGCAAAATCCTTATAGTTAATATAACGTTGAGCGTTGTGATTGATTGATTGATTGAATACTTTATTAGACAGAAACAGAAACCTCCCCTTTAGGTGTCCCGAAACATGGATTTTCAGGCCTGTTTTGAAGGAAGCTAGTGATCCACATGTTTTAAGGGATGGTGTCAGGGAATTCCACACTTTGGTGGCAGTGCAGTAGAAAGATAATTGACCCATGTTTGTTCTATAGGTGGGTGGTACCAGTTAACTATCAGAGTTAAACGAACACTCCACGTGTTGTCAGTGCATGTGGAAATACTGCCAGCCAAAACAACTGCCTTCCACTGTGATAAATTGACAAGTCCACTGAGCCTACCGCACTGCGTGAAAATGACACCATTTTGTCTCCTTTTCTCCATTTTCATCTGGCATTTAATAATAATAAATACACCGAAAGTCACACACGAGAACTCACCTGGGGTCTAAAGGACATTTCGCCGCATGGAAATTGATATTATTCCATGATACTCAACACAAATACAGCCTCTGCCTAGCCATAACAGGACATTATGCTGCCAGGGTCCCAGTAGGCTACTGTAAGCCACGTGTTTCTCAACGTCTGGTCCGGGGCCCACCAGGGGCCCAAATGGAGCCTTACGGGTCTGTAACTCTGAAGCCCCTTTTCCGGGGTTGAACCAGTTCCGTTCTTTTTCCCCGCCTAATTTTGAACCAGTTTACAGTGTTTCCACTGAAAATGAAATGGTTCAGAACCCTAAAAGTTGGTTTGGAACTGGAACCAAAAAATACTTGCCCTGAAACTAAAACAATCTGTGTTCATTTAACTCTGAGGGTGTGCAAATTTTCACACCCTCAGAGTTACAGACCCCCATAGGCGTCCATTAGGACACACTGGTGGTCTGCGGACCGGATGTTGGGAACCAGCACTGTAAGAAGCAGAGTGTGCATGACTACCTCTCCAGAGTGCATGATGTGTGCATGTGTGTGGACACGTGCAATAACGGTCTTGTATACAAAATAATTGTTCTATCTAAGTAAAAACATACAAAATGTATAACAAAATCAGCTATTTTTTATATACAGTAGATGCGATTTTCAAGGGTTTCTTTGTTTCGATGCAAAAAATTGATTTTAAAGGGGTTTTTCGTTCAGATGTGATCAATCAATTTTTTTTAACAGATATGATCTTCAAGTTTTTTTTTCAAATACAGACATCTTCAGATTTTTTCATGCAGATATCTTCAACATTTCTTTCATGCGATCAGGGTTTCTCTTTCTTCTTCATACAGACACAATCTTCAAGGGTTCTATCAAACAGTGGCATTCAAATGTTTTTCTTTTCATACAGACACAATCTTCGAGGGATTTTTCAAGCAGGCACAGTCTTCAAGGGTTTTAACAGACACAATCAAGTTTGTGGAGACGCGATCGTTTTGTTGTTGTTATTTTTCATACAGACATGGATCTTAAAGGGTTTTTCAAACCGATGCGATCTTCAAGCCATCAAAAAACCATGAACCTCGGGGGACCTTGATTAAGCGAGTGTATTTCTGTTGCCTTGCCTTTGTGTGTGGCACAATGACAAAGCCTTGTACTATGTTAACCCATTAAGACCTGGAACTGTGTCATTTTTAGATTTGAGCTAAAAAGCATAATTTTACACTTTGGCTATTCAAAAATAGCAGATCTACAAGCTCATAGCGCGGCACCGAGTGCCGCGCTACGAGCTTGTAGATCTGCTATTTTTTTTTTAATCGTGAAAATGTGTGCAAATCTTTGAATATATATATTTTTAAATCATTTTTAACTAAAATCTTTGCTTCTGGGGGGTCCCTGGAACAAAATATTTTGATGGGGGTCCTCGGCCAAATACATATTTTTATATATTATACATTTTTGGGGTCCTTGACATGAAAAAGATTGAGCACCACTGATATAGAAACATACATTTTTCAGAAAACTGTTGGGATTTAGGAGACATGTAGAATCGGCTTCAGGTCTCAATGGGTTAAAAATCATATACCACTGTACCAGACTACTGTACTGTACAGCCTTCAGTTCTGCCTTGTGAGAGCGCACACAGAGCTTGACACGGGAGAAGATCCCAGGGAATTGAGAGCCTGCCTAGCTGGATGCACTGTATCTTTACGATGCTTCACCAGACCGGATGCTGAAACGAAAGAGGCCCCACTCGAGGGGCTCTCAGTCTTAATCCGTGGACATTATCTCTACACTGTAAGCGGGTCTTGGCTCGTTACCTCGCAGCAGAGAGCAGGGCTGGCAGGGTTGCGGGGAGCGAGGGGAGTAGGGAAGAGGGAGGGCCAGGCACCGGGCGCGGAGAATGTAATCTCCAGATTAGGGGGCGAGACAAATTCCTGCCGCCAGCCTGACCTTGTCAAGGCAACGGAGGAGCCAGGGTGAAATTGAGATTTCAGGACGGGATCGAGTCAAGGTTTTTTTTCTCCAGCATTGCTCTTTCGAGGGTTACAGCCCCGAAGCTGTGATTCATGCTGCATGCGTGCGGCCGGGCCGGTCACACACCTGCAGAACACAGTGAAACACTCGCAGGGCAGACTTCCTGACACTAGCTGACAATGCTGGTACTCTAGTGGTTCTCAAACAGCAGTGGTGGAAAAAGTACTCACATTTAGTAATGTGAGTAAAAGTTTCTGAAAAATACTCTGTTACAAGTAAAAGTCCGGAATTAAAAATGTTCTTGTGTGAAAGTACAATTACTTTAGTTTACTCTATCCGTACCCTAAACAATATATTGTAATCACTTTCAACCTGACGTCCCTATTCTGGGCATGACAATATAGGTGGATTTTGTATTTATTTAAATTATCATTATTACTATTATAATTGTTATTAATTTTTTCACACAAATGTAAAAGAAATAGGGAAAATGTCCCATCTACAAACTCACAGCATGTCACAGAGCTTGTAGAGCCGCTATTTTAGCTATTTTTTAAACATGTGGGAAAATATGAAATAGGGCTTAAGTGGTTAATCATTTTATGTGGCATTAGTAAATGAAAATAAACATTTACAGAGTGATAACACATGTTAAATTGTCACTTCACTGTCATCTGGGGACCCCCCCTCCAAAAAAAAATCATGTGGGGACCCCCCTGGCCAGGGTCCTGACCCACAGGTTGAGAACCACTGTCATAGATAACTGACAGGCTCACATGAAGTTCAAGATCCACACGAGAGAGGTGACGTTTCCGAGGTCCACATATTATTTGATTTTGAAGGCTTTGCTCTATATATAAGCCAGACGGACATATATCGGTCAGGCTCTGGTCTATGTACAATATGTCTGCACCCTGAAAAGGGAATCTATTGGTTACACCAACATTGACCGTCACCACAGTAGGACATGGACACAACAGTCAGCCTGCAGCTTCACCACTGAACACTGCATTGTGATCTGTGAGGATCTGTTAACGGTATAGGATTGATGTTCATCTGCTATAGTTTCCTTGAAGCACTGCATTCTTCTCTTTGCACTCTCATGTGACTGTTAGCCTGTTGTTTGTCGACTAGGGTTCATGTCATTTATTTACTCTCGAGTCAGACAACGGACATAAAACGTACGGATTGAAGCTTTGAGGAATATCTGAGGAGGACGTATCTATTCGGCACCCTGCCAAGATCCCCATAAATACATAAGGGCGGGCCTCAACGTAACTTGATAGTGTAAACACATTTGTTATTTATATATATTTTCATGAATACTCTAACCACATGAACCCTCCATATTATCCATGGGCAATGGACATCTTAGGCAACCATTCGGGCAAAAAATAGGTGAACATGCTGTGAAAAGAGCAGATGTGGAAGCTCAAAACGCACTGCGCTGGGACACGTTATGAGCTTGTAGATCTGCTATTTTTGTCAAAGAGACTCGTGTAGAGGGGGGGGGGAAGGAGGGGACCAAGTATAGACCCCTGAGTTCAAATAAGTTTACATTCATGTTTAAGTGGTTGAAAATAGTTTCAAAATGTTAAAATTAAAAAGTTTTAGGCTTTTCTCTGCCTTCCATATGGCAACGGATAGAGCTCGGGGGTTGGTTTCTTAGCTGTTGGTGCAGGCGTCTTATGAACCGCATTTGCATTTATATTTCCGTCCAGCAGTCCAGGGAGAGAGACGGGGCCCGGCGAGGTTCAGAAAATAGGCAGACAACATGAAAGGATGTGCCTGGGCTTGCGTGGGCATCGTTTCTCAACTCAACTCCGAGACCCTTCCCTAACTCTGTTAAATTATACAATGCAAGTCCTACGAAAAGTAAAATTAGTTTTTAGAATCGGCTGAAGATACTGCTGCATGGCGAATGCAACTCGTTACATCCATTCAAGTGCTTATAACCACTTTAAGCCCTGTATACTTCGGTGTACGACAAATAGGGAAAATAGACGGTCTGCAATGTGTCGCGACGTGTTGTGAGCTTGTAGATTAAAAAAGTATGTATATCTCGAACATTTAGAAGAATGGGGACAACAGGGTTAATGTGGCTAACACCACCCATTAAAACATACAGCTTGGGCGTAATAAATAAACAATGCAAGATTGTCTGTTGACAGCAGGAGAGAGTGCATACGCATTGTCGGCTTTAAAAGAAATCAAAGACAAAGCATATTTTCTTTTGTTTTGCAGTTGCACTATAAATAACCACTATTTCAGCTATGTTGTTTTGAGCCACTGTGCATTTCCAGTAGGCAAATTAATAATGCAATTCCCCTGATTTATTATAAAAACTATTATGCCCGATTATGTGGAATATGTTGCAGTCTTTTGTTTCACACATTATTGTAATTTATTTTTAAATATAGCAAGTTGTTTCTAGGTAGGCAGCCAATTTACAGCTAATTACACAACAACTGTGCAGTATATTATATACTACCTCAGATAATAATACAAGATAAGAAAATGTAAGAATGTGCACTTCTTTTGTTTCGGGATTGAGATGGGAAAAAAAACGCCTATTCTGGAACAAATTCTAGCAACACCTGGCCTTCAGAGAGAGTGTTTACAGGTTGGGCTGATGTGGCACGGTGTTTCTGACAGTGCTGAAAAGTTGTTGTGTTTTTAGCACTCAAAGATTCAAGCATTAATCCACTCAATCCGGCAACGTATCTGTGTCATTTTAGATTTTAACTATAACCATTATTTTATACTTTGGCTATAATCTTGTTTTTTTTTTGCAAATCTTTGAATATATATATATATATATATATATATATATATATATATATATATATATATATATATATATATATATATATATATATATCTTTGTTTCTGGAGGAGGTCCCTGGAACAAAATATTTTAAGATGGGGGTCCTTGGCCAAATACATATCATTTTGGGGCTCCTTGACATGAAACAGTTTGAGAACCACTGATATAGAGATAATAGTAGACTTTTGTAGATGCGTTCCCGGATTGAATGGGTTAAATGGAAAAAGACACAAAAAAGGAGACTTACTGTAGTATAGACACATGGGGGACCCTGGGCGTCAGCTAAGTATACAGTATTTAGGGCAGTGATTCTCAACCTGGGGTCGGGACCCCCAGGGGGGTCCCCAGATGATTTTCGGGGGGTCCCCAGATGATTTGCTTAATGTGCAACATTGTTTTATGGGTATCTGCACATTTCTAAAGTTGCGATATAAGGACTTTTAAGACCTTTTTAATAGATCTAAAATATAAAATAAAAATAGGACAGGAATGGGACAGGAAATAGGACAGGAAATGTGTGTGTGTGCGCGCAGTGCACACCGGCCCACAGGTTGAGAATCGCTGGTTTAAACATAACTAAATCTGTCACTTTGTATTTACACAGTAAAATCCTCAGTGTTAATTTAACTCAACAACAAATACAAATGTTACTCTTATGCACCTGTGCACAACAGCAAAAACAACCTTGAAAGTAACCAAATACACTTGTACACTCTCAAAAATGGACACTATGTACAAGCAGGATGGATGGAAGTAAAACTACTTAAATAACACACACACACAGGCACAACTCCACAGGGAGCTCCACTGATCTCGTTCAACCCAGATTCGGCACAAACATGGGGTTAAATTTGTTCTACTGCTATGCCACCAAAATGTGGAATGCCCTACCAACAGACACCAAACAGTGTGACTCCTGTCTGCAATCTGTAACTGGTCCTAGAAAAGTCTAAACGTAACACCAGAAATGACCCCCCCCCCCCCCCCCAACCGTTTACTGTACATACGTTTATTGCTACTCGCGTTGATGATATCTTGTATATTATTGTATGTCTTTAAATGTCTTGATGAATTGATACACAGAACCACAATGGAACATTTTTGTGTTATCCTTTTAGCATCATTGTTTAATCTACTATCTACAAACTGTTAATAAAGTATTAAATCAATGACCCAAGAGGAAATTAGGATACTGTAAGTCAGTGGCGTGCACAGACATTTTGAGGGGCAGGTGCTCAAGTAAATTATACTTTTTTTTGTTTACTTGGTCTGCTCTTTTTTCCCTCTACACCTATACCTCTTTGCCATTTTTGGCTAAAGTTCTCCTCAGAAAAAGGATGCTAGGTTTCGAGTGGTTATGGTAAAAAGTAAAATCATATCACATAAAGATTTGGCGGACCCCCTGTAGTAACTCTGAGGACCCCATAGGGGTCCCGGACCCCTTTTTTTCAAAAGGGCACGCACGTCCCTGCTGTAAGTACCCACTATTGGCACAAAATGCCCCGATCAGCAAGTCCCTGGTTCAATTCCTGGCCAGCCGGGCCATTTGCTGTACATGATTACCCTACTCTCTCTCCATTTCCTGTCTCTCTCCCTCATCACTATCAAACAAAGCCTTAAAAAAGACATAAATATATGCTGTGTTATAGTATTGTACAGCAGTGATTTTCTTTTTCCAAAGAAAGCAGATTATTCAAAAAATCCCTCTGATACTGACAGAGAAACTAGTTTGTTTGTAAGATGTCTTATGTAGGTTAATGATATTCCTCCATACATAATTTACAAGTATAAAATATTCAGTTCATTTTTCCCCCCCAAAACAATAGCAAATAGCAAACAAAGAACCGCTCTGAAGTTTTCTCTATCCAGCAATATATAGAGGCCTGACCTTGTATTGAAATGACTTCATGTATTCATCATTTTGGTATTAACAGATACAGTTAACAAAGATATACTGTACGCCAGGGAAAGATTCTGTGTGGCTACATCAGTGGTTCTCAAAGTACTGTCCAGTGACCCCCAGGGGTCCTTGGGGGGGTTCCAGGGGGTCCCCCACAAACCAGTGCTTAATTGTTCAATTATTAGGTGGTTTAACTCATTCAGTGCCTGACTTATTTCTGGCAGTTTGGCTCTGAGTGCCAGAGACAAAAATACATTGTAAAAAAAAAGTGACATGTTACAAAGAATACATTTTAACTACACTAATTTTGCATGGGGGATTTTGCATCAGTTCCACAGCCAAATACATATTAATTTGGGGGTCTTTGACATGAAAATGTTAAGAGAACCACAGGGCTAGAAGACGCCTCCTCCATGCATCTCAATCCCATGACGAATGCCAGTATCGCTAGTTTGATGTCTCCATCAACATCTGCTCGACCCTCCCTCCCACCGCCCACCCACCCACCGCACCCGCCCACCCACCCACCGAACCCTGCCCACCCACCGAACCCTGCCCACCCACCCACCCACCCACGACCCGCATTCATGCATTCCCTCAGCCCCTGGCTGCACCGTAGCACTACAAACCTGCACTTTGAAGGTTTTCTGATTAAAAATGCTGTTTAATGAGTACAGTTGGACAAGTGCCACACCGACAAAAGAGACCCCTGTGCTGCTCTCTGTTCCGATTACATCTCAAATGAATGAGTGGTTTCCATGTGTATACGATCTAAAGCAAACAACAAAGCCAGCGTCGCCCTCTGTACGTTATCTGCTAAAGTTAAAGGCATAGTATGTAACTTTGCCCTGTGTTTACATATCAAAACAATATTTTTTTCCCCCTCTATACCAGCAGCCATCAGCCACTGGAGTAGTGTGGTGGTGTTTACCTGCAGAAACACACTGCACTCTCACTGTGTTTAGCTGTTTTCACTGTTTGTTTTGGTAGCCCAAAAGTGTCCCCGTCTAACAGTGTTTTTGTTTTATTTATTCTCAGAAGACTGGCCACCTCAGGAACCAAATGGACCCTCAAGGGACCATTTTGCTGTTTGGACTTTAGAGCTGACAAACAGTGTGACGGTGCACTAAGGAGCTCACAACGCATTGCATCAAATCTCGCTCATTTGAGACACAGCACACTTTGCAAACAACCTGTTCACATGCTCTGTATTATTCCACACGCCGAGAAACCCTAAAATTATACTGCTGTCTAAATTCAGCAAACATTGCAACGTTCAACTTTCAGCACAGTGTTTCGGTGCCCACTCGTCCTGTATCCCAGTGGTTCTCCATTTTGGGGGGGTCCCCAGATGACAGTGAAGTGACAATTTAAGGACTTTTAAGGACTTTTTAATACCTAAAAACCATTACCATTACTGCATCAAAAAAAAGGGGGGGTACTAGTTGGAAATCGTTGCTGTCGGGTGGAAACCTTGTATGTCCGAAGCGGTTACTTTTGAAGAAATGGGGGGGAAAAAAGACACTCTGTCCCATTGAATGTATTATTATTTAGCCACAAGCTCTTGCTAATTTTTAAACCCACAGACACGCTTAACCGCTTTCAGAAAATGTTCATGAATAGTGAAAGTTTAACAAACTTACAATAATGCAATGTGAGACGTTCTTTTCGCTACTGTCTTTTGTGTGGCCATGCTTATATGACGAAGTAGGGCATTAAGCACTTAAAACCCTCTACACTTAGAAAACTGGACTTGAGTTGTCTCTGTCTGCACTTGGACCGCTTTTTCCGCCTACAGTGAATCTCTTTGCCAAAGATACCTGAGCTTGACGATCGGCTATTTTTAGCTAATGCCCACCCCCGCCCCCCCCCCCCCCAGAAATTAATATTATGGAAGTTGGGGTTCAAGTGGTTGATTTACGAAAAGAAAGTTACAATTTGGAGATATGAGGTTTCTTTCCCCGACAGCGAGGAAATGAAGAGTGTGTGCGGCTTAATGCGCATCATTATCCTCAGCTCATCTCAGACTGCATTATCAAAATACACTGAATCATCATAACTCATAATGACCGCTACCGCCTTTCACTCTTCATTCACATTACTCATCGGATGTCAATTAAAACTCTACACAAACGGTCGGGGACGTACAAATGCCTTTTTATTGGTACTGTTGGGAAGCTAACGTTGGTCCTACAGTATAGGCCTATACAGTGGTGGAAGAAGTAATCCCATTTTTTTCGACCAAACTAAAGCTGTCAAATAATTGTAGTGCTGTAAAAAGTATACAACATTTGCCTCTGACATGTACTGGAGTGGAAATATAAAGTAGCATGAAATGTAAATGTACTTCCACCACTGCTCCTACTCTGAATTCCAGTGGTGGACAAAGTATATACTCAAGTAAATACTCAAGTATTATAAAAAACACATTAAGTACATTTTCTGAAATTGTCAAAAATGTTTTAACTGTTGGACCTTTTCAGAAATTTTCAAAAATTGTGAGCTTGTAGAATAAACAAAACCAACCCCTCCTAAAATGTATTTAATGATAGTACTCAGGTAAAATGTACTTCAGTTACTGTCCACCACTGCTGAATTCAACAGGCTGGCTGTGGCCTCAATCAACCTCAGTTCCTGACGGCCCGGAGGCGCCGCCGATCCATCGGAGCTGCAGAAATCTCTTCCAAACGGCAGTGGATATCAAACAATTTGAGGCTCAAACAGGGATCGATATTCTAATTGAAATCAGGCACTTGATGGTGTCCAGTGGGATGCACTAATTTATGCCCCGCAAACGGAGATAGACTGTAAGCGTTTGGCATCAATTGCCGCCCAGCCCGGAGAATGAAACGCTGGGATCAGCTTTTATAGCAAAGAACACGGCCTCTGTTGTTCTTATATCCGCCACAGATTATCTGGCAATGTTGTTCCGTGGGATTAGAGGCCAATCCCACACTGAGTAGCTTTACATGATCACACAGCAGCAGAGATTACTTTCTGATCTATCCAGTTATCTATCCATCCGTATATACAGTATTCCTCCCGGCCACCTATTTATCATATATATCATCGCTGTTGGGTTGGAAACCTTGCACGTTGCACCCTGCTATTTTCACTAGTTTTGTGTGACACTCTTGCCATTAATTTCCCAAAAAAATGGAAATATGTAGATACAAGGTTTCTGCCCGACAGCAACAATATTCAAATGGCTTAGTTAGCTGTCAGTGCATTACGATAATGTCAGCTGTAATGTTTGAAAGAAATTGCTTACGGATGAAAAAAAAAGAAGAAAAGACCCAGGACTCATAAACGATGATGAAGGAAATATCAAGAAAATAAACTTGATACGGTAAATGTTTTCCTAATGCACAGAACCAGCACAATGCAGTTAACCACATGAACTACCGTCCCTATTCTGGGGGCGAACATTTGTCGAAAATAGCCGATCGAAGCTCACAAAAGTCTGCCTGACTGACTGACTGACTGATTCCAGGCTCAAAATTAACAAATCAAATATAAGGTTTGCTCCATTAATCCATTATTATGTCGTTTTTTCCCCTTCTATTTTGCAATTCAGAAAATAATGAAATCTATTACTGTGATAATGATTCATTCATAGTGCAGCTGTAGCGTGGCATGACCTCACGCTCACACCTAGAAAAAACAGCCTATGCTGTGTAATAATGTCTAGGAAGGTGAACAGTAATGGGCCCCTGGTTAACTACATTTTAGTGGAAAGTCAAATCACTTCTTTTATGGGTTCATCTCTGTAGTATATCTCATACTATACTGAAGATTAGTAATAGCTCATGTTCTATCCACATTCTCCAGCATGTTAACTCGTGTACTAATTAAACACAAAAGGTTAAAGCTATTGTAATAATTGCTATAGACTGAGTGTTTGTTCAGTAACCAGGGTCTCCCTGTCTCTCCAGCTCTTTAATGAACAGAAAATACATTTTCAGGTGGGTTGCCAATTTCAGCCAATTAGGTGAGAGTACCCATTTAGCGGCTTCAACTTTATAGTGTTCCAGTTACAATTTTGCCTGCTCATTTCTTTGAGTCATCACTTCCAATTTCACTTGTTTATCCTGTATCCTGTATCTCTCTCCTGATTAGATAGAATTGGTATCCAGACCTGCAAATACATTTTCTGTTTTTTGAAGAGCTGGAGAGACAGGGAGAACCCTGTTACCGAACAAACACCCGTTTCGGTGCCACCCCCGGACCACATCAAAAAATTGACGCTTCACCGGCACGTTTCACCGCTTCAGCGCTCCTTCAGCAGCCGCTGCTTCTAAATGTCGGCGCTTTCCGGCTTAGTTCCGTCTTCTTTCACTTTCTCCACGCTGTTTGGTGCACCCCCAAGGCTGGTGCCCTGTGCTTCAGCACCTAAAGCCCTTCCGTAAAGCTGGCCCTGTCAATGAGTACCGGTACTATAACAATATAGAGCTAATGGGCCTGAATAGTGCCTAAATAAAGCAGTGCATATTTTCGATAAGCACTATAGTAATAGATTTTGCATGAAGAATAAGGCATTCTAATGACATACGTAAGCTTTGGTCCCATGTAAGTCTGCCTCCGAGCAGACGTGAGAAAGAGCGGATCTCCGCCAAAATTCACGGACACAAAAAGATTGATGAATCAGTCTCATGATGTCTCATGAAGTTGTGTAAATTCCTAAACGTACAGAATCTGGGGGTAAACAGCTTAGTGAATCAGGCCCAATGACACTTCTTTTAAGGAAAGAAAATCACTTGCTCTACCTTGAAGTCCAATACACTTTGTTGTAAGGAAAGTAGACCATCTACAAGGTCACAAAGCATTGTTTTGACAGACTATTGATTTTCACCCTCGACATGGCCAAAATAGGACGCCAGGTTGAAAGTGGTTAAGGAACGTCTGTTTTATCAGGACATAAAGATCTAGGTTGTACAGACATGGCAACAACCCTCAAACCAGCATGGCTGGTTCTCCTGTCACTGAGGTTCTGCTCTGGAGGATCGGGTGGCCGCCAGTGGTACCACAGAGGAGACAAGTACTGTATAAACAGTGCTGGAAGAGGTACTCAAGAGTCTGAACTTAAGTAAAAGTAGCAATACCACAGCTTCCACAGGGTAAAAAAAAACAATTCTTTGTTACAAGTAAAAGTCCTGCATTCAAAATATCAAATCAGTTCAAAACGTATTAGCATCGAAATAATTAAAGTAGAAAAGTAAAAGTAGGCTACTCATTATGCAGAATGGCTATTTCATATCATGTTATTGGACTAGAATTATTGATCATCAGCGCGCTACCAAGTGCCGTGCTATGAGCTTGAAGATCTGCTATTTTTGAAAAATCTTGAAAATGTGTGCAAATCTTTGAATATATATATTTATGTTTTAAAGCAAACATCTTTAACTCCGATCTGTGCTTCTGGGGGTCCCTGGAACAACATATTTTGAGATGGGGGTCCACGGCCAAATACATATCATTTTGGGGTTCCTTGACCTGGAAAAGTTGGAGCACCACTGATATTGCAACATACGTTTTTTCAAAAAACTGTTAGGATTTAGACGACATTTGTAGAATATATATTCAAAGATTTGCACACATTTTCACAATGTTTAAAAAATAGCAGATCTACAAGCTCATAGCGCGCGCGGCACATAGCCAAAGAAATCTAAAATGACACAGATGCGTTCATGGATTGAATGGGTTAAGTTTGAGTAAATCTATTCACCCACTGTAGTATAACCAGACATCAGAGCTAAGAGCTAACATGTTGATCAAGCTACAGGTCAGACTTTGAGGAAAAAGCAGCCAGACATCTAAAAGGCTGTGTCTGCCCCGGGAGCAGAGCTTTGACGACTTGTACTCTTTTATGAGGGCGGCGCTAACGAGTCTCCCATGGCTTGGAAAGGTTGTGAGGTTGGAGCACTGCTGCTTTAAGTGTCCACTAGACCAGATGGTCCTCAAAGTGGGGTCCGCGGACCCCCCCCCCAGGGGTCCTTCAGAAGGTTGCAGAGGGTCCCTCCCCAGCTAAATGAGTTAATAGAGCAGGTTAAATAAGTTTAACCACTTTAAACCCTACTACTGTATACGTCGCCCATCTACAAGCTCAAGTTTGAACAAAATGTGATGTGTTTTTTTAAACATTTTAAGGACACACATCTTGTGGGGGTCAATGACACAAAATATGTGCAGATGGGGGTCTAATACCTATTAATTTGGGGGTCCTTGACATGAAAATGTTTGATAACCACAGGACTGATACATGCTCAAACACTGAAGCTGTCCCATGTTGCATCAGAACATGACCTACAAACATGACACCTGCTGTGTCGTGTTTTTTTCCTCTATATATCTTGTTGTATGATGTGTTTTTGAGTCTCTGTGAAGCACTTTGTAACTCTGTTTTGAAAGGTGCTATATAAATAAAGCTTTATTATTACTATTTATTATTATTAATATTACAAGTACACTGTAAGTATGTTATGAAAACACCACAAGGAGAGCCCGACCGATAGCCAGATTTTTGGGTCTGATCAAAATATTGAAGCATTTTAAAAAGGGGGTCCCTGGCACAAAATATTTCAGGATGGGGGTCCGCGTGCTGATACATATTCATTCGGGGGGTCCTTGACATGAAAAAGTCTGAGAACGACTGTTGCAACTATGTCATTCACATCTTTACAGACATGCATCATCGGATTTACGTGCAATGTATATATGCAAAAGTATTTTTTTGTTTTAACCCGTTAAGACCGGGAACGCATACAGTGTCATTTTAAGATTTCATTGGCTATTCAAAAATAGCAGATCTACAAGCTCATAGCGCGGCACCGAGTGCCGCGCTATGAGCTTGTAGATCTGCAATTTAAAAAAAAACATTTTTGCAAATCTTTGAATATATATATTTTTATACAAATGTCTTCTACATCCTAACCGTTTAAAAAAAAAAAACATAAGTTGCTATATCAGTGGTTCTCAAACCTTTTTCATTCCAAGGATCCCCAAAATGATATGTATTTGGACGATTTTTTGAAAATAGCAGATCTACAAGCTCATAGTACGGCACTCGGTGCCGCGCTATGACCTTGTAGATCTGCTATTTTTGAATAGCCAAAGAAATCTAAAAATGACACTCAGATGCGTTCCCGGTCTTAATGGGTTAATTAGTCCGGGAACTAATTAAATAGTTATGTGGAACTTTTTTACACATTTCCTTCACGGAAGCCTCCCATTAAATGTCAAAAGTTTAATTAAAAAAGGAGATGAAAATGATTTCACCACGATCAAATATTAATACAGCGTGTGTGAGATCATATTTCTTGATAATGAGTTGACGTGTACGGGGGATTCGCCCCCTGTGCCCTCGCTGTGGAGCGCTGACCTCAGTGGAAAAACATTAAATGGACAACTACTGTCAGTGATGGAAGAAGTACTTTTTTATTTTTTACTTAAGAAAAACTATCAAAACCCTATTATAGAAATACAAGTACACGTTTGGTATTCAAAGTTTACTTGAATAAAAGTAGAACCGTTTTTGGTATCAAAATGTACTTAAAGTACCAAAAGTAGAAAGTTCTCATTATGCAGAATGTCCCATTTCACAAGTTTTCAAATGTATAAAATGTATTAAAAGATTTTTCAAATAGCAAATCTACATGCATTGTGAGCTTGTAGATCAAATGGCTGAAATGTATATACAGTAGGGCTCCAGTGGGTGATGTATGTTTTGTAATAATAATGAAAATCTACAAAGTAACTAGTAACTACATTTTTTAAATAATTGTAGTGGAGTAAAAGTGTAATATTTGTAACATTTCTGAGTGTGAATTGTTTTGTATTACACTGTTTGTTTCTGTATGTAGGAAAAAGAAAAAGGCATGAGTCTTACTGTATATGTTTTGCTATAACTGCCCTACTACTACCTATGCTGAATAAAAATCATAAATATATACAAAAAAAAAATATATATATATTTGCCTCTGAGATGTAGTGGAGTAGAAGTAAAAGTACTGAAAATTGGAAATACTCCAGCAAAGTAAAAAAACATCTCAAAATTGTAGTATAGTACAGTACAAGTACAGTACTTGAGTAAATGTACTTAGATACTTTCCACCACTGACTACTGTGGTAACTCATTTTGTAAACTATAGTTGTTACTCAACATGGGACAACTGACCATATTTAATTGAAACTGTACTCTCAATATGTTTTAATAAAACAAGATCACACAGTTTGCTTACAAATAGTGTAATTTGTCAATCCGGACAGGTATAATTTTCTGACCACCCTTTAAGATTTTACAGTGAGAATAGATTCCTGTAATTGACAGTATACCCAAACGGTAAATCAAATAATAAACCATTCTGACATTTTTAAAAGCCAAAATATATACAGTATATATTTTTTTCTGCATATTTTGAAACATACATGTGAAATCTTTTCTTACAGCTTTAGGAAAATAACACATATCTAATCTCCATCGAAGTGAGAAACTAGCATACAGCAGCTGTTGGGGTCCCACTAGACCCATTTAAAGTCCTCAGATTGAACATGATTTTTGGTCAAACCCTGGAAAGCACTTCAGCATGCCATCCAGTGTCCCAGGACAGTATAATACCGTCACTGTCGGGCAGAAAACTCGTATCTCCATATTTCAACTTTTTTATGTTTTTTTTTAAATAAATGAATGCCCTACTTTGTCACAGTACAGTAGCCGAACTACAATCTCACAATACCTCTTATCGCAACGACCCTATTTTAGCTTCTTTTTTTTTATTATAAAAATGTAAGATTGTCTGTGGGTTTAACCACTTAAACCTCATATGGGTAGCCGGAGTCCCTCAGGGCTCAATACTAGTGTATTTTCTGTTTTCTGTTATTGTGGGGAAAGCTTTCGCTGAAAATAGCCAATCAACAAGCTCACAACGTGACGCAACCCCACAATACCAATGCTGGGGTTTAAGTGGTTAATAAATATTTATCCAATGAAAAGTATTAACAAGAGCTTGAGACTACATTGGCTCCATTAGAACACAGGTTCTTTTTTTTTTCCATTTTCTGAAAAGTAACAGTTTTTGTAGATACAAGGTTTCCACCCGACAGCCACGATATAACGTTACCGAAAATGATACCCTTGAATGGGCATGAAATGGATACACAAGCCTCTCTGGTTTCCAGCCATTGCACACTGAAAGCATTGTTCACTTTTACTTGTACTGCACCTCTCACTTTTAAAGAAGGGGTGGGGCGGGGGGGGTGGGTTGGGGGGAGGGGGGTTGGAGAGGGACAGAGGCGGGGCGAGGGTCATGATGCTAAATTTAGCACCATGACCACAGGTGATATCGCTAGGTAGTGGTAGGACAAAGTACTCAGCCCCAGTAATTGAGTATACAGTACTGTAGATACTCCTGGTCATATGTCTCCACTGCAAGAAAAGGTTCTGGCGTACTAGAGTACATGCTTTAAAAAATATACTTTCCACCATGCACTGGTTTTATTCTATAACTGTGCGCTGGAGAGAAAAGAAGAAAAAATAATCTATGTGGGAGCAGGAATCATCTGCGAGGTGACATCTCATCGCTTCAGTGCGTTAAATATTTGTACAATTTCTGCATTCATCAGTTCTGTTGTGAGCTAAAGATGAACTACATGACTACAATTAATTATAAAATCCAAGAAAGCTTTTAGTGTGTTGTAGACGCGCCGGATAGTGTGCCTTGTCCCCAGAGACCGAGTGACAGTGTGTGTGTGTGTGTGTGTGTGTGTGTGTGTGTGTGTGTGTGTGTGTGTGTGTGTGTGTGTGTGTGTGTGTGTGTGTGTGTGTGTGTGTGTGTGTGTGTGTGTGTGTGCGTGTGCGTGTGTGCTTGCATTTCTATACTTGCGAGGGACGGATGTCACCACAAGTATAGTTACTAGTAGACTTTGAGAAATAAACGTTGTGAAGACAATTTTCCTGGTCCTCACAAGAGAAATAGTTGTTTAATGGTAAAATAAAACAAAACAAAACAAAATAACAAAATAAACAGTTTTGGGGAATTAATATGTTTAACAATTAGGAAAAAGATTACGGTTAAAGTTAGGATTAGGAATGTAAAAGGTTTAGGGGTTTAGGGTTAGATGCGTCACAGCGAGATGCGGTGTGAGCTTAAGTAGAGCTGCTATTTTTGGCTTTAGGCTAAAAATGACACACACAAAAAATGCTACTCATAAAATCGGCTTCCTGAAACATTGATGTCCTCACAAATATAGTAATACTAATGTGTGTGTGTGTGTGTGTGTGTGTGTGTGTGTGTGTGTGTGTGTGTGTGTGTGTGCGCGCGCACACGCACGTGCATGTGAGTAAGTGAGTGTGTGAGTGTGCATGTGTGTGTGTGTGTGTGTGTGTGTGGAGGGGGGGGTGGAGGTTCGCAGTAGGCAGCTGGGGCCGACTGCGCTGAACGGGCAGCAGCCAGGCAGCCAGCAGGGCTGATGGATTACACTGGAGCTCTGGTGGGTAAACGGACACCGCCACCCCTCCCCTCTGAACAACGTCTCGGCCCTGTATCGTCATTGAAACGTCTCCAAAGATGGAGGTGAACATGCAGGCTGAGCCACTTAATCTGAGAGGCTACCGTTTCTGCCCGCAACGTTCCGCGGATTTGAGAGACCCTCACAAAAAAAAGATCTTCTCTCTAAACAAATCTGATATCATTTTCGCCATGAAATGACTTGTGTCGACCAATACCAATATCGTCTCCGAGCCTCCGAAGAGGAGAAAAAAAACAAGACAATCCAGCCGGCCATCGATTCAGTCAACACTAATTGCCGGGAAGGAGGACCATATTGCTTTCATACATATCTCCAGTCTCATTGTCATTTGTTGCAGCGCAGGCCCAGGGCTGCAGTGACACCGTGGCCAGGGGTTGGCAATGCGGTTGCACAGGTTATGTCACCAGGGACTGTGGCTGCCACAGGTCCTACAGTATATGAGCACAGTATCTTAAGCCATTAAGCATCTGTGTCATTTTAGATTTCTTTAGCTTTTCAAAAATAGCAGATGCTATTTTTGGAAAAAACGTGAAAACGTGTGCAAATCTTTGAGTATATATTTTTTAAAGTGAACATTTGTAACTGTCAAATGTCTCAACAAAATGTCTTTTTTTTTCTGAAAAACTATGCTATATCAGTGGTGCTCAAACCTTTTCTTGTCAAGGACCCCCAAAATTGTGTGTTTGGCCGCCAACCCCCATCAAAATATGTTGTTCCAGCGACCCCCAGAAGCAAAGATTTGAATTAAAAATGTTGTTTCAAAACATTCTATGTATTCAAAGATTTGCACAAATGTTCAAGATTTTTCGGTGCCGCGCTATGAGCTTGTAGATCTACAATTTTTGTATAGCCAAAGTATAAAATACTAATGGTTATTATAGCTAAAATCTAAAATGACAGATTCTTTCCCGGTTTTAATGAGTTAAGCTGAAATGTATAGCTTTACAACGGGTCACGCTGCGATGCATTGTGAGCTTGTATATCTGATATTTTTGGCGCGTGACACCACACGTAACGAAGCATATCGAGATCTTTATCAGGGCTCAATATGCTGATATACTGATTTATCAGTCGGGCCATTTTATCGGGCGATATTTATCTATCACAGTTAAATAGATATCAACATATTTTCCCTGGTGGAAAATAATTTCAGATGGGGGACCGTGGCCTAATACATAATATCAATGCCGGGGTCTTTGACATGAAAATGTTTGAGAACCAGAGAGTTAATAGGTCAGACAGCAGAGCAGCATAGTCTGAGTAAATAAATGATGAGAAAGGAGAATGTGTGAGTGCACGGCGTGAGCACACCGTCCTCTTTCACTTTTACTCTCATATTACTTAAGTTAAGGAGCTGTCGTCATGTTCCACTGCAACAAACTAAAGCAAGTACTCAGTGAAAAGTCCTTGACATTCTCTCAACGACAGGGAAATCCCTAAGCTATTTCCCCAATTCACGGCTTCCATTAGCAGGCCAATGGTGGGGTTAGATCTCATTTTATGGCAATTTAATTACCATGATTGACTCACAAAACTGTTAATCGACAATACATACTAGTGCTAATGACAATCTGTCCGTTACTGCAAAGGTTGCTAAGAATACAGCAGCCTTAACAAAAAATATAAAAGAATAAAAACCTTGGATTGCGTACATGCACGTTTTAAAAGTTATAACGAAACTAAAACAAAAGCATTTGCACTGTAATTATGATAAAACGGCATCTTACAGTCCTTGATGTCCAGCGACAATGATGAAACCACCGTTTCTCAGAAATAATGAGGATCAATGAAATGCATACAATATACAATACATTTTGGGGAATTAAAAGTCATTAATTTCTGGGTTGGTGTCACCCAGTGGATTCCATTACCGATTAGAATCTTAAGTATCTGCTCAGTGATGATAGATCATAATGAGAAACCATCTCCATCATGCACCTGGGATTGCAAAGTCTTTACTCTTTTTCACTCTTGGGTCACTTATTAAAACCGGGAAAGCATCTGTGTCATTTTAGATATTAACCACTTTAACAATTATTTTATATACTTTGGTTATTCAAAATTAGCAGATATACCAGCTCATAGTGAGACACTTCGTGCCATGCTAAGCAAACATTTTTAACTCAAATCTTTGCTTCTGGGCTTCCCTGGAACAAAATATTTTGAGATGGGGTCAGCGACCAAATATATATCATTTTGGGGGTCCTGCTTGAAATGAAAAGGTTTGAGAACCACTGATATAGCAACACACGTTTTTCAGAAAACTGTTATAGAAGACATTTGTAGAATCGGCCTCAGGTGTTAATGCATGGGTTAAGGATGAGTCAAACCGGTGCTTCTCAAAGTGCGGTGCGGGGACCTTAGGGGTCCATCCATATGGGTATATGTAACTCTGAAAAGGAACCATTGTACACTCTCAAGGTTAAATAAACACAGCAGGATCTCATAGTGTGTAGACTGGGGTCCCAGAGTCACAAAATGGTATCAAACGGGGGTCTGTGGCCTAATGTATATCAAGCTGGACGTCCTTGAAACTGAAAAAGGTTGAGAATCACTGAGATAAATGGCTTTATAAAAGCAGAGGACAAAGGAAAGAAAGAAAAAGAGAGAGAGAGAAGTTGAACAGAGCCTCCCTGTATTGTGCTCCTATCCAGGGTGATTAAATCAATTGCGAGTGCTTAGATTCACTCCAGACCCCTCTGCGTTAGGAGCGATAGTGTCAGTCTGCTGATTTTTTTCTGCTCTCGCTGAGTCACCTGGCGTGCACTGTGCCAACTGCCGAGCACTTACCGGATCCCCGGGAAGCACATCAAACCTGGGATTTTATGAAAGAGGATCCCTTGCAGAGAGGGCCGCGACGGGGAGCCAGGCTCAGTGACAAGATCAACGAGACGAAAACGAGAACATGGGAGGGAAAAAGACCAAAAAGGAAGCTGCTGGCTTATTGTGCTCGGCCCAAATCCCCCCCCGAGTCAGAGGGAATCCTTGTCCTGCTGCCACTTATCCCTAGATGGACCGATAGCCTGGGGTTCTACGGTTACCCATGAGCCTCAAGTTTGTACCCCAGGTCTGCAATTAATCATTCTAAATGAAGCTTAAAGGGGGTGTAAGTGATATGGTTTCGTTTAAAAGAAAGTTTTTTGCGTTAAAAGGTTAAAGCATTATATTTCAATAGTAATCATTGCTATAGAGTGTTTGTTCAGTAGCAGGGGTCTCCCCAATCTCTCCAGCACTTTCAAGACATTTTCGGGTCAGGATACCAAGGGAGAACGCGCCACAAAGACCATTCATAAGCTTAACTTTCATAGTGTTCCAGTTCCAAATTTGTCTGCACATTTTTTTGTTTCAGCACTTCCAATAATCGTATCCTGTATCGTATATGAGATTTCACTACTGATTTACAATTGTTACTAAGAGCTGGAGAGACAGAGAGACCCATATTGCTGAATACACAGTAACAGGGGTCCATAGCAATGATTACTATCAGAATATACAGTAGAGCTGCTTAACTCATTGACTGCCATTGACGAGTGCACTTGTCAATTGGCCCGAGGCTCAGCCTGCCATTGACGAATTGACAAGTGTTTTTTGTGTGTGTGTTTTCGATGGTTTACGCTAGAGGGCGCTGTTCGCCAACCTATGAGTGATCCTATGACTTCTGGAGAACAGTAGACCCGGAAATAATGTGATCACAACAAACCCAGCACCGTCCGATCTAATGTTAAAGTATTTATAAGTCAAATTTTCTCTGCTTTCTGTTGCTTTTTGGCAAAAACAACCCACATTCAATTGCCCACAACTATGGAATGGACTATCACAGCGGCTCAATTTATTTTCTCCGATTCTACGAGACTCGACTGCGTCTTTTAAAACGATTGGTGGGTGGATCTTTGTGAAGAAAAATATTCTCTGATTTTTTAAGTTAAGTGAAAACGCTCTGAATCGCTAGCAAGGGCAGCTATCCACCTGTTTCCGCGGGAATTTAGTGGGGCACAGGCCTGGTGGGGGACATATCCGGCGGAGGCACCGCATATGTAAAGCCTACAACCGGAACTGATGCCCACTCTCCGCTGGAAACTTGTGGATAGACAATGTTTTAACTCTGGCAGTCAATGAGTTAACACTTTAACAAAAGAATATCTTACACCACCTTTATAAAAGAGAATGTGTTCCTCCATCTCTATTGAAGATCTAGCATTACAGGGAGTATTTCTTTCGAGCAGTGGATTGTTTTTTGTTTTTTTTCCGCCCTTTCATTCATCCTGCCTCACAGGAGGGCGATACGTGTGATCAAGTAGCGAGCAAACTGTCGGAAAATAAAGACTTAGTGTTAGCGGACCAGCCCCACAGGCAGAGTTTAAGGAAATTAAAGGAGTTCACTGAGTTGTTCTGCTGTTTTACCAGTCTCATTATCATCCACACACACACACACACACACACACGCATACAGGACTGACACTTGGCTCTCGAAGCACATGTGCGACCTCACACAGACAACACTAGCGAGGCTGTTTCTCCAAACAATGCCGTGGTTGAGAACATTTAAAGTGTAAACTGAACTTGAGGTTTTAGGCCTTTGAAGCGTAATGTATATAGCTGTGATAGTAGCGCTCTTGAGAATTACATGTACAGTATGAATGTGTGCGTGCGTGCGTGCGTGCGTATGATCCACCATCTATCGACAAATCTCTGTATTGTATGTCTGTCTGTTCTTCACATATCTCAAGAACCGTTCATCTGATTGCCGTCACACTTGGCGGGCGTACTGCTGAGCACCTTGGGAAGTGCAGTGTCGAGTGTCTATTGGATGAGCAGTTCTCCAGAACGCTGTAAGCATCCACACCGCGGTCCTTGACAATGCTTTAAGCATCAATATCGTGGTCCTCAACAATGAGCATCTATACCATGGTCCTTGACAACACCAGGGGCCAAGTTATCGCCCCGTTCCGAATACACTGGCCACGCCCCCAAAACGGCCACGCCACAAGAACGGCCGCGTCACTCTTTAATACAATACAGAAATCAAAGGAATGCATGGGTGGCAGTGCCGAGGACAAAGATAATTTTGCAGGATGAAATATCCAACTCTAGACATAAACAACAAGTGTATTTATGGAGACTGTGAAAGCAAACAGACAGCAGCCATTAGCGCAGGCATCAGGGTGCGACTCAAACTCTTCACAAATTACAACCCAGAAGGAAACAGCACAACCATACGTGACCGGACGCGTCAACTAGATGGTCATAGTTATGCACTATTTTATTGTCTTCATGCATTTTTACATTTTTGTGCAATTTGCATAAACAGCACTGATGTTTCCCAGTAGATGATGTTTCCCACTAATGTTTGATGTATCGCTTTAATTTTTTACATTATTTTAGTGATTATACTCACTTTATGTATCAAATGAGATGTATTTGATGGCAGTTAGATGCACCTTTATCAGTTGATTGGTTGCCATAGCTAACAATCAGTACAGACTCATTTTAATCCATTTGAATGAGTAGTAATGTTTCTTTGTCACTTTCAAAGCTAGGCCATTAAGCTCTCAGTTAGCGTCCCATTGAGCCTCCACCCCATTTCAGTCCTCCAGCCATCCACATGCAATGCATTCTGGGATAGCAGCTTAGTGGCAGTTGATGTTGACATAATCACCAAATGACACATTTTGATTACTCTTTTTTATTCTAGCATAATATGCAGGGCAGCTCTTAATGTTTAAAAGTTTCAAACCGATGTTTGGCAAAGAATGTAACTCTAAAATAAAATAAAAATATATATTTTTGCAATTGTATTATTACAATTCGATTTTGTTGTACCGCATTCAACATTATTCATATAAAGATGTATTTTGAGCTGAGAAAGTGTGAGAATCTGTGCCAAAACAATAAAGACAAAAGTGTCAAAAGTTCAGTTTTCACAAACATGTTTCTATAAGCTACGTTATAGCATATAGCTTATAGAATTATTTCCAGCACTTAGGTCAATCTATGCAAATCATTTTGTACCTCAGGCTCTGATCCTATATAAATGAAATGAAAGTTTTAGCCTTTATTTTCCCCCAGTGTAAAGAATGACTTTGCAGTCTGAACAAGGCTTAACTGACTAAAAGCTCATTTACATCGAATAACTGATTTTCACAAAAAGAAAGCTGACACGCTCTGTAGCCTACTACAAAGTATATTAGGCTTAACTTGGTAGCTTAACCTATTGCCTGGGTAACTTACAGTAGCCTATAAAAAGATATGATAATTTCTTAGTTGATTCATAATTTGTATAGATAATCTAAATATGCCTGTAACTAGTAACTAAAGCTGTCCAATACATGTATTATTAGTATAAAGTCATATCTTGAATATCATGAATGTAAATTCACTTAGTTACAGTACATTCCACCACTTACGCTCTTCATCGTAAGGCAAATGGACTGCATTTATATAGCACCTTCCTAGTCTTTCTGACCCTTCAAAGCACTTTACATTCACATTCGCCCATTCACGCACGCACGCACAGTCGCACACACACACACACACACACACACGCACACGCACACGCACACGCACGCAGGCACACGCAGGCACACACACTCACACACCGATGGCGGAGGAAACCATGCAAGGCAAGGCACCAAGCTGCTCATGGGGAGCAGTTAGGGGGTTATTGTCTCGCTCATGGACACTTTGACACACAGTGAGAAGGAAGCGGGGATCGAACCCAGAACCTTTGGATTCCAAGAAGGCCACTCTGAGCTCCTGCCGCCAATGGTGTCGTGTGGCATAGCCGATCTACACGCTCACAATGCAAATTTGTTTTGGTATAATTACTGTATGTGCTCTGCCAACAACACAACAACAGTGCACAGCTACATGCAGTGTGTGTGTGGCTTTTAGCGTCTAATATTACACTACATTATCACCTTTTCTTGCAGGTATTTCTGCCAAAGCTGTGTCTACAGAGCCTCACAATAGGAAGCCTTAATTACCAAGTAGCATGCAGTCAATTGTCCAAACAATTACCAGAGCAGAATGAAAGTGTTCTATATATGGATGTATAGATTTAACCAGTTAAGCACTATCAGTGGTGGAATTTTTAGCTATATCCTGTATTTTTAGCTATATCCACTTTTTTCAAAAGAAATGTAGACATTTTATACATTTGAAAACTTGTGAAATGGGAGCCTTTGCATAATGAGTTTTTTTCTACAATAGGGTATTTATACTTTTACTTAAGCAAAAATGTGAGTACTTTTCCCATTCTTTTGTATTCTTCGCCTATAATGACATGCCTTCCAAAAACAGGGACGCCAGGTTGAAAATGATAAAATAAAGGTTAGCGGATCTTCAAGCTTACATCTTCAAAGAAAACAGCTGATCTACAGGAAAGCATGTTAGATCTGCTATCATAGCATGTCTCCTTTGACATATTTCGCCTATTTCGATGCATGCCCAAAACAGGGCCGCCAGGTTGAAAGCACGGTTAAAAAAAATATAATAAAAAGATATCATCACTATACCCAGCCTCATCCCCAAGCGGAAGAGGCCCTGATTTGAACAACGCTGTTTAGATGTATGCATACTGTTGGCATCTGGGCCAGAGCTTACTGGCAGGCTATGCACCACAATGTATACCGGCTGACACACGGACCCCCTATCTCTCCCATGGTTACACAGGCAGAGCACAGAGCGGAGCCCGGGTCTGTCAGGGAAGATGAAAATATGCCGAGCTTCATTTAGTGCTGTGGGGGGGGGGGTGGGGGGGGATCCTGTGAGAGGGGGAGGGGTGGGGGGGGCAGGTAAAGCTAATGGACTCTACTCCGACGCGCAGCGGGGCTGTCGACTCAGCAACGCCGCCGGCTGTGCCCCCCCTCCCCCATTTTTATGACAATCTCTCTGAGGGCATGGCATGGATGGCACGGCGGCCAGGCGCGCGCACACGCACGCACACACACACACACACACACACACACACACACACACACGCACGCGCACACGCACACGCACTGGTGGTGCTGGTGCAGAAATCTCACCCCGCTCCCCTCCACCCGCCCCACCTCCATTGCCCGGACTGCACGGGATGCATGCTTCTCACTGTGCAGTACTCAACCCTTTTTTCTATTTTTTTTCTCCAAGGACCCGCAAGTTTGATATGCATTAGGCCACGGTAACCCCATTTAATGTGATGTTTTTTAATCTCTGGGACCCAATCTACACTATAAAATCCTCTCTGAATTAATGACCCATAAGGGTCCATTTGGTTCCTTATCAATCAATCATTTATCCCCTGGGGTCCCTGTGAGCTCTGTAATTATTTAACCCATTCAATCCGGGAACGCATTTGTGTCATTTTACGATTTCTTTGGCCTTTAGAAAATAGCAGATATACAAGCTCATAGTGCGGCACCGAGTGCCGCGCTATGAGCTTGTAGATCTGCTATTTTTTTTATCTTGAAAATGTGTGCAAATCTTTGAATATATATATATTTTCAAAGCAAACATTATAACTCAAATCAAAACTTTGCTTCTGAGGGGGTCCCTGGAACAAAATATTTTGAGATGGGAGTCCGCGGCCAAATACATATCCAAAAATGTTTTCTACATCCTAACATATGTTGCTATATCAGTGGTGCTCCAACTTTTCTATGTCAAGGACCCCCGAAATGATATGTATCTTAATGATATGTCATTTTATCGCCTTTATCCAAAGCGTTTTACATTGTGCATTACATTCACCCATTCTCCCACCTTTTCACTGACTGCGGAGGAAAACAATGCAAGGCACCAACCTGCTCATCGAGGACAGTTCAGTGTCTTGCTCAAGGACACTATGACACTAACCCATGGGGGAGCCAGGGAGTGAACCAGGAACCTTCCATTTCCCAAGCGGCCTGAGCCACTACCGCCCCCTATTTTATCAGCTAGAGGTTAATTAGCCCAATGAGAGAATGTATAAGAATCAGTGGTGGAAGAAGTACTCACATTTTGTACTTAAAGGACGACTTCACCCATTTTCAACTTATCTTCATATAATTGGTCCTCATTAATGCCTATGATAAATTGGTAAAAATTGTATAAAAATACTTTGGAAATAGCAGATCTACAAGCTCACAACATGTCGCTTTGCAACGCATTGTGAGCTTGTAGATCTGCCATTTTCAAATAGCCTAAGAATACATATGGCTGAAGTTGTTAATGTATGTTTTGTTATAATCATCAAAATCTACAAATAGTGACTAAAGTTTTCAAATAATTGTAGTGAAGTAAACAGTATAATATTTGCCTCTGAGATATAGTGGTAAAAGTGTAGTAAAAGTATTGAAAATCAAAAGCACTTACTTTCCACCACTGATAAGAATGACTATTTAGATCATAGGCTTTACTCTTTCCACTACTTCTCTGACCTACAGTACAGACAGTTGTAGAATTATATACTAAACCTAATCTAACATCTATATATAATGGGGGTCTCTGGCACAAGATATTTTGAGAGCTTCGGCTATTTTCAGAAAATGTATATGTGCATGGAACCGAGTCAGACAAAATGTATTTGTCTCAAATGTCTCAACTCCAACAATTCCAAGTGCTTGTGAGGGTGGGGGGTCCCCAGTTCAAATATGATTATTTTGGGGGGTCACGGCCTGAAAAGTTTGGGAACCCTTGCTGTACTGTATGCACGAACATGGCTATCTACCTGGTATGTTCAAATGTACGAACATCTTTATGTGTGCAAAGGTGTACGCCGTGCATGCTGGCATAATGCATGCATGCATGCTGTGTGGGTAATAATCCATGCATTTATTGTGCTACTCTACTGTAACCCACCAGCAGATCTATCAGGGGACGCCAGTCCATCGGAGCCATAACAGACAGAGCAGCCACACACACACTGATGGACAGACAGGAAATTGAAGTGTCACATGAAACACGGGAAGCATATTTTTGCCGCATGTTTTCATCAGCTGGTTACTTTAGACAAGTAACCAGAGAGCGTAAATAGGTTGGCAGCTAAAAAAACGGTTCTAATAGCGATGTTGCTTCCCTGTAAATCATTGGTTCTCAAAGTGGGGTCCGGGGACCCCCAGGGATCCTTGAGGGAGTTCCAGGGGGTCCCCAGCTAAATGATAGATTAGGCACCAAATGGACCCTTATGGGTCTGTAACTCTGAGTGTGCAAATGGAACCAAATGGACCCTAACGGGTCCATTTGGTTCCATTTGTACACTGAGTTAAATTGACATAGATTTTACAATATAAATTGCGGTCCAAGTGATAGAAATGCTATTAAATGGGGGTCTGTAGCCCTAATGCATGTCAAACTGGGGGTCCTTGTAATTAAAATGGTTGAGAATCACTGCTAGAGCCGTACAAAAATCTTCTCTTATGGGGGTGCCTGGCATATCTTTTGAAATGGGTGTCTGCGGGCTAATAAGTGTCAATTTGGGGGTCCTTGACATGAAAAAGTTTGAGAACCACTGCTGTAAATCTCTGATATCATATTGATGATGTCAGTGTTATGAATTCACAAAATGCATAAAATGTTCACCCAACAACCCTTATGTGTCACGGTGTAAGAAATGTAAGGGGTGGGGGTGTGTGTGGGCAGGGGGCAGGGGGAATGGTACGTGTGCAGACGAGTTGTGGACAAGATGATTTGGTTGCCATTCATTCACTGTGCAACTTTAACACCGAGGGTAAGCGATCGGGCCCATACAGACACGACTCTGACAGCCTCGCTACTGTTCTTCATTAACAGAATGTATTCCCGGACCGGCATTCCATTTCAACGCGTGTTCAGCACAAGCCTGACAATGACACTTGACAGCATCATCAGTGTCAGAGGGAGTGGAGCGCGTGGCACGGAGGAATCCTGCAGAAAATCGTTGCGGTCGGGGTGGAAACCTTGCATGTCCAAAACCGTTGCTTTTAAAAAAAATATTAACCCATTGAGACCTGAAGCCGATTCTACATGTCTCCTAAATCTCAACAGTATTCTGAAAAATCACACCCTGTGTGAAGAGAGTGGTGCCTTTGATGAGCCCCGTATTGATGTTGTCATCAATGTTTGTTTATTGGACATACATACATACGGACGGACACACGGACAAAGTCCGATATATATAGGAGTGGTTGGCACCACTCAAAAACGTATGTTTCTATATCAGTGGTGCTCAATCTTTTTCATGTCAAGGACCCCCAAAATGATATGTATTTGGCCGCCGACCCCCATCAAAATATTTTGTTCCAGGGACCCCCAGAAGCAAAGTTTTGAGTTACAAATGTTCGCTTTAAAAATATATATATTCAAAGATTTGGACACATTTTCACGATTTTTCAAAAATAGCGAGTGCCGCGCTATGAGCTTGTATATCTGCTATTTTGGAATAGCCCAAAGTGTAAAATAATGCTTTTTAGCTCAAATCTAAAAATGACACTGTTCCAGGTCTCAATGGGTTAAGTTAAAAACATTATAAAAAGAGTGAAATGGGCCAGTCTTGCAAGTTGATGCGTCGTGAACTTGTAGATCGGCTATGTTCACACCTTTTGTGTGACCAAGTAGGGCATTAATCCATAGAGAAAGAAACCCATAAAAAGTTGAAATATGGAGATAAGAGGTTTTCTGCCCGACAGCAACGATATGAGGCTGTGCAGAAAATGAGTCTCTCTCTGTAACATGCTCTTCAAGCGGATGTCAGCTCACAGAGGTTTAAATGCGCTTTAAACATGTTAGCTTCATGTCATCTGGACGCAGTGGTGCAAAGTAACCAAGTACATGTACTCAAGTACTGTACTTAAGTGACATTTTTAGGCACTTTCAATTTACTTGAGTACAGAATTTTTCAGTTGTTCTACTCCTGTACATGTCAGAGGCAAATATTGTACTTTTCACTCCACTACAATTATTATTATTATTACAAAACATGCACGTTGAACTTGAAAAATGTTGAGTATTTTTAGTTTGATGGAAAAAGCGTTTTGCCTAAGTGGAATTTTGAATACAGGCCTTTTACACGTAACACAGTATTCTTACATGGTGCTATTGCCACTTTTACGTATTAAACACGTTCTTTAGACATGGTGTTAGCTCTATGTCATATGGACGTGAGCGTCGGCTCCATGGCGGCGGCGTGTGCCACGGCTCAGTGCGTCGCCGCCGCCCACTGAACATCATTAGCATAGCGGAGGCCCCCAACGCGAAGAGACAGAAGACAGCTTGTCCACTAGTCTGTTGTCAAAGTCGTTGTTGAGCCCGCTTTCTTGTCTCAAAGATAGGGCCATGTCAGGGAGGTAATTTAGTATTTTTAATGAACAGTGCGTGTGTGTGTGTGTGTGTGTGTGTGTGTGTGTGTGTGTGTGTGTGTGTGTGTGTGTGTGTGTGTGTGTGTGTGTGTGTGTGCCCCCCACATCCCCCCATTTTAACCACTTAAACCCCACATGGTTGAGCGGAGTCTATAGTCTACTAATGTCTTTTCTGTTATTGTGGGGAAAGCTTTCGCTGAAAATAGCTGGGGTTTAAGTGGTTAAAGATGTTTTCGCTTTAATAGCAAAAATCGTCGATATACAAGCTCACAACCCTTTTGCGATGCAACGTGTTATGAGCTTTTAGATCATCTATTTTCACTTTTAATCGTACGACGAAGTATACAGGGCTTAAGAGGTTAAATGTAAGAACACTGTCATTGTGCTCTGGCCGTCGCTGACGAGACACGGACAATTGACAGCATGATACTTGGCAATTAAAGTCTCTTGTGTTGTGAGGCTCTATGTGTGAGACACAGCGTTGGCAGAAATACCTGTAAAAAAAGGTGATAATATAGTGTAATATTAGACGCTAAGGGCCTGACACACACTGCATGTAGGTGTGCACTGTGTTGTTGGCTGAGCACATAATTATATCAAAACCATTCTTTGCAATTTCTTGAGAGCTAAAAAGGCAATATTAACCAAATAAGTGTATCGGAGAATCATAGGCTTGTGTACCTTAAAGGAGTAGTTCACCGACTTATTTTCTATCAATTACACACGCCATGAAGCCTCAAATTCATGGAGATAGTTTTGGTTTAGGAATGCGACAAAAACAAAAAAAATCTCCATGAATTCAAGGCTCCATGGGGTATGTAATTGATAGAAAATAAGTAATGTTTTGGGTGAACTACTCCTTTAAGCTAGGCCTGGACGATTATGGCTAATATGATAATGGTGTTTATTTTTGCTTAATAGTGTTAATTACTATTATTAATCATGATTATGAGGATTATGAATTTCATATTTATATTTCATATTTTCATCATGTCTTTGTTTGTCATTGTGCTTATCAGTGTCATATCTTTGGTCTTAATGCTATGTAATGTTCTCTGTGATTTCATTGTGCCTCTGTGAGCCTGATGGATGTGAGGATGGCTTGTACAATGTTCCAGTTCAGTGCTTCTCAACCTTTTCTGGATCAGGGCCCACATGAAAATCTCAGAAGCTCAATCCGTTGAATGTTATTTCTTGTATAGCCTATAATATGGCTTGCATTGGATGAAGCTATTCTGTATCTGGTCACTTAAATAATGAATGCCTCTGTGGAATACCCAATGAACAAAGTTTGCGGTCCACCCATTAAGACCTGAGGCCGATTCCAAAAATGTCTTCTGTTAACAATACATCTGCTGATGCGCTAAACTGAAAAACGTAGGTTTCTATATCAGTGGTGCTCAAACTTTTTCATGTCAAGGACCCCCAAAACGATATGTATTTGACCGCGGACCCCCATCTCATATGTTGTTCCAGGGACCCCCAGAAGCAAAGATGCTTTCCTGGTTTGTAATGGGTTAACACAGCTTCGGGGTTAACAACATTTAGCCTGGCGTCACTATTTTGGGCAAATTTTCCAAATTGTTTTCCCCTTTTTTTTTTCTTGCCCAAGACAGTGAAAATAGCAGATGAACAACCTCACGATGTGTCGCATTGTGATGCGTTGTGAGCTTGTAGATCGTCTATTCTTGCTATTTATTGTACGACAAAGTATATACTGTGCACAGTAAGGCTTAAGTAGTGACCATTGAAATGTGTTTGGCGAAAGGGCCTACTCTGTGTGGAGTTTGCATGTTCTCCCCGTGTCTCTCAGGGTAGTTAATACCCTCACAAAAACATGTAGTAATCCTGGTCGCTATACCGCCTCCCCCATGACAGCCGGGGCGCCTGATGGAGGGGAAAGGAACTGGTTGGAATAACGTGTTCCTTCCACGCGCTACATCCAACCAGGGAAACTCCCCACGGTCAGGTGACAAGAAGGTCAGTTGGCTCTCATGCATTGAAGGAGGCATGAGCTCGGCCCTGGTCTCCCTAGGCTGGTGAGGGGAGTGTAGCGCCCAGGATCAGTTAGAAAATTGGCACCGGGTGAAAAATAAGGATTACAAAATCGCGGGATAAAAATATATATATTAAAAAAAAAGAAATGTGTTTACCTTTGTTTCGTTTCTGAGAGCACCGACCTCTGTTTGATAAGTGCCTTAAGCACAAGAGTCCCCGTCAACAGTGTGTTGTTCAATGTTTACCTTGTGGAAATACAGCTATACAATAACATTAAATGTATTCATTTTATTTAAAGGACCATAACGGGCCGGTCACCTCTCCACCCCCCCTTCTTTCATCCTTTATTTAACCAGGGTAAGTCACATTGAGATTTCCATCTCTTTTTCAAATGGGCCCTGGGACATTTTTGCGCACACACGCACACGCACACACACACACACACACACACACACACACACACACACACACACAGTTAGACACGTGCACATCTGGGAGCTGGCCAGTACAACCACAGTCCTACACTCCCGGCCTATGAGCAGCTCCACTGGAGCAGTTGGGGGTTTATAGGTGCCTTGCTCAAGGGCACTTCAACTGTGGGTGTGTGTGGTTGAGTGTTGCTCATTGCTGCTCACTTTCCCGCCCAGGTGTTTGAATCCTGCCGGTCCGAGGCATCGAGCGGGGAACCTTTCGGCCGGGGGAACCCCAAATTAAAACATTTCCAGCCGGTTACTTTTTACTGCCTATTATTTTGAGTTGCTGGTTGCTGGACCACCTGACTGTGATAGTACTGTCCATGTGATGTACTGTAAGGAGCTTTGCCTCCTCTCTATGCGTACAGTATTTGAGCTATTTGCCAACTCCAAATGTTTCTCTGCTTTGTTCTGGTGTCTCGTTAAATATGTATCAGCATGAAAAATGGATTGGATGGAACATGCCAACATCCTTAGTTAATCGCATTACAAATGTATTACAACTATAATTATGTTAATAATGGACGCATTTCATAACATCCCTGTCATTTACAGCAATGGTTCTCAACCTCACAGCACTTCACAACGTCTCGCAGTGTGAGGCGTTGTGAGCTTGTAGACTAAATGTAATGCCTACGATTCAAAGTGCTTGTCAGAGTGGGGGGGTCCCCAATTCAAATCTGATTATTTTGGGGGGTCACGGCCTGAAAGGTTTGGGAACCCTTGTGTCATACAGTGCAGTACTTGGCTACAGAATGGTTCAAAGATACGTTGACGAGATCTGGCAGCTCTAACTGTTTTGCGTTTGTTTCTGGTTAACTTATTTGGTGTTTTTAATAACACTACAGAATATGTGGAAACAAAAAGGAGACGTACTTGACATTGTTTGCTCATTACTACATTACATCACAATTTAGGCATTTAGCAGACACTCTTATCCAGAGCGACTTATAACAAGCAAGGTAAACACATACATCAAATGCAGAGAGACAGCGTTAGGGCCTCAGGAAACTACGATCACAGGGAAAACCAAGAACCTAGCATCAGTCTAAACCACTGTTTCCCAAGCAGTTGGCTGTGCCTGAGGCTACAAGCAGCAAAAACCAAATAAATGCATCGTACGTTTTTCATAACTGAAAGGAAAACTATTTCATTAGCTAGAATCGCTTGAAAGATTGTTCAAGCAATGTGGCTAAATTCAACTCAATGTGACAATTAGCCAAGTGGTTGGGCAGGAGCTGTACTGTATCCCCAAGAATTTAGGAATCAAATTAAATTCCATGTCATACTCCATAGAAAAATATATAGATGGTCATTTCGTAACACAATTATAATTAAATAACATTATATTATCTTCTATATACAAGTTGAATTTGTCTGCCTTTCTGGGGGTCTGTGTGTCATAGGTATAGCTCATAGGTATAGCCATCAAAGGTCCCAGGCGTCAGCGCAAATTGGCATTATTAGGCAACGTTGCGTGTGTCCTGTTATTCCAGAGCTTGATCAGCAAGAGAGAGAAAGACAGAGAAAAAGAGGGGGTGAGCTGGAGAGAGAGAGATAGCAACGCAATAACCTGGCCAATGCTGGGTATCGAAACCTGAACATGCCGATTGGTGCGTTAGGATGCATTATCAGCACGATAACCAATGCTAGGCAAGCTGCTCGTATAATAATAAGTATTCATCCATTTCCATCGCTCCTGATATTTTTCAATTAGTTCACATCCCCCCCCACACACATTAATGCCCTTGGAGCTGACGAATATACACTGTAGTTAAGTCTGTGCTGTACAGTATGTGCCATACAGTTAGATCTGCAGTGATTTCCAGGAGTACATTATTCCCACTGTGCTGCCGAGGTCGCCCAGTGAGAGCTAATTGTGCCACCTGCGGTGAGGGACGAGCCCCCGACGCGCCATGGAGCCATCCTCCTCTCATCGCATACGCACACAGCCTGTTTGAAATGTTATTATCAGGCAGCCAGCTTTCAAAGCACGGGGCTTGAGTGTTAGGCAAATAATACTGTGTACACATACCATGTTTCCTCCCGTTAGATTTTTGATTTGACTATTCATTGGGATTCATTTATATGCATGAAGCTTGTACCAGACGCTATTTGCGGCGGGCGGGCGGGCGGGCGGCACCGGCGTACGGGGAAACGAGGCTTCATCCCACACACCACGCGAGCTCATTCACACATGCACAGTGACCGCAACTTAACAAGTCACATCACATCTTAACTCCTCTGTGGGTAAAAGCAGAATCACTCCCCGCATGCACCCCAGTGTTATTCAGGCCCCATCTACCCCAGATGGTTTTGGAAGCCAAACCGCTCCCTTCACGTAACACAAATAACCCCCCGAGCGTTTCGTAGTGTCTGCCTCATTATCATATTTATTTAAAGTATCATATGACCCATTTCATTCCAACATGGCTTCTCTGGTCATGATTGAGTAGGCCCATATTTAAGTGTAGTCCCACGAGGAAGCACCGTTTATAATGGGAACATTACTGTTCAGTGCAGTCGCCAGCCCCCCTATCCCTATCATTAAAAGGAACAAAAAAAAACACATGCAAAATGCATGTTCCGTTTTTAGCCGAGCATTGTTTTACTTTAGACTGACTGCTCCGTTATGGATAAATTCAGACGACGCAGACAATATAAATGGAGCCCACAACATTTCCGTCGAGGGAGTGCAGGAAATTGAACTCCAAGGATCAATGGTGCCGTACGTCATGTAAGCAACATGTAATGAAATGCTTCCATAATATAGAATAACGTTGCTGTTGACTAGAAACCTTGTATGTCCATATTTCAACTTTTTTATGCTTTTCTCTCCCGTAAATTACTGCCCTTACTTCTTCTTCGTACCACAGTGCCACGCAAAAGGCGCGAAAATAGTCGATCTAACAAGCTCTCGACATTGTGAGCTTGTTGAGCTGCTATTTTCACTACTTTTTAAACATTTTGAAAGGGAAAGCAAAATTGGTTACGTGAGTCGGCCTGTGGGTTTTATGAATATTTAACAAATGAAAAGTATTAAAGGTAGGGTAAGTGATATTTTTTGGTTGAAACAAAAAGTGTAAAAGGTTAAAGCACTATTCTGATAGTAATCATTGCTATAGATAGTGTGTTTGTTCAGTCACAAGGGTCTCCCCGTCTCTCCAGCTCTTTAATAAACAGAAAATACATTTTCAGGTAGTGACAAAATGTCAGCCAATCAGGAAAGACCATTTATCAGCTTTATTTTTATAGCGTTCCAGTTCCGATTTGTTCAGCTAATTTCTTTGTGCCACCACTTCCAATTTCACTTGTTTAATCTGTATCCTGACTGAGCGCTCCATCCTGATTGGATAAAATTGGTATCCAGACCTGAAAATGAATTTTCTGTTTATTGAAGAGCTAGAGAGACTAGAATACTCCTGTTACTGGACAAACACTCTATAGAAATGAGTTCTATCAGAATATAGAGCTATTTAACACCTATTTTGACCAAAGAAAATCACTCACCATACCTTTAACAACAGCTTGTGAATAAAGTAACTACATTGGATCCATCGGAACCCAGGTTATTTTTTCCATTTCCTCTTAAACATACAAGGTTTCCGTCCGACAGCGATGATGATGATGATGATGATGATGTAATGAAATGCTCCATGATGATACACTGTAACTACTTTTGCCTGGTGGTGGCCCGGCCGCTGATAGATAGATAGATCCATGATGATGGCGAAATGAACGGGCTACTGTGCCGCTGCCCTTTGTAATCTGACCAGTCTAATGGGCTACGTCTGATAGATGGCCATGGACGCACCGATAATACGGGGAGGAATCTGTCTGATTGCCAACTCTGGTCATCAATGTAACCTTTAATGGTTGAATCTGTCACTAGGCATCTAAATCCTGTCCACAATGCCCACTGCCCTGTGGCAGTTAATGGAAGATTAATAGCAACGCAAACCTGTCCATCGTTGATCGGAATTATTGAACGCGTTCCCCTGGATACCTTTTCTCAGGGCTCGGCCATGCCTTACGCGCGCTATCGATCCGCTGCTCGCAAATTTATGGTTATGTTTCTTCAATTTGCACAAAAGGCAAAAACATTGTTGTTTCCGCTATAGCATCAGACATTGACTTTCTTGGGTCGGCTTTGCACACACACACACACACACACACACACACACACACACACACACACACACACACACACACACACACACACACACACACACACACACACACACACACACACACACACACACACACTGTAATGGGCCTGAGCTCTATCCATCCTCCAGCCTCCCACTGGGTTAAATCTGCTGCTTTAGTGACACGGCCATGAACATAGTGCTTGTTATTCAATCCATCTAATTGACCAAAAGACCTCCCCAAAGCACTGAATTTAGGAAACTATATATTTGCGATACAGTACGTATACGGCTATCATCGTGGCTAGACTTAGTACAGGAGACTTTGGGTAAACATTTTGTAATATCTGTTTAATATCGGTTGGCGTCCAAAACAATGCCCCAACCTCACAAGCAAAAACTTTTTTTTTTAAAGAAAAAATAAATAATTCTGACTGTGATAGCTGCCGGTTGGCTGTTTTTTAAAAGTGCAAATTGCAATTGCCAAACGCTCAGTTTCAGCTGTGAGTGCAACATTTTCCTGCTGGAGAGAGCCGGGGCCGAGCGGTAGGGGACACAATGCGGCTGCAACCTGACAGATGTGCAGACAGGAGGGCTTTAAACGGTTCAGGGTCGGGGCCGTCCTATAGGAGCTGGCCGCGTGACACCGGCGTACCGAGTGTCACTTCACCTGGGTCTTAACCCCTGCCACCCCGGCCCTAATCCACCCCACCCCACCACCGCGGTGGGCCCACTGCCCCTAGCCCTATAACTTTAGCTCTTTCGGCCAGCCGGCCCTCGAATTACTTCGACCCCGGCAGCGGCAGGCAGCGGCTGGCACTGGTGAAACATTTAGCCCTGTCGCTCCCCCCCCCCCTACCCCCCCTACCCCCCCCCAGCCTCCTTTAGCTTCAATGCATGGGGGTTTTCATTACCCTTGCCTTCGTCAAATGGCTGCGAGCGCTGGACTGATACTTCAACTGAGACATAATTAATGAGATGTGCATGTCTAGGTTTTTTTTTTCCCTGCTCTGAGCAGGCAGTGAGAGATGTCTACAGGGACGTTAGTACAGGAGCTAAGGCCAGAGCAACCAGATGGATATTCTTAGCTTCTGAGTAGGTGTTCATGAGGAAAAAGAAAAAAATGTTGCGGCGCTACTGATTACCAAGTAGCAAATACACAGTATATATACAGTATCTATACAGTAACTACTGTATATACAGTATATATACAGTGTACGTATATATATATATATATATATATATATATATATATATATATATATAGTATTTGTATTATATTGTAAAAAAAAATCTAATAAATTATTACACACTTACTATATATACACACTAATACATTATTACACAATTACTTTAAATAGCTACATTAAAGAACCACCATCAATACGTCATTTGCCTTGCCTGTCCCAAATGGGATTAGGGACATTTTTTCAATTAGTATATTGAAGCTATTTTGGGATTGTTTATTGTGCCGTTTTTTTCTAAACACTGTTTTAGTCCTTTCTATTGGTACAACATTATTTGTTTATGTACAATATACAGACATTACATTTTTGTACTCACAGCTTCAGCCATATACTGTACTGTACTTAAAACATATAGGCCCCTGTTAATGCCTTTATTTTTAGAAAGCGTTTGTCAATGTATTAAAACACAACCAGCGTAACTTTGACAAAAGAATAAAGGCATCTTGCGGATTACCAACAGTAGCTCAAGTACGTTTGAAGTCTCTGCACATTAGTATTCATACTCTACTGAAATGAATGCATTCCAGTGGCTTCGTCCAAAATATAAACTACATTATGCTTTTGAAAATGGTCGGCAGTAATGTCAAGTGTAAACTGGACCAGGGGACCTCTGATGGCCATACCTTGGCCATCAGAGGTCTCCAGACACACAGACCCACGGAAAGGCAGACAAATTAAACGTTATATAGAAGATAATGTAACGTTATTCCATTATAATTGGGTTATGCAATGACAATTTATATATTTTTCTATGGAATTTGAAATGGAATTTAATTTGATTCCTAAATTCTTGGGGATACAGTAGCTCCTGCCAACCACTGGGCTAATTGTCCCATTGAGGTATTGAGATAAATGTAGCCACATTGCTTGAAACATTTAATGAGATGCAATTCTGGCTAATTAAATAGTTTTCCTGTACTGTAGAATCTACAGTACAGGAAAACTATTTAATTACAGTGTAGATCACACACAGTGTAAAGGAGAACTGAATGGCATGGTATACAGTATGGCTTGTTCTCATGATCCACTAATCAATTCATTTGGGCTAATTGGCTTTCAGTTATATGAAATAGGTAAGATGCATTTGCTTGTTTTTTTGTTGCTTGTATCCTGAGGCCCGCCTGCTCAGGCACAGCCAGCCGCTCTGAAACCCAAGAGTGTCAATTTAACTTGAGAGTGTAAAAAGGACCCATGCATATAAGGTCTCGGAATTTAATTCAACGCTCAGGATTTCACAGTGTGTGTGTGGAACTCGGAGTGATACTGTTTCCCTCTGTCAGATTTCATCCACCCCGTGCTCTGTTTGATCCCAACATGCTGGGTATGCAGGACCTCTACGGGGCCACAAGACCCCAAAACGGCTCTGATTCCTGGGGCCGGAAACACGATCCACTGCTCCATGTGTCTCCCTGGCTCCTGGGTTCTTATCAGCTCCACCAGCATGAGAAGCTGTCAATACAACAACCACAGTGAAAGAAAACCATATCCCTTGCCTCCCGCCCGCCCTCCCGCCCTCCCTCCCCCGGCCTCAACCCCCCCACTGTCTTCACCCAGAGGCCCAGCCCCGGCTGGTCAGACAGCAATTAAAAACCCTGGCCCACCGGTGGAATCATAGGAAGAATGTGAACCACCGATCTATAAGCTTGATCCCGATCCTCTCACCTCCGTGTTGATTCCATTGACACGTCCGCAGCGGGGAGGCGTTGCCCTGTGTGGACTGCGCCGCTGAATATAATTATAATCATTTTTGTCAGGAGACACGGTTGCGTGTATGACGGGCCCACGAGTGCGATATGATACGCATAGCAGCGGCCCCCTTCGCCGATAATAGATCTAGTGTTGCTGGCTATTGTGTTCTCACACAGATTCACACACAGCCCTGCTTGCAAAGGCTTTGTTTAACCCATTAAGACCGGGAGCGCATCTTGTGACAATGTGTGCAAATCTTTGAATATATATATATTTTTAAGCGAACATTTGTAACTCAAATCTTTGCTTCTGGGGGTCCCTGGAACTAAATATTTTGAGATGGGGGTCCCCGGCCAAATACATATAATTTTGGGGGTACTTGACATGAAAAGAGTTTGAGAACCGCTGATGTAGCAACACAGGTTTTTTTCAAGAAACTTAGAAGACATTTTGGAGAATCTTGCCTCAGGTCTTAATGGGTTAACAATGACATCTCCTAAGATGCTCTGGAATATGGCGAGGGGAAAGAGAGAGAGAAGGAGCACGAGAGCAAGGAGGAGAGGAGTGAAATTTAACAAGCCGAAAGAGATCTAGTCACACGCGGGTCAAATCGTAACAAGCTTCTTGTAGGCCAAACACAGGTCAAACTTTAACAAGCAGAGCGGCCAAGTAGCGAGGTTGAGGTGCAACTACGAGCAATCAGTTCTGGTGCCAAAGAGATGCAGGCAGCGGGCGAGAGTGATTTTTATTACCAAAGGAGACCAGAAAACCGTCCCTGTTACGAGGAGATTAAATCCATACTTGACCCCGGGTTTTTATGCTTTGCCTATGAGACTTAATGAGCATTTTATACCCGATCGCCACTACAATGAAATGTAAACGGGCGAAAATATTGTGCATGCTGCATCTAGCTAGTTATTTATGGAAATGGGGGGAAATTAGATCATTCTTGTGCCACGATCAATAAGCCTACGGTAAATTTACTTAGAAAGCTCTCATTCGAAATATATATATAAAAAAAAACGCTCATTACGAATCATTCATTATGCACCATGGCGCTACATCTTTTCCTTGTATTATTATTAACAAGTTTGATCGCGTGGGCAATTCTTCTCTCAGAGAAGGAAAAAAAGGAGGGCGAGTTGAGACGTCCCCAAAATCTGAATACAATTAGGCTTTCATATCTCTTAAAATAGAGACGGGAGACGCAGTGAAAAGAAGCAGCCCAGCAGGACTTGAGGAAGAGGTCTCTTGGCACTCGTGGTAAACGAGCATCCGTCTTCTCCTTTCTCTCTGCACATCACGGGACGAACTTTTTCTTGCTCCAAAAACCCAGAAAATGCACTTAACTTTCATTTAGTGATGTATCCCTCCACCTTCACTTCATTAAAGCGCATATAGTACTGAACCACCACAGCCTGTGTTCGCCTCTTCTTTTCATGTTTCCATATAAGGTGAGCAAGACACTCGAGGCTGATTTACAGTGTTGGAAAAAGTACTCACATTTTCTACCTAAGTAAAAGTATCAATACTGCAATGTATACATACATACTGTGTTACAAGTAAAAGTCCGGAATTCAAAATATACTTGAGTAAGAGTACAAAAGTATTGGTGTCAAAATGTACTTAAAGTACAAAAAGTAGAAAGTATACATTCATTATGCAGATTGCCCCATTTCACAGGTTTCAAATCTTTTGAAAATTGCAGATCTACAAGCTCACAATGCAACGCATCGGCTGTTTTGAAATGGCCATAGGGCTGGTTAATGTATGTTTTTTAATAATAATCAAAATCTACAAAGTAACTAGTAACTAAAGTGTTCAAATAATTGTAGTGGAGTAAAAGTACAATATTTGGATCCGAGATGTAGTGGAGTAGAAGTAAAAGTATTGTAAGTTGGACATACTCAAGTAAAGTACAAATACCTCAACATTGTACTTAAGTACAGTACTTAAGTAAATCTACTTAGTTACTTTCCACCACGGCTTATATCCTGCATTGAAAGTAGCCGATCTACAAGCTCACAGTGCGTCGCATTGCTGTATATTGTCGGCATGGGACGCTGTCGCGCAATTAAGTACAATTCAGGCATTAATGCTCAGAAAGCCCCAAAGGAAAAGACTATTTATGTATGGTTAGTTGTTAAAGCGCAGCTGAATTCGGTAACATTTTGTCCCTCGCTACTTTTTCAAACTACTGTACTGATAATAGACCCTGGTGACAGCGGAATGTAATTGGAATTATATGCATTGCTCTGCATGGGATGTGGGACCAACGTGCGTGTCTTCTAGTTCCCGTCCGTTTGTGTATATCGGGTCCCTTTGTAAAGCCAAGCACTGTAGCTCTCGACAGTTCCTCCCAGTTTAAATCCTCAGTACAAAATGAAAATAACACAAAGGAGGGAAAAACAGAAATGTCAAAAAGAAAAAGTTGGCCTGGAAGAGCAGATTATCCAAAGCGTTTTAAAACCAGGGTTTTTTTATGGGGATGCTAGGCCTGTTCTCTCACTTTCTTCTCCGGCACTCGCTCGCTCGGCGTAGAACATCTGTTGCTCAGGAGCGCACAATTACACAGCCACTGAAGGTTGCTTGCGAGAAGATGCTTGTGTAAAAATATACATTGAATAAGTCATATGGCCTGAATACGTTTAACGTCGTCCAAGCATGTTTCATGCTGCTGGCGGCACAATGGTTATATTCAGGGAGAAAAGGAAAGTAATATATAAATACTGTATATATAGAAAGTCATATAAAACACATTGGCCTGCAGTGTGCCTTTGAAATGTGCCGTCTATTGCTGGTGTGCTTCCAAAACTATATTTAGGGTCTTATTGTGGGCTTTCTGATATTGCCTGCTTGGGATTAGACTCGGAGAAGTAATAAGGTGGAGTGTATATATACAGAGTACACATTAATTCTCTAAGCCACATCCCATCCACATATATCAGAGGGACAACACGCTAAACTGGGTGAATTCTGCCAGCAGCAGCAACAACAACCAAAAGAAACAAACAACTCACTATCTTCAACATTGGATATCCTCCGCTTGTCCAATGTGACACAATCGGAAGCCCAGGCACGGTTGAGAGGAAACCTAAAAACTCACTCCTACAGTTATGTCTTCTGTAGTATTTACCGGGAAGATCTAGGTGACTTACACCATCTGTTTGTAAAGCAACAGGCGCAGGCAGACACTCCTGCCAGTGAAAAGGCACAAGGTCCCCGGGCTTATCTCGGTCGAGGTGTGCACGCCGCTCCTCGGCTCCAGCGAGGTGGAACGATAAACATAATTAAATTGAGCTGGATTACACAAAACGGGTCGGATCAGCTGGGAAGGAGGAGAAGCTAATCCAGTGCAATCCTCTGGTGCCAACCGCACAAAAGAACATAAATAAAGAAGAGGTAAAGGGGGGGGGGGGGCGATGGGCAGGCTGCAGGTCGTCAAGGTTAGGGTACAAAAAGGACCTCTCCGAATCAAAGCAGACAAACAATTCCAAAGTTAAAAGACCGATATAATTCATAACATCAGTGTCGGCCATTATGCAGCTCTATTGACTGGGTGTCCCCAATTTGTTTTTGTTTTTTTTAATTAAATACAGCAGATCTACAAGCTTATAACATGTGTTGTGATGCGTTGGGAGCTTGTAGATCGGCTACATTTTTTAATAAGTGGTTAAATAAAATAAAGTTCTGTTTATGTGTGTTTATAAGTAAAAACATGTTCTCAAATAGAATATTTTGGAATTTAATTGAATTGAATACATTTTTCACTTTTTGACTAAATATCGGTCAACACCTCGATAATCGGTCTGGGGACTCTCCTAAATCGGGATTTGCATCACCTCCAAAAAAACTCATCTAGCATCGGTCGGGTCGGGGGTCCTCTGTAAAAAATATATATATATATTAATTCAATTTTCCGTCATGGTGGCACACAAACCAATTACTTGGAATGGAATGAGAGAGCGCTGATATGAAATAACAACAAGGACTTTGATTATTCAGTATACAGAGCAAAGGCGTATGCAGATCCAAACATTGTGCGCTGGAGCACAGCAGTGGGTTAGAACATGCCTCCGACTCTCTAGTGACTCTGTCTTCTAGGCGGAGAAAACACAACAGGAAATAAGACACACTCAACAACTGTCTGACAGTTGTTGTTGTGTTGTTTTGGGGTGGGTGGGGGGGGCGAGGAGGGGGGTTGCGTGCCGCCACTGCAGTGAAGGAGAATTGAGAAATAAAAGTAAGCACCACATTTATTTTGCGACGCTCTGGTCCTCTGAGCGAGTTGGGAAATCACACTTTTTTCGTTCGCTGCTGCGGCGATGATGACCAGAAGGTCACTGCGGACGGTGGTGGAGAGTAACTAAATACATTTACTCAAGCACTGTAGGCTACTTACTGTAGGCTAGGTACAATTGTGAGGTTGTTTTTACTTTACTGGAGTATTTACACATTTCTGTACTTTTATACTTCTACTCCACTACATCTCAGAGCCAAATATTGCATGTTTTACTCTAAACTCTAAACTCAAGTTAATAGTTAATTTGAATCCCAGACTTTTACTTGTAACAGTATTTCCGCACGTGCTATTGATACTTTAACTAAAGTAAAAAAATAAAAATCCATCAGTGAAGATCCATCAGTACCTCCCAGCTATTCACCTGAGAGCGCACATACGCCCGCGGCGTCCGGAAATGTGTTTTAGCAATAGAAAATGAGATTCAGGAAGATGGATATAGCACCGAATGGAAACATGGGGTCAACCGTAGCTTTTATTTCTCAATCATATTTTTTCTTTTAAGACATGATTTCCTTTTGTTATCACATCTATCATGGGAAGCTCTATCTTCCACTTTTTTCCCCCTCTTGTTTCCATTTTCTATATTCCCTTTCATTCATCCATTCCCAGATCTCAATTTGTTTTTGTTTTCCACACAGATAACATTTCTCTTACGCAATTGACTTTCATAAAATCCTTTAGAAATAAAATTTCACCGACGAAGGGCGCCTCACTTTCTCTGCGCAGACCCCCCCCAACCCATACCCATGCTCTCTCTCTCTCTCTCTCGCTCTCTCTCTCTCACCCTTAGATACAGTTGACACATGGATACAATCTGAGGGCTCTCTTGCTTATTGGGCTTTTTCATGCTAAATCAATTGAGAATTATTTTACTCTTATTTTACGTCACACTCAGGGGGCAGTGTTCATATGATCACTTGTAATCCCAGTCTGAGTGTGTACTTGTCTTGATGCTAGACCCGATGCTAAAATAATAATAATAGTAATGATAAATAAAAAATAAACTGAACTTTATTTTACACCATATTCAAAGTTTAAAATAAAAAGCCAATCTACAAGCTCACAACACGTCACATTGCGACATACTTTTTGAAAATATTCGCCTATAGTGACCCAAAATAGGGACACCAGATTGAAAGTGGGACAAATGTCATAAAAAAACAGTAAATAAGGGCTGATATAATCAGCCAAACCTGTGTATCGGTCTGGCTCTAATCTTGTGCACCACTGCACATAGTACTACAGTATGTACAATTATCATCCAATATAACAATGATTGATGAATCCATAACAGAAGCAGGGGAGCCTGAAGCAGCAACACACAAACAAGCAAAAAAACATTACAGCGCAAGCCAAGACCCAGGTCATTTCTGAGCCCATCCTGCAATGTAAGGTACAGTAAGTACCATGTGCTGACTTGGGCTGCAATGATTGATTCATTGAATAACCGTGAAGCGCATTCTATTCTTTTTAAGAAAACAATTATATATCAACAAATCGATTAACCACCTATGCATTATTGTATACTTCATCGCACAATGGTGTCAATGATGACAAGATTGTAGATCAGCTATTTGTCCTATAATGACATGCCCAAAATAAGGATCGATTATTAATCAATTGTTGTATTAAATTATCGATTAAATTACCAATCAAACTGTTGTACACCTAGTGCTGACTGCTTCATCCAAAGACCCCGATGCACACACACACACGCACACACACACACCAACCTTAAATGATCTCGTTGCAGAGAGACCCCGAATACGGCCCTCAGAATCCCCCCCCCCATGCCCTCTCTAAACAAGTTCTGTTTTGCATTATTTAAGATAGCCATGCCTGAACGCTTTTGGATGAGAGCCCTACGCTCTTGATAGCGGTCCGGGGGGAACGACGGCTCAAGGCGAGCCTTCAGGAATGTGTGTGCATGCATTGCAGGTGGAAGGAAAGGAAATTGCACCTCTTTATGGCGTTTGAAATATGAATACACCATTTATTCTGGAGCAGTGTGTTTTACATGGTAATTTGTCCACTTCAACAACACTATATCAAGCCAGCCGATGCTCAAGGCCTGGTGCTCTGCCAGTCTGGGCCCAAACTCCATTCAGCATGCACATTGAGAATGACACGCTTGCGTGCTTTTAATCCATTAAGACCGGGAACGCATCTGTGTCATTTTTAAGATTTATTTGGCTATTCAAAAATAGCAGATCTACAAGCTTATAGCACGGCACTCAAGCTTGTAGATCTGCAATTATTCTTTTAAACATCGTGAAAATGGGTGCAAATCTTTGAATATATATTTTTCAAATTGAACATTTTTAACTAAAATCTGTCTTTTCTGGGGATTCTACAAATGTCTTCTAAATCCTAACAGTAAAAAAACGAAGAAAGAAAATGTATGTTGCTATATCAGTGGTTCTCAAACATTTTTCATGTCAAGGACCCCCGAAATGATATATATTTGTCCGCGGACCCCGATCTCAGAATATTTAGTTCCAGGGACCCCCAGAAGCAAAGATTTGAGTTAAAAATGTATACATTCAAAGATTAGCACACAATTTTCACGATTAAAAAAATATATATATCAGATCTACAAGCTCATAGCGCGGCACTCGGTGCCGCGCTATGAGCTTGTATATCTGCTATTTTTGAATAGCCAAAGAAATAAAAAAAAATGACACACATTCTTTTCCGGTCTAAATGGGTTAAGGTCTTTGCTTCACTTTGCACCCGGGACAAACTTTGGTGAGTGGCTTTGGATAATAATTCAACACAATATGAAAATGGACGTGAAATGAAATCCAGGCTATTCCATAATAATATCGGGTGGCAAGTGGGATTAACCACTTGAACTCTAGCAATCCCTATTCTTTGCCGACAATAGCAGAATGCATGGGTGACGTGACGCGTTGTGAGCTTATGGATCGCCATTTTTTTTCGGGTGAAGATATTTAGTGTAGTGCGAAAACAGGAGGGGACTTAGTACAGAGCCCTTGGGAATCCGGCCAACTAAGGATAGCGTTTATTAAGCGTAGCGATATGAGGAATTTCATTCACATTATCTCCGAGCGGCTGGTGTCGCAAGAGTACAACAAAAAAAGGCAATTATTTCACTACCCCTCTAACATCTAAGTGAGACATTTACAGCATCGTCAACTCATTATTAATCCAATAAGACCGGGCGGGAACGCATCTGTGTCATTTTAGAATTTCTTTGGCTATTCGAAAATAGCAGATATACAAGCTCATAGCTAGGCACCGAGTTCCGCGCTATGAGCTTGTAGATCTGCAAAAAAATGTTGGAAGATTTTTGAAAATTTGTGCAAATCTTATGCAAACATTTTAACTCAAATCTTTGCTTATGGGGATTCTACAAATGTCTTCTAGATACTAACAGTTTTTGGAATGTTGCTATAATATCAGTGATTCTCAAACTTTTTCCATGTCAAAGACCCCCAAAATTATATGTATTTGGTCGCGACTCCCATCTCAAATACGTAATTTTCGCTTTAAAAAAATATATATATTCAAAGATTTGCACACGCTATGAGCTTGTAGATCTGCTGTTTTTGAATAGCCCAAAGAAATAAAAAAAAATGACACACAGATGCGTTCCCGGTCTTGGTGGGTTAATCCAATAACAAGGTGGGAACATTAGCAGTGGAATCGATGCAAGGTAGCGTTAACCGTCATCACATCTGAAAATGACAATGCCATTAGGTTTTTATAGCCGGGGCGTGCGTGCGCTGTGTGTCGTTGTGGCCAACATTTCACCCCCCAAACACCCCCCCCCCACCCCCCGTGCCCCCCGCCCCCCCCGGCCCGAAATCCTGTGGGAGCTTCTGGAGAGGAGAGACTGAGCCCTGTGTACACCTCTGAGCACCGCAGCAGCACCACTCGACACCCTCGCACTATATACAGTACGTGGCTGAATGCAAAGTGGCTGTTTGCAGTTCACTCGCAAGTCGCGGCTGTCGCGCAGAAACCTTGTATGTCCCGAAAACCTTTACTTATAATCAGGGAATGGAGGGGGAAAAAAAGAACCCGTGTTCCAGTCAGTGGATCCGTTGTAGTTATCATTTAGTCGCAAGCTCTTATTAATACTTGTTTTTTTTTTCATTGGTTTTAATATTCATATGAACCCACAGACACACTTAACCGCTTTCACTTCCACATTCAAAATGTTACAAAAATAGAGAAAATAGACGATCTACAAGCTCATAACGTGACGCAACGCGTTGTGAGCTTGTAGATCAGCTATTTTACGCTACTTATCCGCGACACTCTTGTGCGACGAATTGAGGCATTAAATTGACTTAAGAACATAAAAATGTATATATGGAGATACAAGGTTTTCGGGCCCGACATCGAACCAAGTGCAACTGTGTAGTTCAGCACATCTGGAGGTCAGATCACAGTGTTAGAGTCAGCCCTTGGCCTCAGACAAGTCCAGCTTCGGGTTTCTGCGCCATTATCTCGGCGTGTGGGCCGCCCGCGCTTGTCGTCGGGCGGCTGCGGCGGCGGCGGTGCCACTGATCATTATCACGTGTATCAAGTGATGTTTTCCCAACACAAAACAAGAATCTCTGCCTTTGATCCCACGCCAGGGTTTATTTTCTGTTCACTTCTGGGCATTCTAAAGCCTTCTTCGACGGCTTGCAGCACTCACTCAGGGTACAATGCTGGCACGTCTAAAAATATCCCCCAGAGTCCCCCCCCACCCGCCTTCGATTGAGGAGATGGAAACATATGAATTAATTATGCTGGAGTCCGACGTCTGAAATAACCATACTTTTTTTTTACAACACCTGCTCAGTTCATACCAAGGGAATGTACAGTATAATAGAGGATGATTTGCATCAAAGATCTTTCCTCTGCACGCGTATACCCCAAGCATGCCGGGGTCATTACTGTAATGCAAACATTGGGCCGGGGTTCGCGCTGTGGAACATCCAATTATAAATGGTAGACAGATAGAACATCCATGCAGCGGCGCAGGGTTAACTCCGGGCCAGAGGTCTTTCTTGAAGCATGCAGTGGTGGGAAAAAGTGCTCATATTTTTTACTTAAGTAAAAGTATCAATATTGCAATGTAGAAATACTCTGTTGCAAAAAAGTCCGGAATTCAAAATGTATTTGAGTTGGTAGCATTGGTATCAAAATGTACTTAAAGTACCAAAAGTAGAAAGTACTCATTATGCAGAATGTCACATTTCACATGTTTTCAAATGTACAAACATCTTTTGAAAATTGCAGATCTACAAGCTCACAATGCGTCGCATCGCGACGCATTGTGAGCTTGTAGATCGGCTATTTTCAAATGGCCAAATTTGTATATAGAGTTGAAGTGGTTCATGTATGTTTTGTAATCATAGTCAAAATCTACAAGGTAACTAGTAAACTAGTAAAAGTACTGAAAACGTACAGTACTGTACTTGAGTAAATGTACTTAGTTACTTCACACCATTGATAGCATGTGCTGTGTGCTTGCTCTGGATCCAGATAGAGAGAATATGAGACTCAATTTTCATTGCACTATAACTTCTGACCTTTCCCTCTTCGGTAAATGAACACAATAACTGTGGCGCTTTCGGTTTCGACTCAATGTGAATGTGAATCCTATATGGAGGGAGGGGGAAAAAACAACTGGTCTAATAACTCTACGAAGATGGTATTCATGTGACGTTTGCAGTCAGTGTACAAATAGAAACACATCTTAGGTATGAAAACACGCTCGTATACGCGCAAGATGAATTCTCACTTCTGTATCACACAGGCAGACACTGACGATAGTGAATGTTAATGCATCCAGATGCACAGTGGTGGAAAAAGTACCCAAATGTTTTTCTTAAGTAAACGTACCAATATTGCAATGTAGAAGTACTCCTTTACAAGTAAAAGTCCGGAATTCAAAATTTACTTGAGTAAAAGCACAAAAGTATTGGTATCAAAATGTACTTAAAGTACCAAAAGTAAAAGTTCTAAAATAGCAGATCTACAAGCTCGCATCGCGACGCGTTGTGAGCTTGTAGATCGGCTATTTTCAAATAGCCGATAAAATAGGGCTAAAGTGGTTAATGTATGTTTTATAATGTAATAATTTACATCTGCAAAGTAACTAGTAACTAAAGTTTTCAAATAATTGTAGTGGAATAAAAGTACAATATTTGCCTCTGAGATGTAGTGGAGTAAAAGTAATTGACAATTGGAAATGCTCCAGTAAAGTAAAAGTACCTCAAAATTGTACTTAAGTACAGTACTTGAGTAAATGTTACTTTACACCACTGATGAATTCTCACTTCTGCATCACACAGGCAGACACTGACGATAGTGAATGTTAATGCGTCCAGATGCATTACCGTTCATAGAGGCAGTGATCAATGCCCATAGACTGGTGTCTCCAAAGATGTTACCATACCTCAGAGGCACATATTAGTATGTAAATGAAAAAAAAAGAGGAAAAAAATAATGACAGTATGTATATATTAATGTCTTAATAAGGCTGACGGCTCTATTTCTCTTCTGTGTTTTAACATAAGACGTTTCCACATGATCAGGTATGTCTGTTCCACATGTACAAAGTGATTACTAGGTTTGGTGACCCTCAGGGTTAATATATGCTTTGCTGCACAACCACATTGTTGCTTGACAAATTATATGTATTTTCAGCAAGAAGAGGTATGATACGTAATGTCGTTTTTGACTAGTGACATGGCCGTGTGACGAATTATAAGTGAGCCCTCACAGGACAGCAGTGACATGGTTCTGGTGGGGGACAGGTGCAGGTACACATCAAGGCTGCCTGTCTAGCAGTGGAGTAAAGTAACTAAGTACATTTACTCAAGTACTGTACTTAAGTAAGATTTTGAGGTATTTTTACCAGAATATTTCCAATTTTCAGTACTTTTACTTCTACTCCACTACGTCTCAGAGGCAAATATTGTATTGTTGAAAACTTTTAGTTACCAGTTACTTTGTAGATTTTGATTATTATTACAAAACACACATTAAGCACTTCAGCCCTAAATATATATTTCGGCCATTTGAAAATAGCCGATCTACAAGCTCACAATGCGTTGCGACGCATTGTGAGCTTGTAGATCTGCTATTTTCCAAGACACTTTTATACATTTGATTTTTTTTTAAATGGGACACTCCGCATAATGACTACTTTCTACTTTTGTACTTTAAGTACATTTTTGATACCAATACTTTTGTACTTTTACTCAAGTACATTTTGAATCCCGGACTTTTACTTGCAACGGAGTATTTCTATATAGCAGTATTGATACTTTTACTTAAGCAAGAAATGTGAGTATACTTTTTCCACCGCTGCTGTCTAGTCTCCCATCATTGAGCCCTGAGGTTCGCTAATTCCTCCCCCGGACAAATACGAGTAACCTCATATCCACTGTTTGCATGCTTACTCTTTTTTAGCTCTATTTGCGTCCCCTTGCCAATTGCATAATCAAGTCCGGAGCTCATCAGCAAGATGGCAGAAGGAGTGCTCTATTAAACTGCATCGTCTGCCATCTGTTGTGTAAGAGAGAGATAACAGTATTTACAGTTTTGGAGTTGTGGCATACTGTTTCGGCCAGATTTTGTGCACCAGAGAGTGTTGCTTGGATCATAAAATGTCATGGATTAATGCCGCTGCATATGATAATGTCCAAATGCAATCTGCTCCACACCAGGGATATCACAAACTTCAGCATATTGGAACCATGTGCATTCCAGGGTTTTTTTCACGGTTAGTCTTTGCGTGGAGGCTTCCATTGTGCCATAGATTACTAATCCATGTTCAGCCAAGAAGGTATCCAGTAGAGTCAGAGCAATACATCGTTCAGGCCGATGTATGAGCCATTATTTGACTTATTTGACATAGGTGAATCTGCAATTATGCAGCTGATGTCAATCGGGACAATTGTTAACCATTTTCAACCTGCCTAGACTATAGGTGAAACATTTTTTAAACATATATATTTTTGAAACATGTCTACAAGCTCACAATGCATTGCAAAGTGATGCACTGAGCGCTTGCAAATTTTCATTTTTTACTGTCAAATAGTTATTTGGGTTTCTTTTTAGATTTTTGCTTATAAGTTATATGTTGTCAAATAACATATTGGTCAAATATCGTTACAGTGGTCTAGGACCCTCCAAAATCAGGATAGTCATTGATCAAAAATCTTGCATCTAGGCCCGGACGGTTGGCGTAACCGTCTGGGCACCTAGGCTGGTAATCCAGCTTGACGCGGGTTCGACTCCCGATCCCGACGACCTTTGCTGCGTGTCACCCCCCCCCCCCCCCCGCCCCACCCCCCCCCATCTCTCTCCCCATTTCCTGTCATATACTGTCCTGTCAAATAAAGGCATAAAGACCCCCGAAAAAAAATCAGCTTTGTGTAGCCTGCACACAGCATTCGTCACTATGAAATTACTCTAAGTGACGGTCACAGAACTGGATGGTAGATTTCACTGGATCTTGTCTGTCTGAAAGTGAGTGAAGTAATGTGTTTCTCAGACCATCCCTGGATTTGAATATTAGAAGCAGCTGATAAAGTAGTGCTGAGTAAATTACAGTCTTATCATCCTCACTCATTGGAATGATTTCACCTTAAGTGAAAGAGCTGACTGAAAGATATTCAGCACTGATATTCAATTTCCATATCAGCCCAACTATATTCCGAGCCATAATGCACATAAGTCCAACGGAAATGGGAGGAAATTGCTCTAAAAGTATCTGCCTAAGCCAACAAAATGTCACTTTATTATGTCACTAAGCGACATTTCAAATTCAAAATGACGATGAGTGGAAAAGGAAGGGAGGGGTTGACAGATGAGTTGTTCTCTCAACTTAACTCCATGCTGATGACCATGCTGAAGTTATTGCACCTTGATTGCAACAGTACAGTTCACACCAAGACCTTCACACGAGTGGTCATCCCATGCTGGCTTGTGGAACATTTTGGTCCAAATTCTATTCATGCCATGAACATGCAAAATGAGTAGATATAACACGTAAAGAGCTAGCTATGACTATTACAGGTCTGTAACTCTGAGAGTGTACAAATGGACCCTACGGGTCCACTTGGTTCCATTTGTACACTCTCTGAGTTATGGCCCCTGAAAAAGAAAGAAAAAAAAAAACGTTTGAGAGCCACTGTCCTAGTGGACTCCTAATTGTCATGGTAAATCAGTGTCATACATATCTGAAGAAACCCTGGAGACTGACATTCAGTAATTGGGTCTTATGGTCAAAATAAGAACATTAAAAACAAAATAAAATAAAAACATGTGCCACGGACGAGGTCAAGTCTTGCCACGAACACATTCGCAGAGATTTTGTGTAGTAGGGGAAACAACAAGCGGACCATGCACTTAAGAGCCAACTCCTGTTTACCAGGGCTAATAACATCAACCTGGTATTCAAAATGTAAAGGCTAGTATACCTGTGTACACAATGCACATGGATGCTAGGGCTTGGATGCACTACCTGAGATATTATACATAAGGGCTTTTTAAGTATTACACAAATGAGACTGAGGTCATTCCTATAGTATTCGGTGCCATTTGTGTCCCCATGACATAATACAGCATAGCCTGTGTAAAATAAGCAAAAACACTAATTCCAAAAAGCTTGTCTTACACTGTTAAAGCCTCTCTACCAAAGAACACAATGATGTGTCCCTCAGGGTGAATTAAATATAAAAGAATCACTTTGATTTGAGTAGAAGTACAAGTATTACACAAATCAGACCAGCCTCAAAGCAACTGTGCGGTCAATGCAGCCAGCCAGGGGTCCAAGCCATGGGTTACATTAATGAAAGTGTCTGAAATGTGGTAGTAGTACTCCATCTCTTCAAATACAAATCATAATCAAAGTTAAATGATTTAAAAGGGAAACAAAAGGCACCTTTAAAGACACTATATATGTTCAGACAACCCGGCATTTTACACGTCTGCATGACAGTAGGTGTCTGTGGTCCACAATCACTATAGCCTTATGGGCAGGATACACTTATCCTCCTCACTGCCTGCTGAAGCCATCACCAGCAGGCAAGAATAACATGATGCAGACTGTAAAGTCCAGATATTGCGTTTGTCAAGGATCAGACAGGGGTAGTAAACTGCTGGTTTAATAGTCAAATGATCCACACAGACTATATGGAAATAGGCTGTCACACAAAAAAAACACATTCTTGTTATTTGGACTTGACACCGATAAGAAGATATCCACTATAGTCTTCCTCACATGGCTACTGTAGCAAACTGATTCCACCACATGCACCAATAAGCTCATCTTACACGGTGCTTAAGTCTGACCATGCACTGGCTGTGGCATTAAAGCAAGCCTAGTGAAAAGTTCACAACTGACAGCAGAGGTGCAGTGGGTGAACATATACTGAACTGCTCATAGTTCTGCTCATTAAAAAAAATCAGATCTACAAGCTCAAGCTTGTAGATCAGCTATTTTCATAATTGCTGCCTCTTTATTGTATAATTTGAGGTGCAGTGGATGAAAGACGAAATATCCGACTGAACTGCTTATAGATAAACAAAGTCAGGTCACACTATTTGTATCCGACTGTGACTGATGTCTGCAACTGGCTCTTATAGTCTTACCTTGGTCCAGTAACCGTAAAGAGTGGAGATATAAAGACGGGTCCAGTGTGTCCTTCTCTGCCAGTAGCTCCGGCAAGTAGGAGTTTTCGGTTTCGCTCCCCATTATTTCGTCCGTCCTGGGCTTTGATCCACGTAGATTAATTATGGTCTGTGTTTTGTTTTTGTTTTTTTCAAAAACTTGATTTGTCTTAAGCAACCAACGCGATTTGTAGTTCTTTATTTTCTTCTTCTCTTTAGAAAGAAACGCATGCAGTCATGTCATTCGCGGGTCGCTACACTGGCATTTCTTCTCAACGACCGTTAGCTGTGTCTCTCCGTGTGAAACAACGGTATCCCATCGGAGGAGTTGTGTTCTTCTAGTGCGTGCAAGTCAGTCAGAGTCCTCCATGCGTCGGTGTTCTTCTGGTGTGTGCGAGTCAGAGCCCTCCATGCATCATCACAGCCACACTGATATGTCTCTCTTCTCCTCTCCTCTGTGTAAACAAGCCCTTTGAAGCTGCCTCTCTCGGTCGTATCCACTGGCAACGAACATATAAGGCTCACTCCTGCTCCTCTAACTATTGGTCGCTGTTCGCGATGCTCAGAAATGTTGAGAGGGGGGCGGGGCGTTAACTGGAGCTGTCCGTGGTGCTGATACGAATCCACGCGCTGGTATGTTTTTGTTGAGTTGCCGCCCCCCCCATTCACATTTACATCATTTCAAATTGAATAAAAAAAACATGCGTTCACCTGTTTCAAAAGGTCATAAATATAAATAGATAAGCTAGGCTGTACATTTTTGTAGAACAGATTTGAGTGCAATTATTCTTAACCACTTACACCCCAGCATCCTTATTGAAAGCCTTCCCCACAATACAGAAACAGAAAATACACTAGCATAGAGCCCTGAGGGACGCCGGTCAACCACATAGGGTGTTAAAGTGGTTAACATCATTTCAAATCGACCTTCTGTGTAAACTTCGGTGAATGGTTTCAATAAGCATGCATTCACCACCTGTTTCAAAGGGTCATAATTACAAATAGATTTCATATAGGTTACAAAAGCTAAGCTATAGGTTGAACTTGTTCTGCATTTTCATATGAGGGCAATTAATCTGAAGCACTTAAACCCAGCATCTTTATTGTGGGGAAAGCTTTCACTGAAAATAGTCGATCGACAAGCTCACAACTGGCGTTGTGAGCTTGTCGATCGACTATTTTCAGCGAAAGCCTTCCCCACATATAACAGAAAAGGCATAGTTGACTCCTTCAACCACATGGGGTTTAAGTGGTTAAACGTGGATAGATTTGAGTAGATTCTAACCCTGTAAAGGTTAGGGTTGGAACTGACTATACTAGACTACATGTTGCATCATTACATTACTTTTTTTGTACCATTTTATTAAATATGGGCGACTTCAACTCAAGTAAACCTTATACTGTATCCAACCACAGGGCAAAATATGACTCCATATACACATACATAATATGTATGTGTATATGGAGTCATATTTTGCCATATATTATATATGTGTGTGTGTGTGTGTGTGTGTGTGTGTGTGTGTGTGTGTTGGAATGTCATCATCGGACACGATGGACAACCTTAAGCAAGTGTGTGTGTGTGTGTGTGTGTGTGTGTGTGTGTGTGTGTGTGTGTGTGTGTGTGTGTGTGTGTGTGTGTGTGTGTGTGTGTGTGTGTGTGTGTGTGTGTGTGTGTGTGTGTGTGTGTGTGTGTGTGTGTGTGCGTGCGTGCGTGCGTGCGTGCGTGCGTGCGTGCATGTGCGTGGAGACAGATAGGGAGTTACACCCTCTTTGAATGATGCTGCCCAATTTGCCAGCATCAGCAAATACTCTGTATTGTCAACAGGAACATCTCAGGCATAGAGGGACCATTTTAGTCAGTTAAGCAATTGATTGAGCACGAGTCCTCGGGTTCCTTTAACTTTTCAGGACAACTCGTCAATAGTTCAGAGTCAATATTCACCTTCGTAGGTCAAGCTTCTTCTTTTCTCTTGGAAGTGTCTATGAATTAATCTAATTGAAATAAATAAATAATTTAAGAAAACAGATTCTGAGGCCATGTAACCTTGATCACGAATTAGGAGCGTTGTTTCCTTTCATTTCTAACAAGACCTGTGTGAAAAGCCAGTGCCAGTGATGGCGTCTAAATGAAATATAATTTTATTACAGATATGACCAAATGTGTATGGTGCTAAATCTACTTTATCAGACAATATAAATCCTGCAATTGTTACATACTGAGCTATGAAGAACTTAAACTATTCAATGCATGGATGCATACAATTGCTTTGTATACTGGCTAAAACTATTTATTTCTCAGAGAATGTGGGAAAAAGATAAGAAATACGTTGATATTTGTGGAGATAGCCACCCACCTGAGTTCCCTCAGGTGGGTTGCTTTCTGCGGGCAGATCACCAGTTATATAATTGTGATGCCTCTATTTCAATAACTCGGAGAAAATGTGACCCACAGGCTACAGCCAAGATATGCTTATGTATATTTATCGGTGCTGTATCCTCCATGAACTTTGGAGTGTGCTATTATTTGTTTGCGTTTATGGTTTGAATTGCGCTCTAAAATAACTGCTCCAGGCATAAGATGATAGGCTAGTTTCTTAGGAGAGTATAAATGTAAATTATAAAATGGATGGAGATATGGAGTTATTGGCAGAAGGGTCTTGCAGTGATCCAAAAACAAAAGAGAAGATGGTGATGCAATGCAATCATTTCGTAAGCTGCAAGAGAATGGTATTCATCAATTTCTTAAAGTAAAATCATGCAAAAACGCTGTTATATGTGCATTCTGCATAGTGATATCATTTCCTTTTTTTGTGGTTTGAGATTCAGCTCTCTTTCTAAATACCTGCTGTTTCCCTATAAAGAAAAAATGTGTTATGAAACAGCTTAGGCTACTATTTAATCTCCCTGCCATTAAAAACCCAGCTCAAATGCACTAATCTCCTGTTCAGAAGAGAGTCTTATTTATAGATATGTTTGCCATCTGTTGCTCCTCATCTTCACATACAAAGCCCCTGCATTGTCCTCAAAGTTGAAACAAAGTTGTTATTCTGCGCCTTATCGATGTTGGGTTGTTTCGTCAACAGCCTTTCAAGGTTGCTTCCCAGGTGATTGCAATACATCACTTGCAATAGAAATAATCAAAAGTTTGTGCGCCAACAATTCTGTAAGTCACGGACCACCAGAGGGGCAGCTGTATTGGCGTAAACAACATGTTGAGAAATGCCCTGTCGGGTGGGTGTAAAGAATGAAGAACAGTTAGCTATTATTGTGACAAAGTATCATTTTTGATCATCAGAGAATTCCTGACTGCAATTTGTGGCCTGCACAGCCCTCTAACTGTACTGTTAATTACAGAGCTAACGAGGGACTGTCTGTACCCCATGGTGTAGTATATACCCTCACTCAGTTACAAGTACACAGCTGGTAATGTCTAGCATCGATTTAACTGCTGAAAGTCAACATTTATGCCTCTCTGGTCTGGATGAGGCGGAGGAAAGTCTTTGGCACTAAATATTGCATGGACCTCTTCCAAGTGATTTGACATATCTTGCTAAATTATTTAACAACAGACCCATGTCTTGTCAGTGATCAATCGAGTGACATTATGTCTCTGTTTAAATATACCATGGGATTTATTTTTGTCACATTAAGAGTACTTGATCTCAGTAGGTCATGATCTCAGTAAAGGAAAATGTGCTGTGATTCCTAATCAAATCTTGGGATCAAGGTAATCAACATTGATCACATTGTGTGCCACGGACTGTGTTACATTTTTTATTTAACATTAAATTAAGAGCTCTGTAGGTGACTTAAATACATATGTCTTTAACTATATAAGGTGGCACAGAGGTTCCTTCTAGAGTGACAACACTGCCTCCTTGTGACCATGCCAAATCCTTTACTATAGACAGATGCATACAAAACGGCTCTCTGACGTCCTTTTACATGTGTGAATTATACATTTTCAAGTACAAGGAGAGCTTTTTTGTTTTAGTTTGACTTGTTTTACTCTAATCATGACGGGCCAGTGTAGAGACTAGAGACATAGGACAGTGATGGCAGAGATGACCGCAACTATGGTTGTAAATTGTTGATCAATCGATTAATCCGTTGGTTTGGTCTGGTTTGGTTGACCACGACCACGATTCTTAATTTATATATTTAATATTTTTGATGAGGTCATCTCTTGTAAGAGCTATTCTACATGTCTATAAAGTCTACAGTATGTGAGATCATACACCTGAAAAGGTTGGTCCCTCTGCATGTATGTGGGAAACACAATTATCCAGACTTGCTGAGTAAATCTACTATTTGATTAGATGACAAATTCTTATGATTATTAGTCATCTAGGTCAGTGGTTCTCAACCTTTTCAGGCCGTGACCCCCCAAAATAACAATACCCCCCAAAATAATGATATTTGAACTGGGGACCCCCCACCCTGACAAGCACTTGGAATTGTAGGAGTTGAGGCATTACATTTAGTTTGACTCGGTTCCACAGATGAATATTGTGAAAATAGCTGATCTACAAGCTAACAGTGCCTCGGCTCGCATTGAGCTTGTAGATCTGCTATTTTCATAATTGCTGCCTCTTTCATATATTATTTAACAATTTGGCCAATGTTTGACCAGTTCAGTGTTAATTTTGTCGACTAAGAAGACTAAGAGACTTAAGGTTTTGATATTTAGTCGACTAGACTACTAGACTAAGACTAAACAATTTTCAGAAGACTAAAATAAAAATAAAACAAAATGGTGTGTTATTCAAAAGACTAAGACTAAGACTAAACAATTTTCTGAAGACTAAAATAGGACTAAAACTAAATGCTGTGTTATTCAAAAGACTAAGTCTATATCAAAATTTGCTGTCAAAATTAACACTGGACCAGTTATAGTATAGTTTGTTGTTGATTACTTTTGATGCAGTAGTGGTCTTTTTCATTTCATTTATTTTCTTCTTGTTCTTTTTTTTAGGTATGAAAAAGGTCTTAAAAGTCCTTACATTGTCACTTTACTGTCATCTGGGGACCCCCCCAAAAATCACGTGAGAACCACTGATCTATAGGTGAGGACAGCCCTACTTGCAACGCAGGTCTCCAAGGAGGACTCGAACCGTAGACATTGCAATTAAGTGGCCAGTGAGCTGACAGGCCGGCCGGCCTGAGGACGTGTTTTTATGAAGGTGATTTACTATTATCATAATGGTGTGGTCGGTCCCCACTTAATGTCTCACAAAGCCTTGGTGGGAAATGTGTTGCTTTAAATTGGAAGCACCCACAGTGTAGTAAATTGAAGTAATGAGTGAGCAAAAGGGAGAGAGAAGAGAAGAGTAATATGAAATATAATAAAACAATATAGGCTCAGGCAACACATTTTGTTATGTTTGTATGATTTTTTTATATTTCTTATTGTGCACTAGGGAACAGGGTTCCCAAACCTTTCCATGCCAACAAACCCTCAAATATATATATATATTTTTTTTTAAGATTTATTTTGGGGCTTTTATGCCTTTATTTGACAGGACAGTGGGCTGACAGGAAATGGGGAGAGAGATGGGGAGTGACACGCAGCAAAGGCCGTCGAGATCGGGAGTCGAACCTGCGACGGGCCCGCTACACTGAGCCTAGGTGCCTGGACCGCTACGCCAGCGGTCCAGGCCGCAAACCCCCAATTCTGATGAAGACCCTATGCAGGTCGAAGATTTAATGAACTGAGTGCTGGGGCAAGTCACTTACCAGTGTGTGTGCACTCTGTTACATTTACCTGCCTATGATCAGTTTGTCCTGCACCCGGGTTTTTATAGTGGATGTGCAAGCTATTATTCTTTTACCCCCAAATAATTTAGCATCTGTCTGCAGACCCCCTATTGTGAACTGGCTTGAAAAAGAAAAGAAAACTAATCTACAAGCTCACAATGCATCACAATGTGACAGGTTGTAGCTTGTAGATCTGCTATTTTAGCTATTTTAGAAAATGAAAACACAAAGAAATGCTACAAGCACACTGCACCTATACAAGTAAGAAGCGCGAACGCTGGAAGCGAACGCAGTTCTATATTTCAGCCACACTGTAGTAGTGAACTCTGGCGCACTCTAGCGGCTGGACACAGGTAGTGCAGCTGCTATATTTCAGTCACGGAGTTTTGAGTCACATGGGGGCACGAGCCAATGAGAGCGTGAGTCACATGGGGGCGCGGCTGCACACATACTGCACACAGACAGACACACAAGCCGAGCCGAGTTACATAGTAGTAGGCTCCACTTGGGCGGAGTCGCGGCTTCGCCGCGCCTCCTTCCGCGTTCGCAAACATCCTACTTGTGACGTCTCAAGAATACAATTGTTTGTACAGTTCAAGTCACACGTTTCACTAAGAACACTTCGACACTGTACACTCTTGTGAGAGACTAAATTCATATTTATAAGAAAGCACAACCTTCACCCTCTCCACGCTGCTCTCCCTCGCCCACTGTTTTCAGAAGCAATTTCTACGTCCACCTTCTTGAGAGAAGCTTTTCTTTCCTCTTTTCTATTCAACGGCACAATGCCACTTCAGCCACAAAAGCCACTTTATTGTCGACCCAAAATGGAGCACTCACATTCACTAAATAGCCATTCAACAGAATTACATTGCCAGCGCCAATCCATTGGCTGCATTGATCACACATGCCATCTTGGCCGTGAAGTGCAGACTCTGGTCTCCTTCTCCTGGAAGTGTTGTGCAAAAGAAAGCTAATGAGAAGCTGTCAGCAGCACACAGGTAAACAAATCAATGGCAACCCCCAGCAGTGATCCCAAGGTCGACTTTGTTCGCACACACACACACGCGCGCGCGTAAACACGCGCACGCCCATACTTCACACGCGCAACCATGACTAATTTCCGATTGAAGCATTTAGCAGATGCTTTTATCCAAGAGCGCCTTACAAAGCGCAAGATCAGAGTAAATGACATGAGCCCTAGTTAACAAAATGACAGGGTAAATGGTCACATAAATAGAGTGCAAATAAAACATGATTAAGTGCTACAAAGTGACGACAGTAGGATACCGGGTAAACATCAAACCTAACATCTGTGTAAATAGCGTGCTACCTATTCTCAGCATTTGTGGTGAAGCCAAGAGTATGTGTCTAAATCTAAATAACGTGCATAGCGTATTTGAACAAGTGAACAACACACGTCTGTGTAATATATGATACGATCTATCAAGAAGTGCTAGGAGGTGGGGGAGGGGGGGGGGGGGTTGTCATTCACAGCTTGGGAGCCATGAGGGAGAAGAGTCTAGGATACTTGGAGCGTTGGCCATGGTGTAGGGAAGGGACTAGGGAGGGACAGCCGTCCTGTCTTAATTGACCTAAGTGTGCGGGAAGGCAGTGTTCATTTCGTCGACTATGGCGAAAAATGTTCGTCGACTACCTTTTTTCACTGACAAACTGAAAAAAACTAAATAAAAACTAAGCTATGATGACTAAAACTATGACAATTTCGTCAACTATTAGAAACTAGACTAAAATGTTAAGGAGGGACTAGTGGAGAAGAGATCCAGTATAGGACTAAGAAACGTAGTTTTATGTTTGTTTACGCTCGGCTGTTGTGCTTGGATGTTGCGCTCTGACAATAGCAGATTGTTAATTTTCAGCATGCAACTGAGTGTAAAATCAGGCATTTACGACACCATCAAGGCCCGCCAAAATACATTTTAGTCGACAAAATCAACTGCAGATTTAGTCGACTAAAACTAGACTAAAACTAAAACATTTCAGATGACTAAAATATGACTAACTAAATGATTTTTCTTTTTCAAAAGGCTAAAACTAAATACAAATTTGCTGTCAAAATTAACACTGCGTGAAGGGTAGGGGTGGATCAAGGAAAGAGCTGCCACGCCCTTGATTGCCCTGGACCCCTTCACAAACAGCTGAGTTATGAGAGCAAAAAGATGCTTCAAGTGTAAAAGGACACACACACACACACACACACACACACACAGTGTTAAGTACTTGAACAAAGAATATAAAGATATATTGTTTTGCAGTTGCGTGAGCTTTCTTTTTGCCTATTTGCTTTTCTACATGCTATTCTGATGCACAGGAGAAATCTTATTGTACTGCATGTGCATTCATATACTGTAGATTGAGTATGTGCGGTTATTCAGCAATCTTGATTACTGCACGTGTGATGATGGTATGCTTGTGAATGTGTATCATCTGAGCACACTGGCACCTAAAATGAGGGAGCTATCAAGCAAATCCTTCCCTGTCTAGTGGGTGATTATGTCTTGAAATTCCTAATGAATGCAAATGAAAGTATAGTGAGCCTGCAGCTTGCTGTTTTGACCTTTAGTCAGTGACAGTTCAATAGACTGGCCTAAAGCCTTTGATCGCTTACCCAGCACTGTCATGGCACATAGGGAGCGCACACTGACTGACTGGCAGTGGGCGCCGAGAGTCACCACGGGCCAACTAATAGACTTGCGTTTTCAGGGAAATGGCAGAAGGTCAGCAGTAGTAATTATTCTTTGGCAAGCTCGGTCTTTAGCGGGTGACTTCTTTTCCTGTTATTAGCCACAGCAATTAAGCACAAGTGCAATGATACCATCGCCTGCCACCGCACAGCCCGTGGGTATCCGCCGAATATCGCTTTCCGTGGGTTAAGGCAGCATGCGTTTCTTTTTTTTAAATCATAGCCCTATTTAGGAGGAAATCTCAGTCTCTCTGGGATGAATGTCTGTCTGTAAATCCTAACATAGCCTACCTTTACTTTTATTTCCATACAGTATTTGTACAGAAGTGACACGATGTAGGCTACTGTCTCTCATTAAGCCCGATTTATACTTTCAGCTGTAAAATGAGCCATAGTGTTCTTGATCATTAGTGAAAGCAAAGTGAAAGTAGATTTAAAAGAGAGCTATGGACATATTTAAAAATAATACATATTTAAAGGGGCATTTTTGAATGTGATGTATGATTGTCATGAGTGAATGTTAATGTGATGAAAGATTGTTGAAGACAGGAAGACAAAGATAATATCATTTGTACTGTTAGAAATGTAAAGGTCATGAACTGAAACAACAACATTCAAGTTATTTCATCATCACATGCACATACAAGACAGCTGTAGCAATATTACATGCAGTGAAATTCTTGTAGTCCGATGTCTCCTCACCAGTGTGAAAGATAAACCCTAACCCATTCAAATGAATCAAGAGAACCCTCTGTAATCTGTACAATACAGTATATACATACATTGGCTGCAGTAATGGCAGTAAAGAGAACAATGCAGTATAATCACTGAATACTGTGGGTGCAAGTGTGTGTAAGTGTGTATAAGTGTGTATAAGTGTGTATAAGTGTGTATAAGTGTGTATAAGTGTGTATAAGTGTGTATAAGTGTGTGTGTGTGTGTGTGTGTGTGTGTGTGTGTGTGTGTGTGTGTGTGTGTGTGTGTGTGTGTGTGTGTGTGTGTGTGTGTGTGTGTGTGTGTGTGTGTGTGTGTCCGACTTATTAATGAATCTCATCCTCAATTAGGTTCAGGAGCTACAGATACAATACAAGGAGGTACACATTAATCTTTCCATGAAAAGTGTGTAAAGAAACTGTAGAGGAAAATGCATGATATAATTTAAAAGAGAACTACTGTGTGCACCATGCAACAAGTCTACATATTAATGTTTACACAGTTTGAGTGGGGTTTTGAAGGGAGCAAATGGAGAAGGAAGAACATGTAACAACGTCTTGGAGGGTGCCGGTTCGATTCCCGGCTCCTCCTGGCTGCGTGTTGAAGTGTCCTTGAGCAAGAACCTGAACCCCTTTACAGCATGTCAATGAGCAGGTTGGTTTCCTCCGCCGTCTGTGTGTGTGTGAATAGGTGTCTGTAAAGTGCTTTGGATAAAAGTGCCATATAAATGCACCATTTACCATTTACAATACGTTATAATTGGGATTGCAGCGTGAGTAATATCAAGCACCTACTCTACACAGTGCCCTGGATTGAACTACATATTGTGGCTGATATAGTATAAATTCTGTCCCGTTGCCTCGTAAACCCTGACTGCAAAGTAAGCTGCGTGTATACTGTGAGCTGACATGGTATTTGCTGATTCATGTTTTGTTTTGCACCCGTAGGAAACAATGTCTCGCTCCTCAAAAAGGAATGAGATAATGAGAAAAGAAACACTGTCAGGCGTGGAAGTCTGAAAGCTTCTAAGGAGCAGAAACAGGAGTGTTGTTGTGGTGGCTAATCCATTAAGACCTGAGGCCGATTCCACAAACGCCTTCGAAATCAGTAGTTCTGTCAAGAAGAAAAAATTTAAAATAACAGATGTACAAGCTTGCAGCGCATCACTAAGTGACGCGCTTTGAGCTTGTATATCTGCTATTTTTGAATAGCCAACGCAAAAATCTAAAACGGCGCGGATGCTCTCCCGGTTTTAATGGGCTAATCCTTTGCACAATGTTCCCTTCAGCTACAGAGTCTGATTTGAATGTATTGTCCAATTCTTTTTGGATGTCTTTGCCTTTCTGTTGGCTGAGCACCGTTCATAGTTTGTTGACTTAGTTCAAATCTTGCCATGCAGTGAGAAGTCTAAGCTTTAGTTTTTCTCTTGCAATAGTCATACACCCATATAGAGAATTGTGCTACTGATTTGGCCTATTCATTTATAATGGCATTAACCAGTCATTGCATTCTGTAAATATCATACCATCGTTTTGGCTCTTGATATGCCTATATAAAAGTGAAGTGACCTTCTTATAATTTAACACGTAGTCTTACCAGTAAAAACTAGAAACGTTACATGTTACTTACTAGTACCAGTCATTTTAGAGAAGTATGAGTGTAGGTATTCTATTAGCAGAGAACACTACCCGCATTTTGTTGAAAGAGAAAACTTGAGCTCAAATGATCTACTTCATGTGTATCTACTTGTTATGAATCAACGAGCAAACAATAAATAAAAGAAGTGAATAGCCTACCTACCGTATGTTTCTATACATCAACCATTCATGGCTAATTGAGTTTGTGATATGCTGTAGCATTTAACCACTTTACACCTGGCATACTTTTTTTGGCATGTCATTATAGGCAAAAAGAAAGAAAGAAAATAATCTGTCATTTTCAAAATAATGAAAATAGCCGGTCTTCAAGCCCACAGAGCGTTGTGATATTGTAGATCGCCATTTTTACTATTTTTGAAATAGGGCTTAAGTGTTTAACATGTACAATGATGCTGTTAGCAGACGTTTGTGAATCCAAGTATGAAGTTCCCCTTTTTCATATACTATTGTGGCCCCGGGAGTTACTGTCAAACAATATGCTGTTCTGAATGAAAGGGAGATCAAACACTCTTCCTGTCCTAGAAAGGAGAACAATTCACGGAATTACCACTGAAAATAACATAACCTCGAGCGTCGCGAACAGGACGACATGCAGAGCAGAGAGGTCTCTCTTCTTCCGTCTTTTCTCAAGGAACGATCGTGTTTCGTGTCTACAGGCTATGGCAGATGGCACAAAATATAGCTTTGATCTGAAAGAGGCTGCCTAGAGTAACAGTCTGACTAAAATAAGGAACATGCACTCCAATTACATCTGGTGTAGGGTAAAAGTTTCATCCTGAAATTTGTATTTCCGCCGTGTCCAATGGCAGAAACGAAAATTCCTCTGGGTAGATTACACAGTGATTTTCATTTACCCCGATATTCTAAATCCCCCAAATCGAGCAAATTTCCAAAATGAATACCTTGACTAATGTGCGATATGAGAGAAATAAAACCTCCTAACTTTTGTGTCACATTGCCCACGTAAAAAAAAAAAAGAAAGAATCTCTGACACTGCTTTGAGAAAAGAGAAAGATAATTGGCTCTTGCTCTTCTCCTATACCTGCGAGCAGCAGACTGTGGTTCTGTGGGGGATTAATGGCACTGGGAACACAGTATGTGTGTCAGCACAGGGGTGACTGCATCTGATTGTTAAGGGAGAAGCGCCATGCTGCGGAACAAAGAGTGCAGGCAAATAGAAAAGTGAGATGCTTAGAGCCCACGGTGACCCTTTGAGGTTGGAAAGGTCGACAGAAGCGCCAGAGCCCCAGGTTTACGCCAGGATGCTTGATGATTTGGATCCAGCATAGTGTCAGTGACATTCCTTTAACCTGTCTAACCATGGGTTTATTGTATCCTCACTGTATGTGATGGGATGATTCGTCATGCACTGAATCTACTAGTTTAGCACAGTGGTACTCAAACATTGTCATGTCAAGGACCCCCAAACGTTTGACTGCGGACCCCCCATCTGAAAATGTATTGTGCCAGAGACACCCCATAAGAGAACATGTGTGTTGTTAAAATTGTTTGAAATTATTCCAAATCGTTCAAGAAAAGAATCCCACAAAGATGTTTCAAAATATCTGACGTACAAGCTCAAAACATATCTCATCGCATTGACGCATTATGAGCTTGTAGATCTATTTTGTAATAGCTGAAATATAAAATAGGGTTAAAGTTGTTCAATTGTTGTTCCTTTTGCTGGGGACCCCCCGCTCAAAACGACCTATGTTGCATTTCGTCCCCCATCTTTGGCCTCAGCGTCCTATACTGTATCTCTACACTCTCCAATCTAAATAAAAGTCTCCCTGAAAAATTCTCTCTAAAGTGGAACCAAACGCTGGGCCAATTTTGTTAGTTTGCTGTCCTCTAATGTTTATAAACCATCTAAATGGCTAGACTGAGCTTGGCACACTGTAGGGTAAGCAATGCAGATGCAGGCATTAAATGAATAATGGGTTTGCTAGATTTGGGTGTGCCAATGTAATCATGCCAAAAGACAAGAGGTTTTGTCAACGCTAGCTCACTGGCAAACCTAAATCTAACACATTCAGTTTTCGTCGATGCAGCTGTGTTGTTTACATCACAGTGTCCCAAGGTCAGCCCAGCCCTTTAGATGATGTTTAACCTTTTAGATGGTAGAAAAATCACAAAATGTGCACAATAGTGGCCTAGGGTTTACTTCCCAATTTGTCTTCTGCAACTTGCTTACCAAAGCATTTAGGACCTTTACACTACAGTATACCCCTTTTTTATTACTCTATTTCTTTATGTATATTTCATATGCAATAACCAAAATAGGCATCATTTGAATAAGATTACAGAACTCCAGTCTCCAGCCATGGAACTTTCTTTTGCTTTGGTTTATCACAGCCTTTCAGAGTGCTGAGCTGTCAGGAGGCTTGAGTGGCTATTAGGACTGGACAGAACAGCGTCTGCTCTCTGTTAGAAGTGTCTGTCAACGGCTTTGAAATGACTCCCTTTAATCACAACAAATATCATTTCACACAAGGAATTCAAATCCCCTTAAAGCGACAGAGAAGACAAAAGCATATCAAGTGGGGCCTTAGCGAGAGTATGTGCATGTTGGCAGCTGTGAAACTCTTATAGGCTATAGGGATCGTGACCGCTTAGAGAAAATAATGTGACTGCACCGGAAGGTTTGGTGCAACACGGCTCAAAGGCCAGAGACGAAAGAATCTAACTATTCAGATCTTGTTAGCCTGAAATTGCCCTGAAGTTTGACTGCTTCTTGCAAAATGGCCTGAGTATCCGCTTAAATTTTATAATGTGTTCTTTATCACATGACATTCTTTGAACTGTAATTTGTATTACTCTAAAAAGATTTGGTTTGTGATATTTCGGTGTCAGTCCAGATGTGAACAATGGCAATTGAGTCAACCTCAGAGTCAACATGGTGAGCAGAATATTTCTATTGTAAATCCTGGAATTTTGTCAACGGTATCTAGGCTATGAACATACAGTAGATACCATATTCATGCTCCTCCTCAAACTGAATGTGAGGTTGACTGATGCAATAAACGCTGGTGCGATACTGCATGGTCCGTGTGCATTTGCTATGTCATTGACCCTTAACCTCTACCGAGGGCATCCGTGGAGGAGCTGCAGGACTTGCTGATGCAGTAACTTTTCTCGAGGGAGGTCCTTCTTGTTATTATCGTCCCTATGATGCACTCTCCTATTTATTCAGGGGAAAGCGAAAAGGTCAAAGGAGAGAATTGCGTGTGGACGGGCCAGGAAGCAACCCTCTACTAGTTGAGGGTAGGATTACCAGCTGCTACAAAGTCTTGGATTTCGTTCTTAGTGGGGAAGCTTCGGTAATTCAACCACCCCACCCCCCCACCCCACCCCACACCACCCCTTTAGACTACAAATTTTGGCTGATATATTTTCCAAACCGACTCAAAAGGACAAAAATCTTGGTTAACCACATAAATAGTAAACCTTTGCCGAAAATAGCTGATCTACAAGCTCACAACCCTTCGCGTTGTGAGCTTGAATAGGGACACTAGGTTTCATGAGGTTAATTTCAATGTTACGTGAACCACAGCTGGCTTAAACTGACCTATATTTAGACTACATAATTATCATATATGATTATGAATAAATATAAATATATATTTTATATAATGTATTTTTTAATAATGTCAACACGTGCACGTCGAATGTAAAGCAGCTTGTGGAACACACTGAAGAACCTACTTCTGACCGGCCTCTCATTCCGAGCGCCATTCATGTCATTTTCCGTATATACAAGTGTTCACTGGTAACTTCTGCAAATTAAACCCTGCATAAATGAGTGCAACTTCTCCAAGTGATAAATGTCTCAATATCCTGACTGACAATTAACTGTCACCGTCGGTCTGGGTCTTTCCTGTCACGAACCCGGGCCCCGCGATATCCATTACCCCTGTCCTCTGCAACCTTTGAGGGCCGATGGCCCATGTTTCTGTGTGAAAGGACATGGCTCCAGCATCAGGCAGCACATCTCTCTCTGTCTCTGCTGTGCCTGCTGGGACCTCTTAGGTGACAGCGTCACTCGAGCTGCAGCGCTCTCGAGTCGAGGTCGTGGGCTCTCTCCGGCCGGCTGGCTGGCTGCCTGCCTGCCTCTCTTCCTCTCTGCTCAATGGACATTGATCCTCCAGCAGCGACACCGTGTCCCAAGGAGGGGTAAGAGGATACACCTCGTTGCCTCCAACAATCATTCTGCCCCTGTAGGGACAGGTCGTGGTAAATTAATAGTGTGCTTGCTGCGACTAGATATTGTTAATGTATTTGCTATTGATGGAGTGAGATAACATGAGTAGCTTCAGCCTTAGTTAACACAAAACATAAATCCTCCAAGGCCATTGAGTAAAAGCAGGATGGGACATTGACTTACTTCGAGCAAGGATACCTTCTCGACTAAAGTACAGTAATGTCATATTAGTTCAAGTAAAGTCGCTTTCGGGAACACTTAAATCCTAGCAATTCTAGGACAATCATTTGGCAAAAATAGCCTACAAGATGAGCTTGTAGTTTGGCCATTTTTGGTAAGGATATTTAGCATAGAGCGAAAAACAGGTATAGTATTGACACTTGGGGGACTGCGGTCAATTAAGTACAGCCAGGCTTTAAGACTTAAAGTTTAAGTGGTTAAAAACATGGACACAATGGGTAGTTATTAACAATTATCCTACTATAATTCTAGTAACCTCACGGTGGTGGCGGCGGTGTCTTGGTTCGGGGGACTATGGTCAAACTGCGCATGCGTCGTTGCCAGGTTTCGCGAGAGAAACAAGCAGCAAGGTCTATGAAAACGAGGCCAAACCAAACAAACCCTATACCACCAACATTGCCCCTACAGCGCTTACAGTACGCCGACATGGCAACACCGACACCCCGCCCACTCTCTCAGCACAATTCTTTCTGTGGAAAGTAAACACACCAGACGGACCCGGGGCGGGCGAGTAACATGCCTACGCCATTCTCCGTGCTGATATATATATATATATATATATATACGCCCGTGGGGAGGGGTGACCGCGGGCCGGGGGGTGGCGCAACGCGACCCACGGGCGGGAGGAGGTGGGAAGCCACGACGGGGAGGAGGGGGGGCCGCCACGACGGGACGCGCGCAGGGGAGAAACCGCGCGACAGGACGTGCATTAACCCCAACTTTGCAACTACTTTCACCTGCGCCTTTCACCGGGTATGGTCTAGTTGTAATAATAACCATATTATGCTCACAGATTTGAAATGTTTCCTAATCATCAAACAATTCTGTAGCAATTTGTATAGCAACTGTAGATAACTGTAAATCTAATATCTTTTTTTTAGGGAAGAATAGTCAATTTAACATTGAGGACTCAGGTGCCCACACACACTAAGGTGGCGCAGAGGTAAAGTGCCTGCCCACCACTGCGGAGTCTGTGGGTTCGAATCCACCGTGGTGCATCCGGCTTTGTAGAGCGTCTATATGAACACAATTGGCCTGTGGAGGGAAGCCGGGGGAGGCTGATATCAGTGAACAAAATCCTACGGGCTGAGGTGGCACCCGTTGTCAGCAAGGAGTGTTGGGTGGGAGGAGTAGGTCGAAGGCTCTACGTCCTCCCGGTGGCAGGTGAGTCAGTAGGATACAACAGCAGTGACAGTGTGTGGGGAGGCATCAATTGACATAATTACTAAATTGGTGAGGAAAAGGGGTAAAAAGCACACAAAAGAAGAAAAACAAAATAATTGACTGAACCTGTCATGAAGGCATTTAGGCTCTGAAATATACCCTTTGAATTCGTTGTCCTGGTGTCATTCATGCAGCTACTGAGGAATGCAGAAGCTGAAAGGTTTGGCTCCACACAATTGGATTTAATGTTGTTTTAAAAGATGCATGAATGAAAATTCTTCCTGAGTGCTGATCATGTTGAATTGAATTCAAAGACTCTTTGCTATGGTTGAACTAAAGGACACTTTGATTGTGAGTGAGCACACAGGTTCTTCAAACTTTGTCATTCATGAGAGGCCATCCATTCAAATAACATTTGACGGTGATCTTTATCACTCTCCAATCCTATATTTCCCTATTAACCAAATGAGCCCCAGCGTCCCTATTCTGGGGCTTATAGCTGTACAGTGTTGAGCTGTACTTCTCCCAATAGAATTAGCATTTCAACTTAATTGGCACAGTTGCTCTTTAACCTCACAAACCCTAGCATCCATAATCTTGGCTTCACATTATGCACATCTACAGTACTTAAGCTCACAACACGTCGCAAAACACAATGCGTAACCGCATTCATTGTGAGCTTGTATATTTGTGTGTGGAGGGAGAAAAAAGGAGGCGGCAGAGGCTCAGGAAGTGGTGACAGTGGCTCACTAACTATAGCTCGGCTTGAGTGAGCTTTAGATGTGCTGTACTCGCACCAGGCTGCCCTACTTTTGATATTGTCTTCAGCCAAAAGACAAAATCCCTTCTGTGCACGTCACTCCACCCCTCCTGGGCCAAGTCTCAGACAGCTCACACGTCATCAGCATCATCATCATCCTGATGTGGCACAATGTACCGTGTCACAACTTCATGTCTCATATCGTTGCAACCATGCTCGTTTCACCCAGGGGTGGAAAAAGTATACTCACAATTTGTACTTAAGTAAAAGTATCAATACTGCAATGTAGAAATACTCTGTTACAAGTGAAAGTCTGGGATATAAAATGTACTTGAGTTAAAGTACAAAAGTGTTGGCATCAAAGTATACTTGAAGTACCGAAAGCATAAAGTACTCATTATGTCCCATTTCAAGTTTTCAAATATATAAAAAGCATTTGAAAATAGCAGATCGACAAGCTCACAATGTGTCGCATCCCTATGTAACAATAATACAAATCTACAAAGTGACTAGTAACTAAAGTTTTCAAATAAGTGGAGTCGAGTGTAGTGTGTGTGTGTGTGTGTGTGTGTGTGTGTGTGTGTGTGTGTGTGTGTGTGTGTGTGTGTGTGTGTGTGTGTGTGTGTGTGTGGCCAACCAACCCTAATTGCCAACCAACCCATTGCCAACAAACCCCTCTTTTGCCAAACAAACCTGGTCTCTACCTTTAAGGGGGTAATCAAAGGTAAGAAAAAGTGATTTATCATCAAGAACCAACTTGCCCCAAAAAGAAAAGTTCATTCATTAGTTTTATTTTTAGTCATTAGTTTTACTCAAAGAAAGAAAAAAAATCGTTATATCAAATAAATGAGGCCAATGTAGGTATTAGATAATACCTTAAATCCAAGATAACAGTATTATCATAAAACATATCAAGTTTTGAAGATTCAAATGATGGAATATCACAATACAAGTAGGCTATTATAGGCTACTAGAGTTTCGGGGGGCTACGCCCCCCTCAACCCCAGCCGCGCACGGGGCGTTGCGTTTGTTGGTCCCTCCGTGTCCCTGTCTCTGTATCCGTGTAGCTGCAGCACAGAGTGGGCAGTATAGATGGGGATTATGGCTGTTAGAGGCATGTACGCGCACGGGGCCCGCGTGGGCGTGTGTATATGGGGGTAGAGAAATTGTCTAAGTAACATTTGCAAAAAGGAAAAAAAAAAAAAAAAAATTGTAAGAAAGTGTAATGTAAAAGTTACAAAATGATGAAAAATAAGTAGAAGAAATTATATTTTGTATGTTTCGCGGACCACCAGGGGGTCCGCGGACCCCCTGGTGGTCCGCGCGGAAATCGTGGGATGAAAATTTCCAAAAGGAAAAAAAAAAAAAAAAAAAAAAAAATATGAAGGTGGTTGCTTGTTTTTCTGAAAGCTGGCGAATGGCAGCCCTTTCTGCAAGATGGCGGCCGCCTGGTGTTGTTGTGATTTGGTCGTGCGCACGTGCTCTGGGTTACACAGCGTTGTACTGGCGAAGTATAGTTCTCGCTTACACAGACATGTCCAGACATGTTGTAGGTCCCTCCGTGTCCCTGTCTGTGTGTCCGTGTAGCTGCAGCACAGAGTGGGCTCCGTGTCCCTGTCTGTGTGTCCGTGTAGCTGCAGCACAGAGTGGGCAGTAGAGATTTCTGGCGCAGGCTGTGCAAACCTGGCAACGCAGCGCATGCTGGCGCACGTTACACCAGAAATGGTGCCTGGAGAAAATGGTGACCAAAGAAAAAGTTTTGAAAAAAAGGAAAAAACCCCCGCAGCGGCTGGCTGGTGTTGTGGTGATGAGGTCGTGCGCACGGTAAACGGTACGAAGCTGGCTCCCCTTCCGTTTTGTCCGACATTTGGTGAGTAGAATTAATAATGTTGCGCGGTGGAAGCGGTGTAGTGAGCAGTGAGATGTCCCCTACGCGAGGCGTAAATTCAGCGCGGCCGGCGTGGCGAGTCAGTAGGCGACATGTGGTCTGTCGGTGCGTTGTTTATTCGATAACAGAGCTGTGGGGTGTCAGCACCGAGGGTGCGGAAGTTGCTCGCCATTTATATAGTTAGATATGCACATCATCATGTGTTACAACATAATTTTCACAAAATACTGCATGTTCAGAAAATAAGAGTAGAAATGTCACCATCAAGACAGAAGACATAGACGTACTGCACTACAGCAAACAACGCAACAACACGTCACTGACGTACCCTTGGGGAACAGCAACCTTTTTGTTATAAATCTCTATGACAGCAACCGGTCTGAAAAGATAAAAGCTTTGTTTCACTCAAACATGGGTCAATATATGACTGAGCATTTCACTTGTTGCACGGCTATAAAAGAAAACATACAACACAATATGACAGCAATAGAGCAACAGCTTGAATTACATTTGGTAACAGGATAGGTGGGCACCAATGAAGAGTGTGTTAAATTGGCAATTATTTCCAAAATGTTAAAAAATGTAATATTTGGAAAATGTAAAGTAAAGTACATGATTAGAAAATGCTTAAACATTCGACAATTAAGGTCTAATAGTTGTACAATTTCTACAAATTGTAGAATTTGTATGCCCCAAAATTGTCATTTTGGGGCATAAACAAGAAGTTGAAGGATACAATTAAGTCTGACAATGATGTACCGTGCATGTTCACATCATGTATACTTTACATTACATATTAGAAAGAAAGAACGAAAGAAAAAAAAGAAAGAAAGAATGGTGGCCATGGGCCATGAGGAATAGGCCAACATACTCTACGTAGGTTTTGCCACCAAGCCAGTCATGAACCAATACAGCCACCCTGTCACAACTCACAACCTTAAACAGCACAACAAACATACTGTAAAGATCCACATCAGTCTTCAAATTCACATTTGGAATTCATGGCTGTCATGTCACAGCCAAAGCCCTCTAGCTTGAACTTTAAAGTCAATAGCAACCTCACACATTGGCTGACTGAAGTGACCAAGAGTCACATACACAATACTACCCTGTTACAACTCACTACCTTCACTGGCAGACAGCACTGCAGATGTTGATTCACATCAGCCTTCAAACCCAGAAACAGTCACTGAACATGTTTCATTGCCACCCAGTCACATGGGTCCCAAAATGACAGCAATACAGCTTGAATCACATTAATGAATTAATACACAAACGCGCGCGCGCACGCACACACACACACACACACACACACACACACACACACACACACACACACACACACACACACACACACACACACACACACACACACACACACACACACACACACACACACACACACACACACACAAGCAGCAAATAAGAAGAAAACAGTTCCTACCTTGAGCTGTCTTCTACTTGACTTCATCAGTTGTGTGGCCAGGGTCAAACTTTGGAACCCATGGATCGAGAGGTAGAGCACCCCTCTCTCTAGGTGTAGGTTATCCTCGGATGAGCCCTCCAGCGGCGTCTCCAATCATCTCAATCCTCCATACATCTGGCTAGCTGGCCAGTACTTTCCTCCAGCTTAATTATCCTCCTGGACGCCATCTTCAGCAGCTTTATCCTGACGACTTGGTTTTTACTTCACCAAGTAAAATAATAGTGACATTACACACTATTGCATGTACATGTTACTGCTAAGCAACTAACTGCAGGTAGCCCACCGGGAGAATAAACACAGTTCGAAAGGAAACAACCAACACACTTTGTCACAGATGATAATTAACTGCTCTTTCAACGGTCACATTCCCTGACAACACTGACAACTCTACTCAACTTCCATGAGGTGTAACACTACATTAGAAGTTCTCTTTTCCTCATAAACATGGAGCTTGTGTCTGTGTTTGCAGCAGGTGTGTGTCTGAGGATTCTAAAGAGCTTAGGGAGTGTGAGAATGCCCGACTTGCGGCTGGAAGCAGTACAGAGGCCTTGAGTAGGGTTTAACCTGAAGGTGTATTTATTCATCACCAAAGACAATAATGACACAAATGGACCAACTCTACAGCACCCTTGGCATGGTTTGTCTCTCCACTCCCAGCTCTTATCTGTTGTCAACTGGCAGCCCTTTATACCCAGCTGAGCTAATAAGCTTGGACTGCACCATGTCAAGGGGTGTTTTAAATCTAGTTTAAATCTATTCAATAAACATACAATAAATACATGAACCCACAAATGATATAACAAATCGTTATGATCTACACAATTCCTTCTCAGTACAACCTAAATATCATTAGGAATTACCAAAAATGCATCACAACCCCCCTCTGCCATCCTGACTATGGTCCAGCCCAATCTACTGAAGACACACCAGGTAATGTTAAGCATTCAATCAAACTCAACAATAAAACTTCATTCTACAAACATATTGCACTAAGGTAAACTGTGCAAATTAATAAAAGTGCAAATGTGCTGTGCAAATGTCATTCAATAAATAAAGGTTACTTTAAATGTGCAAACATAGGTAACAGATGACCTCTCTCTGTTAGAGGGAGTATCACCAAATGAGTGTCTACTTTCTAGGGAGTATCTGCCAATAACATTCCTCAATTTGCTGTTTTGCATTTGTTTTGTGTTGAAGACTATATTTCCCTTTGGGATGTTGGCCCCAGATGTCAAGAAACCACACTCTAGATTACAGAATAGCAATAACAGAAATACTTTGTTTGAATTGTATAATGTTCATTCAATTGTACCAAACAAAGAAAATACAGACAAATTGAAATAAGACAAAATAAGCCATCACATTATCAAGCTTGAGGGTGTCCTCAAGCTTGATAGTGTGATGGCTTATTTTGTTCAAAGTAAGGGCGACAGAAAAGAACAGGGCGGCCGTGTCCATTGAGTTCAATGGAGAATTGGCATGCCATGTTATATTCGGTTCCACTTTCTGTATAGGCAAGTCAATGGCACAGTATGTCTGCTATTACCTCATATTATGTTAGATAGCTGTAACTGTTTCAACAGGAAATTGTATGCTTTATTTATTTGCACGTGTGAGTGTTTGGATTCTGTTACTCTTCTTCCAATGAAAAACTATATCAAATGGTATGGCATGACTTCAACCTAGGTGCCATAGCCAACTTTATTTCATATTGATGGTCAGATTATTATAGTACAGCCACTTTTGCAATTTTCAGTTTTTTAACTGACGTCAGTACACCGTCCAACTACAGTACTTTGTGTCTTATTCATAGTGACAAACACAAATGGAATAGAAAAGAAAGACTGCACATCGTATTGCTGCTCAACCAGACCACGTTTACTGTACCAAAAAATAAATCTTTCAAAAATAGCTAAAATAGCAGATGTACAAGTTCACAGGGCATTGCAATGTGACACTTTTTTTGTCTGAGGGCATTACATTTACAAAAGAAAAAACACAAAAAGTTGAAATCTGGAGATACAAGGTTTCTGCCTGACAGTGTGTAAGTGTCCACCTGCAGAAGCTCTGCATTAGAGGGTGTTCCACCTCACTGCACACAGAAAATCACACTCTCTCTCATAATAGCTCAGGGCAATTTCAGACCACACAAAATGACAAGGGAATCAATTTTCCTGGTTACGTTTTAGATGGATTTTCTTCGACTGGTCCTTTCATAAGTAATACTGGGACATGTTTTATGAATTATTAAGAAATCAGTCATAGTGTTCGAGATGCTATGGGCTATGGCTCTTGCACAAATTCTCATAACTACTTTTATTATAAGATATCCATTGTAGAGATTTAAAAACAGTTACAGTTACAGTTTGTGGTTGAACATGTAATTCTCAAAGTTTTATGGTACATTTATGGATATTATATATATTTACATTATTACATTAACATTAATTATGAATAAGCCTGACTAACTGTCTCTCTGGTAAGTAAGCCCTTCATTGGAAAAAACAGAAATCCTCTAGAATGAAGAGAATGTGGATGCATGGATCTATCCTGACCTCATGTGGACATTGAAGGGAAGAACATTTTCACAACTATTGACTTACAGACCTGACCACGTCTCTTAGCTAATTCTTCTGCCTCTAACTAGCAACAAGCATGCACCTTCACTGTCATTTAAATCAAACAAAGATCTAATCAAATTGTAAACATATAGAGTATAGCTGTTCCACAGCAACTTACAAAGTGCAAAGTCAGAGTAAGTGCCATGAGCCATTAGTCAACCACAGAGTGATAAACCACTTTAACCTGACATCCCCATTCCGGTTCTGTCCAGTGGTGGGAAAAGTAGGCTACTCCAATGTTTTACTTAAGTAAAAGTATCAATACTGCAATGTTTTGCAGTATTGATACTTTGTTCAACTTTGTAACTTTGTTACAAACAAAAGTTCGGAATTCAATATGTACTTGAGTAAAAGTGCAAAAGTATTGGTATCAAAATGTACCAAAAGTAAAAGTACTAAAATGTTATTTGAAAATAGCAGACCTGCAAGCTCACAACGCTAGAACAGGGACACTATAGTTCAAGTGGTGGCTAAGTGGTTGAGGAATTCTGCTAAGAAAACAAGTATGTGCTACAAACTAAGTAACTACAATATCAAACTTGGCGTCTATCTTTATGATTGTAAACATTCTAAGTGTCACCAGTGCCAGTTCTACTAGACAATGACACGTTTTAGTGGGCAGTTAAAAGGCAAGACCACTTTGGTAAAGGTTTGGGTTGTGTAGGCCTAGTTACCTTGCCATGATGTAACTCCAAAGGTGGACAAGAAATCTAAAATAATTGCTCCATTGATTAGAAATGTATAATTCAAAATATGCTCCTCATTGACTTATACATTGTACGCTGAAACAGCTCTCAAAGTCACTCCTTTAGCACATAAACAAACGCAACATAGTTGATTCAGACAATATAGAACATCACCAAACCCATTACTGCTTTTTTTTAATATAAAAAAACTTCCTGTTAATTTTACTATTTGAAGATCCCGTTCCGGATCCACAGATCCAGTCCGGCTTTTCTTCCTAATAAACATGGCAAAATCAACAGGAACTTAACATTAATAAAAAGTGAAACAGTACTAGGTTTGGTGCTGCTCTGTATTGTCTGAATCAACTTTTTTTTGTTTTGTTTGTTCATGTGCTAAAAGAGTGACTTTGAGAGCTGTTTCAGCGTACAATGTAGGTCAATGAGGAGCATATCTTGAATTATCAATTTCTCATCACTGGAGCAATTATTTTAGATTTCTTGTACACCTTTGGAGTTACATCATGGCAAGGTAACTACACAACCCAAACCTCTACCAAAGTAGTTTTGTCATTTAACCACTGGAAACAAAGGCATTATAATGAAATACAAGAACAATTATTGATAATCTTCCTATCACTGTTACATCACCTTTATAGTGTAGGCTAAACAGTACGAGTAGGCTATATGACAATTTATTTTAATACTACTGCAGTATACCATGTCAGGGTCATATATTGTGAATATATCCAGTTCATGTACAGTTGCGTCAAATTATGGTATTTTGCAATTTCATCTAAAAGCTGGTCTTCTAATTAAAAGGAAATACAATATAAATACAAATCTATGCCAAGTATATTAATTATCCAGCACTTACTTCATGCACTGATGCTGAGAGCATCAAGGGCGATGTCCATGTTCTGTTTAAGAGTTACCTAAGGACCACCTCAGTCAACTGACGACATGCCTTTGTTTTGCACAAGTTCAAAGATAATTTAAGTCATATTTACATATGCCCAGAGGGTCAGGATGACCACGGGGTCCAAGAGTGGGTTCCAGGGGGTCCGCCGCTAAATGATTGATAGTTAGGAACTGTGGTCTCTGGTCTGTAACTCCAAGAGTATAGTATGGAACCAAATGGTCCCCTATGGGTCCGTAACTCTGACATTAAATGAACACTGAGGATTTTGCAGTGTCGATCAGAGCCCCATACAGAGATAAAAGTCATATCAAATGGGGGTCTGTGGTCTAATGCAGTGTTTCTCAAATAGGGGTATGTGTACCCCTAGGTGTATGCACAGGTACTACAGGGGGTACATGAGAGAAAGTGGAACATTGATTTATTTGACTGTTAAGCCTAATTTATACGGTGTGAACTCAACTAAGACAAGCCGTGGCTCATATTGGAGTTATTTAACCATGAACCACGGCTTGGCTCACAAAGTATAAAGCTGTAAATAACGAACCATAACTGTAAATACCGCCTCACGCTGCGAGGCGTTGTGAGCTTGTAGATCGGCTATTTTTGGCAAAGAGGCGTAGAGGGAAAAAAGAGCAGACCAAGAGAACAAAAAAGGTTTAATCTGAAACACAATTTTATAAAATATAGAGGGGGTCCCTGCTTCATCTCTCTCTCAGCTAGGGGGTCCTTGGCCTGAAAACGTTGAAGACACCTGCTTTAAGGGAAAAAAGTGACTAGCACTAATAGAATCGAAAGGAATAGAAAGTAATACTCATTTGCCATTATGCAGTATTATTTTTAACATATTGGCATAAAAACCTCACTTAATGAATTGGCCACAGTTTAAAATAAATATGCTTTGGAGGCCCTAATTGCAACTTTTTAACTAAATGTCTTTGTAATGATATAATTTGTACCTTTCTGTTGCAGTTTTCAAAGATCTTGTAGTCCGGTAGCTCAGTGGTTCTCAACCAGTGGGTCGGGACCCCCACATGATTTTGGGGGGATCCCCAGATGACAGTGAAGTGACAATTTAAGGACTTTTAAAACCGTTTTAATACCTCAAAAAGAAAGAAAAGAAAAAGACCATTACTGCATCAAAAGTAATCAACAAACTATACAAAACTGGTCAAACATTGGCCAAATAATATAAGAAAGTGGCAAACATTTTGAAAATAGCCTCGCAAAGCGAGGCGTTGTGAGCTTGTAGATCGGCTATTTTCACAATATTTATCTGTGGAACAGAATGTGCGGAACCTACATTCAAGTGCTTGTCAGGGTGCAGGGGTCCCCAGTTCAAATATGATTATTTTGGGGGGGTCACGGCCTGAAAAGGTTGAGAACCACTGGCCTAGTGCATATGAAACTGTGTGCGGTCCTTGAGCAGAGGTGGAAAAAGTACTAAATTATTTTACTTAAGTAAAAGTATAAATACTGCAATGTAGAAATACTCTGTTACAAGTACAATTCCGGAATTCAAAATGTACTTACTATTTGAAATTACACTTAAAAGTACCAAAAGTAGAAAGTACTCATGCAGAATCAGAATGTCCCATTTCACAAGTTTTCAAATGTATAAAATGTATACAAATCTTTGGAAAATAGCAGATCTACAAGCTCACAATGCGTCGCAGATTAAAAGGGTTGAGAAAAATAACTGATTTACATGATGTGACAACATACATTAATTTCCCATAGCCTGTCGGGTCATGTGTAATAATGTTTATCCACCCCATAGCCTGTCGGGTCGGGGGCACACGGTGCGGCAGGAGGCGGGGCTTGGTTGCCATGGCAATGACGTCAATGTTGGTGTCGGGTAACCAAAGGTCAAAATAAAGACAAGTGAATGAAAACGGAAGAAGGGAAACTTAAACGAGCAGCAGCCAGGAGGTCAAAACTTCTGGAGCTAAAAGAGCAAACGGAACTCGCGCACCGTCTTGCAACGGCGGCCCCGGCGTCGCGTGTCTGTCGCTGCGGGGAGAAGAAGCGCGCTGTTCGGCTGGGTTTTTACAGGAAAAGAAGCGTTAAACAAGCAGGAAGGGCAACAAGGATACACGACGAGCTAACCGTAAGCTAACGGCTAACGTGTATACTTCGTCGCGTGACCGTGCCGCTCGGTGAGAGTAGACGCCGGGGCGCGAGACTAACGACGCGTTTTCGGGGGACAAAAGTGTCGACGCGAACCCACGGCGACACTTTGCCGTTGGCTCCCAGACGCCGTCGTCGTTTTGTGTCCGCTGAGTCGAGCGACACCGTCGCGCGGCGAAGTGTAATAATTAGCCCTTAAAAGTCACAGTGGGAGCTAGCTGAGGAGTGCTAGCAGTCAGGGTTGCCATGTCCGCGTGTTATAAGCTACTTTAGGCTTCTTTTTCTGTAAAGTTTATTTGTGCTTGTTTCTAAAGTATAGTTGCTTATTTGGGCTTGAGCCCCCAAATGCTTTTAATTATTATTTTAACCAGTAGTTATATAATATTTTCAGGTCATCGTTATAAAAATTAAATGCATTAATATCAATTTGTCCCTGCCTAACCCCCATCTGAAAATACTTGGTGCCAGGGACCCTTGTACCACAGTTGCGTTAGAATATTTAAAGACAAATCTAAGCAAATATTCCACATTTTATTTCAAGGTTTAAAAAAATTAAGAAATTGCTGATCTCCTATTTTGAAATGGCCAATGCATAATGTTTACTTTTGGGCTTGTTTTCCTAGACCTGGTTGCTTATTTGCCTCGCAAAATCTGGCAACAATGTAGCTGGAGTCCTAGCAGGGTCTGTGACTGTGGCTAGTGGAAGTTAGCTCAAACAAGACAACGTTTCCTGTTTACCTCTCTGTCTGCACGTCAATTCAAAGTTACTTTTACAAGTTTATTCCTTACAGTAGCACTCTAACGGCAAGTAAAGTTAGTTACCCGATGCTTACTTGGGACAATAGTTAAGCTTGTTCGACACACTGCCGCAAAAAGGAGACTAAAGTAGCCTGCTGGCCTTGCAACAAACTGACGTTACTTTTATCTCAGTGTAACGTTACCTGACGCCAGGAACCGTTAAATTGTTGTAGCGTGAAGTTACTAACCGTTACGTTGCTCTGACGTTACCCTTGGCTGCCTGGCTGGACTTTACTATAGCACGACAGCTAACGTTACTTTTAGGCAGCGTTACATTACATTGCCGGCTAATGGCTACTACTAGCTCCAGTTCATTACTGCTGAGGAAGTTGGGAGTGTTTATTGTCATTTCTGCCCATTGGAAGTCTATAACTTGCCCTTAGCGTCAGGTTTTTTTTTTAAGTCTGCTTTTTACAACTTTTTGTCACTGACAGATGCTGCTAAGTGACTTTGCGACTTGTAGCATTACGTCATATGTACGTGTACATGACGTCACGTGTGATCAACCATTATTGCAGGATGCAGCAGACATTTGCATTTGTTTTCAGGGACTCTTTTGACTGCACTAAACATATTTTTACTGTTTATGGTTATTGGGATTGGGAAGAAGCCTCCATCCCTGTCCTCTGTGTGCAATGGAACCCATAAATGGTCCATTTGGTTCCATTTTCCATTTGGAGCACTGAGGATTTCAATGTGTCCTTTTTTATGTGTTTATACAAGAGGCCCATAAGGGTCCATTTATACACCAAGTTAAATTAATCATAAGGATTTCACGGTGCACCTCTTTGTGTTTATGCTTTGTGTTTATGCAGAGTCCTCTACACTCAGTTAAATTAACCGTAATGATTTCACTGTGTACTTTTATGTGTATACTAGATTATGTATAGATTTGCACCAGCAGTTAAACTTTTGCTTCAGATGATTGAGTTGTTTTCAACGCTGCAACAACAACCAGGCAGTGTGGAAGCTGTAAACATCCCCGACTGGAAGCTGTCCATCAACAAAGCTTTCAGTCTGGTGTTTGCTGCTGCCGCCGACTGCACCAAAGCTCCAAGGAAACAGGCTTAAACAGCTGTCTGTGCAGTTCACACTTCAGTCTATGATTGATCGTTTGTTTTGTGTTTGTTTGAATTTTGTCCCATTTGTATTGCCGCAGTATCTCATAATCCAAACTCCAATTGTCAGCCTTGTGTTCTATGAATGTGAGTTTACAATTGGGAGTATAAAAATACTCTTATGTAAAAGGCCTGTATTGTATTATTCAATTTGACTTGAGTAAAAGTACAAACGAATTGGCATCAATATATACTAACATTTGTCAAAATTGCTCAAAAACTGCCAATCTATAAGCTCATAATGCATCATGTGTTTTGAGCTTGTGTATTGGCAAAGTATAAAATCAGGCTAAACTGGTAAATGTATGTATATAATGTATTATCTACATCTAAAACGTAACTAGCAACTAAAGTTTTAAAATGTAGTGAAGTGAAAGTACAATGTGTGCCTCTGACATGTAGTGGAGAAGAAGTATAAAGTGTTTAGAAATGGTCATACACTAGTCAAATGAAGTAAATGTACTTAGTTACTTTCCACCATCACTGCCAGTACGGAAGGAATGTATAATGTATGTGTAGCTTAACCTTCAAAGGCCTCTATCCTAATCCTCATCGCAACAATTATTCAGACTCAAGTTGATGTAAACATCCTACACTCAGCTGTAATTACTTGCAGCAGAGGCTGAGAGAAGGTTGTTTACTTTAGCTGGCTGAAAGTGACACGTTATCAGGCTGAGGAAAATATCAAGAGCAGCACAGAAGATAACTGACATGTTCCCGTGGCTCATATTGATTCTGAGCTGTCTGCTCCATCTTGACACTTCCTGTTTGATGGGGGAACAAACGCTCCTGACGACGGGGGACTACAGAGGACCAGAATGATGTATCCTGGGCTGTTTTGCGACGCTGACATGTTTTTTTTGTTTCTTTGATATAGTTTGTTGCGTATTCAGAGTCAGACATCCTGTAAAACATGGAAATATTACTTTAGCATGTCATGAGGAAATTAAGAAAAGCATAAACATTTTTAAATGCTATCGTCTTTCTCAAACAAATCTTTCAGAGACTTGTTGTGCCACTGTGTAAGTGTAGCATTAAGTATTGTGCCATAAGTAATGTGTTCATATTTGTAACCAAATAAATGTTTCAAAACATCCAAATGTTGGGACTTTTTCTGACGTGGCACCATTGAATGAAATGCAATTGTATAGTTGGTGATATAACAAGGTATCATTTCCCAAATGGGCCTAGGCACACACACACAATTAGCCTAATGAATGAATATAGACCAAAATGTGTGAAAGTCATTCCTGACGAGTACTACTTTGGTAATGCCAAAGATTGCCAGTAGATGTCAGCCATGTGCTTCAACTAAGTTGAAAAGGGCCCTTTCTTCCAAGTTGTTGGCCTTAACAGCATGATAAATTGATTTGATTCGACATAGAAACATTGAAATGGCTGTACTGGTTACACTTTATTTAGTGTAGGGCCAGGTCATGTTGGTGCACCGCAATGAGACTACATTGTTTTTTTCCTCAACATGTTTCTATATCACTTATTGTCCTCAATCAGGTACAATGTTGAAGACCTTTAGAAATAAATATTACATTATTTTTTAAAGCTATTGCCGTGTGTGTGTGTGTGTGTGTACACACACACACACACACACACACACACACACACACACACACACACACACACACACACACACACACACACACACACACACACACACACACACACACACACACACACACAACCACAATGTACTTGGGATGTCAATAAAATAGCTTTAGAATGTTTTGTAGTACTGCAAATAATGCAACAGTGTATTTGCTTATTGAGGTAGAAGGACTAACAAAGTGAACCAGTAACATGGGGAATTGTTATGCCTATTCGGCAAAAGGCCTTGGCTAGCAAACATTTCCTGACTCTGTTAAATAGGCATTACCGTGCAAAATTGCCCTGTGTGTACAGTATCTCCTTGCTATATTATCTGGCACTGCAGTTCCTATTAGGGTGAATTTATTGATAATTTCGCATACAGAGTCCTCTGGAGTACATTCTGGAGGATGTATATTCTGTATAAATCCCATAAGCCACAAACAACAAGCCCTCAGAAAGGCCAGCTCCATTTGGCAAGCCCCCACTCACCCACACATCTTCTTTATGGCCTTTATAAGTGGCCGGCCCGGCAGGCAGCTACATTTCCCATAGTGTAGCACTAGGAGAATAGACAGCCCTCTGGCTCTTGGCTATATATGTCTCATAGATTAAAAAAACAATTCAATATATGGAATGAACATAACTTAACTAAGACCTGAGGCGATTCTTTAAAATGTTTTCTAAATCCTAACAGTTTTTTGAAAAAAATCTTTTAAAAAAATGATCAAGATTTTTCAAAAATAGCAGATATACAAGCTCATAGCGGGGCACTCGGTGCTGCGCTATGAGCTTGTATATCTGCTATCTTTCAATAGTCAAAGAAATCTAAAGTGACACGGATGCGTTCCAGGTCTCAATGGGTTAACTATACAAAGACTAAGAAATGTAAATATAAGCAGTGGTGGGAAAAGTACTCACATTCTTAAAAGTAAAAGTGTCAATACTGCAATGTAGAAATACTCTGTTACAAGTGAAAGTCTGGAATTTGATTTAACTTGAGTAAAAGTACAAAAGTATTGGTATCAAAATGTACTTAAGTAGCTAAAGTAGAAAGCACACATTATGCAGAATGTCCCATTTCAAGTTTTCAAATGTATAAAAAATCTTTTGAAAATAGCAGATCTACAAGCTCTCAGTGTGTCGCATCGTGAGCTTGTAGATTTGGCTATTTTCAAATGGTCGAAATGTATACAGGGCTGAAGTGGTTAATGTACGTTTTGTAATAATCAAAATCTACAAAGTATCTGAAGTTTCCAAATAATTGTAGTGGAGTAAAAGTACATTATTTGTCTCTCTGAGATGTAGTGGAGAAGAAGTAAAATTATTTAAAATTGGAAATACTCCAGTGAAGTAAAGATACCTCAAAATTGTGCTTAAGTACAGTACTTGAGTAAATGTACTTAATTACTTTACACCACTGAATATAAAATACCATATTAAAAAAATGCAAAAATAGCAGATCTACAAGTGCAATGCATCGCGCTGCGTTGTGAGCTTGTGGATCTGCTATTTTCACCTAATGTTCGCCCCGTGTATGTATTGGTTTTAATACAAAACAGGTGCCTGTTTTAAATGCAAACATCTGCCACTTCAATACTTAAAATTATGGTTTTAATGATCAAATATCTGGCTTTGGAAGTCTATATCTGAGATGTAAAATCATCCAGGACAAAAGTCAAATCACTCAAATTCAACATACTAAATGCATTAGAACTAGACATTTTCATTATTCTTTAATATAGTAGTTTGGACAAATTAAGCCAAATTTACATTGAGACATTGAATGATCACTTTCATTGTCCACTAGGTGACAGTGCCCTCTAATGCGACGCTTTTATTCTGCTGAGGATTTCTGCCTTCTATGCAAAATCAGCTCATTGACAACATAATGTAGTATGCATCAATGAAAATAATGTCCTGTTCACGTCTTACGGGTGTCCATAGCTCTTCAAATCATCTTAATTCTCTTGGTTTTCAGATATTCTAACATACATACTAGATGGCATTTTTTTTAATCCAAGGCAGAAAACTACTTTATGCAAACTATTAAAGCATAGAGAAGGACATTGACTAGGCACTGACTAAGCAAAGGGTTTTCAGTCATTTTTATGCACATTATATACAGTACTGAAGAGCAAACAATAACCAATTAATCATGTTCTATTGAAAGTGGGTTCCCCAGCATCACTTTTTATACATCTGAAATCATACGTACACTGGGTATGTTGTTCTGTCTCGTATGATGACACTTTTGTTTTTCAGATGAAGTAATACTCAATAATGCATTCCTCTTGTAACAAAGGCCTCTACATTTTGGTCAACAAGGAAAGACCTTAACACATAAACTCTGAACTATACGTACAGAGCTGTATTAGGATGTGTAAACATTTTTACACAAAATCTGGGGTTTATTTAAGAAAGTTACTGTCACAGGGACAACATGGCTACCTCTGTCATGCATATATGCTTATCTTTAAATGCATATTAACAGCAAAAGCGTGGTGTTTTTTTATTACAATGATATCATAATACTCAGACCAAATCTTTTATCGTGAGAGCATCTGGGTTTCTGAGATTTACAACAGCATTAATCCTTTATTATTATAGTGGCAAAAATATTCCTCAACCTACATACAGTATGTTCACTTAAAAAGTTTAACCAAAGGCACTTAGGGCCCATTTCTGTATTACAAATGTATCTCTTTGATAAGGCACTTTTGACATGGGCTACTTTATAGGCTTTGTTTATTTTAAATGATAAGTTACACGTGCAACTTATCACTTAAAACAAACATACTTTCTACAGTCTGATTCAAATGCCACAATGTCACCCCACTGTTAATTTGAGCCAACAAAAAAGTAAGTGTAGTTGTTGCTTTTAGAAGATCTATTTCAAGTTGTTAATGTGATGTATTTGTTTAATGGTTTTAGTTGAAAATGTCCATAGCTCTCCATTGGATATAAGTCAACTTCAAAAGTGATGGAATTTAAAAAAACAAACGAGCTACTTTGAAACATTCAACACTGGCTTGTTTGACCAGAACTTTGAAAAGAAGAGTAGCCTGGCTTAATTGCTATGTTTGTTATAATGACATATTTCGAGATAACTAATCTGCGTTTTTAATATAATTGCTCATTCTAAATGGAACAAGGGGACAACCACTGTGTGTATTTGTAAATGTCAGTGTGTCCCACCTCATCTTGGTAAGTGAAGCGTATTCGTCTAGGGGTGAATCAAGTAATAAAATCAGTGGTTCTCAAATTTGGTTCCGGGGACCCCCAGGGGTCCTTGAGGTGGTTCCAGGTCCCCAGCAAAATGTGTTAATATTGCAAATCAAAAATGAGTTTGACCACTTCAAACTTATATAGACCAGCTATTTGAAAATAGTATAGCGTACGAGCTCACAATGCATCGTGCTGTGAGTTTGCCTTGTAGATGGGCTATTTTCAAAAAGCTGATGTATAAAATAAGTTTAAAGTGGTTAAACTGATTGTGATGCTATTAACTCGTTCTCTTGGGGACCCCCTCAAGGACCCCTGGGGGTCCCCACAACTGCTCTGGAGGAGCTGGAGGCGCCCAATGGGGGTCCCCCATGAACAGCTGGTGCTCATGTACAGCAGTGGTTCCCAAACTGGGGGTCGGGAAGCGGGTCCCCAAATTATTTTGGGGGTCCCCAGATGATTAGCTTAATGTGCAACCTTGTTTTCTCACTCAACAGTAAAAAAAAAAAAAAACATACAAGACATCTGCACATTTCTAATGTTACAATTTAAGGACTTTTAAATTGGCCGAATTGTCAACTATTTCGTAAGAAAGAGGCAAACATTGTGAAAATAGCCGATCTACCAGCTCGCAACGCCTTGTGCTGCGAGGCGTTGTGAGCTTGTAGTTCGGCTATTTTCACAATATTTATATGTGGAACCGAGTCAAACTAAATGTAATGCCTAAAAGTTCAATTGCTTGGGGGGTGGGGGTTCCCCAGTTCAAATTATTATTTTATTTTGGGGGGTCGCGGCCTGAAAAGTTTGGCAACCCTTGATGTACAGTAGGAGACTAGGAGTCTTTTGAGGAAACATGGTCGAATTGGAGCGAGAAGCTCCATTACACTGTCTCTCGAGAGGACAGTGAGGGAGCTGAACATGCAGCAGGATGGCATACAACAGATGTACATTTACATAATATATTTGACCACTAACTTTGCATATTCATGTCATTCTGCACATTGGTGATCCAAACATTTGACAATAACTGTCAACCAAACATTAGCTGAAGTATATAATTTCATGTCCGCACTAAGGTCTTATGTAATGGCTTTTGCTAGCCACAGTGTTTAAATTAAGTTTTATAACTAGGTTTGGAAAACAATGAACACGCCTCAAACACATTCCCTTGTCGCTCCAAAAGGTCTAAAATAGGGATGCCAGGTTGAAAGTGGTTAAGTCGGTCTGTGCGTTTTATAAACATTTAACCAGTGAAAAGCATTAACACGAGTTTCTGACAAAATAATAATTACATTGGATCCACTGGAACACATGTTCTTTTTTACCCTTTCCTGAAAAGTAACCGTTTTGGACATTCAAGGTTTCCACCCGACAGTGACGATACACCATATGCCAGAGTGAATATGGAATGTTCAATGAAGGCAGAGAATGGAGATGACTGTCATTTAAAGTGAATGACAGCCTAAGCGTGGCAGTTTCAGGTTAGCTTGTTTCACTTTGTCTCGTCGTGTTCAAAGCCCTGCAGAACAACTAAACAAGTGTCGTTGGAAACTGACAGCCCCGTTCCTGGAAGACCGAGCTGTCATCATTCATTCAAGGTCTGCATTGTCTGGGCAGCATCACCTCCCTTTAAACATTTGTATTTTGTGTTTGTCCGCCAGCAGCAGGGTGACGTTGTATTCATAGTCTCCGTCATGGACTCCTGTGTGTCGGAACGCTCCTCCCAGATTATTCTCCCAGTAGTGATGCCAGTTTCCATGCTGGTCTGCACCGAAACCAAACACGCTGACCTGGTGATGTGCGGGCACAAAGGCACTGTGACAAAGTGACATCACACACCTAACACCAGACACACACTCAAAATCTTTAATATATTTAAAGGAGTAGTTCACCCAAAACATTACTTATTGTCCATCAATTACACACCCAATGAAGCCTTGAATTCATGAACATTGTTTTGTTCTTGTAGCATTCCTAGGCCAATAATTTGATGACCGGCGGAGTCTCCAGCTAGACTCTTGTCTCCCACTGAATCTCCTATTGACCTATGACCCGGTCATCAAATTATTGGCCCACAAAACAAACTCCATGAATTCAAGGCTTCATGGGGTGTATAATTGATAGAAAATAAGTAATTTATTGTGTGAACTACTCCTTTAACAATCCATGTTAACCCAATATTTAGCTAACAGTATAGCGGAACTAGATATGCAACAAACGATATTGCAGGGACATTTGTTGTAACCTGTTCTATTCTGTCTTTGGAGATGCATACACACATGAAATAATGTGTATTAATGTTCCTTGTTATAATGTAGGCTACTGTATGTTAAGGGCATGACAAACCTAAATGTGTTGAAGAAGATTTATACCATGTGTCCTACTATTCTTGGCACTGTATTTACGTGACATTTTCACCGTTTGTAAACCAGGGTTCATGCCATTAATTCTTGCACTAAGTAGGCCTACATCACTTTGGATATGAGCATCTGCCATATGGCAAGTTGTACATTGTACAGTACAAATATCAACTTACCTTGTCACAAATGTGAATGGCAAACAGTAAACTAAGGAAGCCGGTAGAAGGATATCGCCCGTGACTGTCGAGCCAAGTCTCATAGACGTATTTGAAAAAGGTTGGATTATAGATTAACACCTGCAAAAGACACACAATTACACTTCATAGTGTACCTCTGCAGATGATGTAGCCTTGGATCAATATGTGTTACACATCTAAAGTGATTACAATTATGTCTCTATCTTGCCAGCTGAGGGCTGTAATTCATGTGGCCCCATTTAACCCTTTAAGGCCGGGAAGGGAACGCATGTGTGTCATTTTAAGATTTCTTTGGCTATTCAAAAATAGCAGATCTACAAGCTCATAGCGCGGCACTATGAGCTTGTAGATCTACTATTTTTTTTTTAAATCGTGAAAATTTGTGCAAATCTTTTATATACATTTTTAACTCAAATCTTTGCTTCTGGGGGTCCCTGGAACAAAATATTGTCATGAAAAAAGTTTGAAAACCATTGATAATATAGCAACCTAAGTAAAAAATAAAAACAAAAAAAAACTTTACGAAAAAAAACTGTTAGGATTTAGAAGACATTTGTAAAATCCCCAGAAGCAAAGATTTGAGTTAAAAACATTTTTTGACTCAGATCTACAAGCTTGCGAGCTTGTAGATCTGCTATTTTTATACAGCCAAAGAAATCTTAAAATGACGCAGATGCGTTCCCGGTCTTAAATGGTTAAAAAAGAAACAGGTTCAACACATAAAGGCTTGACAAGCAGACTTTCCTCAGACAAAGACATTGATTGAGACTGATCACAATCACAAGATTATCTGATGATGAACACTGAGCTTAAATCAAATGGCATGAAAACTATTATAGGAGTAAAACAAAGCCTTCATTCATTGAACTCACCTGGTCCTTGTTTGCTTTTATCCTGGACGTCACAGGTACATATGTGCTGCAATAGAAGAAAAATATACTCTAATACAGTGGTTCTCAACCTTTTCAGGCCGTTACCCCCCAAAATAATCATATTTGAACTGGGGACCCCCCACCCCGATAAGCGCTTGGAATGTAGGAGTTGGGGCATTTAACTCAGTTCCACAGATACATATTGTGAAAATAGCAGATCTACAAGCTCACAACACCTCGCTTTCTTATATTATTTGACAATTTGGCCAATGTTTGACCAGTTTTTATAGTATAGTTTGTTTATTGCTTTTGATGCACTAATGGTCTTTTTTTTTTGGGGGGGGGGGGGGGGGGATAAAACAAAAAAGCTATAGGGGCCCCCCTGAGGGTCCCGACCCACAGGTTGAGAACCACTGATCTAAAGCATGTACAATGAATGTACCTTTTGCATATGACCGAGTACGACAAGTCTGAAAATGAAAAATGAATCTCATGCATATGAAAATAATCAAGGTACAAGAAAAGGATAAATAATTCAACATCTCGGACACACCTACAAGTCAGCTCTATTCACATATTGAACAGCAAGCAATAGTGATTTGTATCTCCCTGAATTGCGATATTATACAGTAGGATGAATAGAATATTGCAATGCAACGTCCAGTTTGAATAGACAAATGCTCTTTATCTTCATAGGCACTACCTCACCTGCAGTTTGCATTAAGCAATTTAGACCTGGAACGCATCTGTGTCACTTTTTCATTTGAGCTAAAAAAAAGCATTATTTTACACTTTGGCTATTCAAAAATAGCAGATCTACAAGCTCATAGCTACGAGCTTGTAGATCTGCTATTTTTGAAAAATCGTGAAAATGTGTGCGAATCTTTCAATATATATTTTGAGATGGGGGTTGGCGGCCAAATACATATCATTTTGGGGGTCCTTGACATGAAAAAGCTTGAGCACCCCTGATATAGAAACATACGTGTTTTTTTTTTTCAGAATACTGTTGGGATTTAGAAGACATTGTAGAATCGGCCTCAGGTCTTAATGGGTTAAACATGCATTCAGAAGGAAAGCTCAGACCAGACATTGCATGTACTGTAGTAGGAACACCACTAATAGACCACTTATAATAATATAATCTAATGATAATCTAGACGTATCTGCATTTATCATATCGTATTTGAATGTGTAATCTAACGGGGTATTAGATATGGAACTATAATGATAGGAACTAATGACTGCATTACATATTGATGAGTGGCAATGAGAGACGGAGGGCACAACAATGTTTCCGACACGTAGACAAGGTTAATCCAGACATAATTGTTTAGATTTTCGATATCATAACAGGTATTTCATATTCATCAATTCTCACATACAATTATAGATGATTCGTTGAGCTGCATGCAATTTAGAGTCAATCTATGTATACAGTACGTATGCCTGTATGGGTTTGTCCACCAGAGGGTGCTGTAAATGCCTAAACAAACATGCTGAAACACAGGCAGAAGAGCTATGAGCCACCTGGCTTAGACTGGTGACTTAGATTTAACTTGATAACATTGTAGTGATATGTGTTACAGTAAGTACCGATATCACATATGTATTTCTGTCTAAATTATACATTTTATGTCACAATAACAATTCAATAAAATAAATTAAACATGTACATATTTTGCGTACAAAATGCCTTCTAAATCCTGTCTTCTAAAAACTGTTTTTGAAAAAACTTATGTTACTATGTCAGCGGTTCTCAAACTTTTGTATTTGGCCACGGACCCCCATCTCAAAATATTTTGTTCCAGGGACCCCCAGAGGCAAAGATTTTGTTCGCTTTAAAAATATATATATATTCAAAGATTTGCACAAAAAAAAAATCACAATTTTTCAAAAATTGCAGATCTACAAGCTCGTAGCATCTGCTATTTTTGAATAGCTAAATTGTAAAATAATGCTTTTTAGCTCAAATCAAAAAATGACACAGAAGCTTCTCCCAGTCTTAATGGGTTAAACAAACTAAGCTGCAGGTGTATAAGAAATGGAGCGCAGTGCGGTACGCACGTAGCATTATACTGTAGCTGTAATTTGCACCCTCTTCCCCTCTTCATACACGCGTGACACACCAGAACTGCTAACGACGTCTAACCTATCAACTCTGACAGGTTTAATTAATGCAAAATCAGGACTGTGAATGTTACACGATTAAAATAGTCAACTCAAAAGCTCCCGAGTGCAAATGTCGCTTTTCATTTCGGTCTCGTTCTTGTGCGCTCTCTCTGCAGAGAGAAGAAGACTATATAATGTAACGATCGCTGCTTCATTTTCCATATCGAATTAAACCTACAGTAAGTGTTTGAGTGAGGGCGGATTTGGCACTCCAGTGGTCTGTGTCCGGGATTTGCAAACCTTTGCATGCCAAGGACCACTTAAGTATCCATAACCTCTGGCTGCAGCCCCCTATTTGCAAATAACCTTTAAAAAAAAAGAAAGAAAGAAAATAGCTATAATAGCCAGTACACGCGCAAGCTTGTAGATCAGTGGTTCTCAACCAGTGGTCCGGGGACCACCAGTGGTCCTTGGGGGGGGGTACCAGGGGGCTAAATTAGTTAACATAGCGCCACAATCATTTTAACCACTTAGCTTTGGCTGTTAGAAAATAGCAGAACTTTTTACTCCACTACAATTATATGCAAACTTTAGTTGCTAGTTACTTGGTAGATTTTGATTATTATCACAAAACATACAGTAACCATATACATTTCGGCCATTTGAAAATAGCCGATCTAGCATTGAGAGCTTGTAGATCAGCTATTTTAGACATATGTTGTGTGAAACGGGACATTCTGCATAATGAGTACTTTTACGTACTTTTACATAGATTATATTTTGTACTTTTACTCAAGTAAATTTTGATTACCGGACTGCTACTTGTAACAGCGCGTTTCTACATTGCAGTATTGATACTTTTACTAAAAGTTTGACTACTCTTTCCACCAATGCTGGTCAGCTGACCCAGCTCCAATTAGAATAATGTAGGCGTGTCTTGCTATCCTCATTGTCTGAGCAGAAGAGCCACTAGGCTAGAAACGTCGCACTGACGGCGGTAATAAACCATTTATCTTTTGGAGCATATTCCAGTGTGCGGACACTGTAATTTGAAAAGCTGTAATTTGAAAAGCTGTAATTCAGCGTGAAGCACTCACTGTGTAATGGTGCCTGTAGTTAAAGCACTGATGATCCACTGAAGGTCCAGGGTCTTGAACGGGATCAGCACCAGATGAGTGGTGTTGTCAAGGTCTATGGAGCTCTCTGGGTACATCACATGGTGAGTGGTTCTGGAGCCGACGTCTTCTTCAAAGCCAGAGGTGGGAGCCTGGTTCATTCTGCAAGGACGGAAGAACACAGCGTCTCTTTTTTTAGTGGAAATGGATCTAGCCGCCACCGAAGCCAACTCTTGTATATTGGACTATTTGTTTTCATTACTTTGGTCTTTTTTATAGGACGATTCAGTTTAGTTAATGTTTGTCCCTGTTCATATTTGCATAATGAAGAGCCGTAATTGGTATCTTGCAAAGCTATGCTTACAAAGTAGCTTCCCCGACACTGTACAGTATGCAGGCAACTTAAGTGCATGTGTGTACTTGCACGTCCAAAGCTTGTACGTGCGCATGCATCCATGTCCAAATCTAGTACATGCACGTGCATGTTCTAGCTTTTGAGAGAAAGACAGATGGTCATGCTTTTTCAAAATACTGAACGACAATCATGTTTAATCAGGTGAGTGAAGCATTGCAGCAACAGCGTAGAGGGAGAGAGAGAGAGAGAGAGGAAATTCTCGGGCAAAAGCTTTTGGCTTTATAATTAAAAACTTGAAAGTGCTGGATTCAATTAGGAGATATGTTATTTGAGGCAGAGTGAGGTTGACTTCCACTGTAGCCAGGCTGAAGCTACTAGCAAAATATTATGTATTCTTATCACAATATAGACCATTTAGTGGACGCTTCATTTGAAAGCACCTTAAAGACTGCGTTTGTTAACACTGGTGACCCCGGTGGGATTAAACTGTCTAAAGCAGTGGTCCTCTAACTTTATAATTTCCAGGACCTACAGTTTGGTAGGCATTAGGACTATGGACCCCCATAACTTCTGAGAGTGTACAAATGGAACCAAATGGACCCTTACAGATCGATTTGACCATGAGTTACAGACTTGTAAGCTTTTAGCTGGGGACCCCCTGGAACCCCCTCAAGGACCCCATATCAGTATCCTGGTCAGTATCATGGTCAGTGTCATATCAGTATGATGACTGTATCATGACAGTATCATGGTTAGTTACATGTCAATATCATGTCAGTATCATGATTAGTCATTGTCAGAATCATGTCAGTATCATGGTCAGTATCATGTCAGTACCAGCCCCAGGGGTCCCTAGACCCCACTGTGAGAACCACAGCTCAAAAGCCGACACACTACACCACTTCTCTGAAGCTGACACATCAAACCGAAGTCGGGTAAAAAGTGTCCCTGTGTCCCATAATGTTGGTGGTAGTCTAGTCAACCATTGGGTTTAAAGAATGCCATTACAGGTATGTGCACATTGTGGTTTCCAGTACGAACCCCGTACAAAAAAACGTTGGATTCTCACAAACTATATGATGTACTGCATACTATTACTGTATGTGATATAATATACAGTAAATTAACTCTAACAAAATGGCTGGCACATTCAGTTTCTAAGACTTTTTTTTACCTGGTTTAAGACTGACACATGAAAGCCCCTTTCTGAAAGCCAATTTCAAACAGTCAACGACGTAATGTGCCTATCCATTACGTCTGTTGGGTTTATCATCCATCTTAATGAAGTTATTTGCACGGGCTTATCGCATCACACAGAGAACCCGATTGATGTTCAATAGTGAATCTGAATAATGAGACCCTCTCACGTCTGTGACAGGCCCGTTATTTTTCATATAAATCCCACCACTACAAACAGAAGTAGTCAAAGAGAGAGAGGCAACCGTGATTGAATTTTGAAAAGAGATGTCAGTATTTATTATCCTTTGTAAAGAGATGTCAGTGTTTATTATCCTTTGTAAATATTAAGATTAATTTAATTAGTTTCTCTGTAATTACTCGTACTCTGGGACGGTCTTAGGAACTATATTATGCAGCATTTTAATTTGACACCGTATGCTCTAATCTAATGTTGCCAGGATGCCATTTTTGTTTGTTCTAACGCCATGCCAAGCGACCATGCATGAGTCCATTTGCGATGCTTAACTCTTTCAGTGCCAGAGTATTTTCATTAAGTACTCCCCCAGTGCCAGCAATTTTCGTTTTTTTGTTATTGTTATTTTGTAATTTAATTTTCAAATAGCTTGTCTATGTGCAGTTTTAAACTCATACGACAGTTCTACCAGTAGAGAGCAGCAAATCGAGACATTGATGACCTCGTTGACTCGCTCGCCCCCTCCCAAACAGGCCCACGTCACATCCGGTCATAAACGGATGTGACGTTTTCGACAATTTCTGATCGGGTTAAAATACGATGTTATACACGACTACGATGACTGATCGTCACTCAGACCAAAGAGAATAGACGTGGACCTCTCCGTTCGTTTTGTATACCGTGTGAAAAACCGTGACTTTCCCTATTCTGGCCGAAAATGGCCGCGGGGAAAAAATGAGAACCGGAAACGGAATCTGCGTCATGAAACCGGAACCCAATGAGTCTGAAGGAGTCAGGAAGTGAAAGTGATCATGAAAAATAAACAGAATAGCGCGACCACAGTAAAAAGTAAAAACTCGGGATTTCTCGTTCTGGCAGCGAGGGTACTCGGGGAAAACTCGGGGTATCTCGGGGTGTGGCACTGAGAGAGTTAAGCTGGCATAATAATAAAAACATATTATACACACACTCTTGTACCGCAGTGAAGTATTGTGTTATAGTAAAACAATAACTCTTGTCTTGGTTTGTGTCTTGTCAACCTGTAATTGAATGGGTATAGGCAGTGGCATGCTGCTGTCACTGTGAGCGCTGGCAGAGAAGATAAGTGCAATAATGTTGCTTCATACAGAGACAACATGTTACGGTCACAGCACGATAAATGAAAAGCAATGGGAAAAAAAAAGATGCTGTGTGAAGTTCAGCATACAGGGTACATACAGGTAAATTATCTACAATGAAAAGGCAGATCCTGTGTAAGACTGATTGTGTAGTACAGTGGATGTCAAACCTTTTCATGTCAAGGACCCCCAAAATGATATGTATTTGGCCTCCCCATCTCAAAAGCATTTTGTGCCAGGGATTTTTCAAACATAGCAGATCTACAAGCTCATAGCGCGGCACAGAGGGCCCACTATGAGCTTGTATATCTGCTATTTTTGAATAGCCAGAGTATAAAATATGGTTTAAGCGGTTATAATGACTGTGACGCTATATTAACCAATTTAGCTGGGGACCGCCTGGTACCCCCCCAAGGACCCCTGGGGGTCCCCGGAAAGCGGTTTTGACTAATGGGCTCGACTCACGAGCTTGCGCACAGGGTCGTGCACGGAGGTGACACCACTGGGCATGTGTGACGACACGCAGAGTGACGCAAAACGCGTCTCCATACTGAATGGGTGGGGATCTTCGTTACCTATGTATTATTTTTAACTCTATGCTAGACACGCATTATGCCCTCGCGTTGCAAACTCCTCACTGTCTGTCAGTTGAAAACTGCCTTTTTTTTTTCTTTTGAAACAAAACAAAAGGCATGGGTTTCCGAGGCTAGGTGATGAAAACAAGCATCTGGTGTGTATCCCCAAGGAAATGCTATCATAGAAATCTAATTTAAAAAATGTATAACACGCCTCATACTTGTGTATTTTTTCACTTTGTATTAACCTAGAAAGCAGAAAGTCCATTTTTCATTTTGTACACTATGCTTATTGCAATATCTTTCTATTAAGGCTTGTATTGACATTTCTCATTCACTACATTCATCACGCTAAGTTTAATTATATTTCTGTCCAGCTCCATCAATGGTACCAACTCTTAATATAGGAAAATTGACATTTATACACTTCAGACCATGTTTGTTTATGAATATTTGTATCTCTCTTCCACAACTAGAAATTAGAGCCAAGACGCTGATTCACAAATATTTGTAAAAACCTGGAGATGCTGCAAAGGATCATCCGAATGAATCAGCCTGTCTCTGTGGACTGAATATTGGTTTGTGCTTTTACAGGTAAAATAATTTGATAGCTCAGAGCTATCAGTGGTGTAAAAAGTACTACATTTCTTTACTTAAGTAAAAGTATCAATACTGCAATGTAGAAACACTCTGTTACAAGTAAAAGTTCCGGAAATCAACATTTACTTGAGTAAAAGTACAAAAGTATTGGCATCAAAATATATTTAAAGTACCAAAAGTAAAAGTGTGCAGAAGGTTACAGTTTCACAAGGTATCATATGTATAAAATGTATTACAATCTTTTGAAAATGGCCGATCTACAAGCTCACAACGTGTGGCAATGCCACGCGTTGAGCTTGTAGATCGGCTATTTTCAAATAGCCAAAGTTTAAATAGGGCTGAAGTGGTTAATGTATGTTTTGCAATTACAGTAACTAAAGTTATCAAATAATTGTAGTGGAGTAAAAAGTAAAAAAAAAAAAAAGCAGTGGAGTAGAAGTAAAAGTGTCTTCCAAAATTGTACTTAAGTACAGTACTTGAGAAAATGTACTTAGTTACAGTACTTTACAACACCACTGAGAGCTATACATACATGTCTGACAGCACATGCACATACTGTGCATGCAGGCATGCAATGCTCATTTGGTATGTTCTTGCACTCTATTTCAATGACGTGACGCGCACGTCGCTTAACACCTACACTGCAAGTCACACAATGGACAATTGATATGCATCTAGGCTTATTCCTTTGTTAATTCGCTAGGTGTGAGTCGGGAGCCTTTGAAAACTTTGTTGAGGTGCAAATTTATAGTAGTTTTAAATATTTGCGTGTGCCTGCGTGTGCTCCTGGTCAAATAGGTTCCGGCACGGCGTGAAAGGCCGTCCAGTGAGCATTGCACCCCTGTGTACATGTCGGCCTTAATGAATAGAGTTGAATAGAGTACAGAAGTCCTGACGTCACTCGTTCATCCCCAGGTTCGTAAAGTAATTTCGCTATGGAGAATAACATTGGGTCATCTTAGAATCGTCTCATATAAGAATTGTGGTCCAAAAATAAACAAACTGTCCTGGCGATATTGTCAGGGAGGAGTTTCTGTATCGTTTATGATAGACAGTCACTTATATTTGATACAGTCTGTTTCTGGCGAAAATGTAACTAATTCGGCGGAAGTAACATTAGCGTTTTCTCACCGTCAGTTGATGCTTCATATCCATAAGAGTCAAACCGCAGGGGTCATTTGTTTATTTTTGGAACACAGTTCTCATTTGACGCGATATTAAATACTTCTATGGGGATTCAGAATGGGGGTGGAAAACCGCGAACCAGGTAGACAAACAAGGGATGTGTAAATTAAGTCAGAGTTCGGTGCTCTATACTAATTGTCCTATTTTCATCAACTGATTGTCAGAATCATTTCTTAAGTTCTTATGAGGATGATGTCTGACTTTATTCACTAAAGGAGTCACCAGAGGAGCCGAGGTCACCAAAATCAGTAAGGTTCATCGTCCGGGGAGCATGAATACGCTCAGCAAGTGTCACTCATCATGGCAATCCCTGCCATTAGATTTTCGGACTCCCGATCCCGACGACCTTTGCTGTGTGTCACCCCCCCATCTCTCTTCCCATTTCCTGTCAGCCCACTATCCTGTCAATAAAGGCAGACTTGAATATAAAGTTAAGACTTGTTAAAGCATTTTCAGCCAATTGATTTCCATTATCTACAAGTACAATGTTTTGCGAAATGTGGTATCTAACCATATGCCATTATAAATACTACAAGTCGCACTGTTTCAGCTGTTTCTAGTGAATGAGGCAGCCTAGAGGGCGGGCCAAAGAGTACACCTTCCGTATGTCACTGATCACATGACCCCAACAGTCGATTCTCCAGTTCTAGGCAACACAGAAGGGGGGGGGACTTTATTTATCCTTTCCACACAGCAGCTCTAAGGTATATTATGACATGGTTCAATGTTGAAAATGAGTGATATTCCCCTTTATGTACAGTACTTGAGTAAATGTACTTAGTGACTTTACACCACTGAATAAAATCACCTTATAATAACGTCACTGGAGTCGATGAGGTCACCATACTGCGATCCCATGAGGTTCCCTGAGTTCCCCACCACGGCGCAGGTCCTGCAGCGCTCGGGGCCGCCGTCCGCGTAGAGCGCCTCGTCAGGAACCACTCGGAACAGCTGCCCCACCACCTCTGTGTAGTTGGCCGGATGCCTCTCTGCCTGCAACCACTGGTGACACAGCAGAGACCCGGTCTGAGATTACGTTCAGACTCCAGGGTTACTTTAACCACAAGTGATTGAACAAGAGCAGTGAAGCTACAGTAACACTCTACAGCCTCAACACACAGAGCACATTTCTCAACAAATAACCTCGGGGGGAGCTTAAATCCATGTGGAGATTCTCTTGGCCTCTTCCTGCACCCGGTGACAGCACAGTGAAGTAGAGGAATGACAACAAATGAAAGCACAAAGGGCTAGTTTCCACATTCATTGTGCACTGTGTACCAGAGAGAAAATACCAAATAAGAAAACATGTTATGTATGGATATTTACACTCTCTACAGTAAATTAACTCTTTGACTGACACGAAATAACACATTGTTTGCCACGCCACTGCCAGCAATTGTTTTAGTGTTTTTACTAACGTTTGAAAAATCATGGAATATTTTCCGTGATCGCCGCCCTCACGGCGATCGCCTCATTACACGCACGGGGGTCTTGTAGAATCGGACAAAAACATGTGTCCGGTCGCGGTAATCCGTTGCATAGTTGTGGCCAGTTGAATGTGGCTTGTTTTTGCCAAAAAACTACAGGAACGGAGATAAAGCCATTTTTCCACAACGAATAAACAGGAAGTAAACGAGCCGAAAAGAAAATGACGTCATGTCCGGGTCTATCCTTTTCTGACAGGCGAGGCATCATTCATAGGTAGCGAACAGCGCCATCTGATGGCAAACCACCGAAAACACAAATCTGGTCAACCTCGTTAGTGGCAGCCAGGCTGCGCCTTAGCAGATTCTGACGAGAAATCTCGTCGGTGGCCCGCAAAGAGTTAATACTTCATATTGTACTGTGTCTATTGTAACTGACAGAATGATCAGTCTGGATTAGTACACATGCCATCCACTGTCACAGTGTCACATGCATGCCCATACTAGGCTATATCAGGCTGACTGCAGTGCAGAGACATATCTCCTCTATCTATGCACTATATCACGTGCATCTGGATGAAACCGGGTGAAACAGATATTCTGTGATGTCAGAGGCTTGTGTCCGATGAGAAAACCTCTTTTCCAGTAAAAGTGATGTGCAATAATTAAATGCCAGCCGTAGAGTGTCCTCAGGTGGCACAGGGGTAAAGTACCTGTCCACCACCGCGTAGTCTAGGGGTTTGAATCCACCGGCAATCATCTCTATACGAACACATCGGCTGTGTTTGGGGGGAGGGAAGTCGGGTCAGGGAGGGTGAGCTTTTTCACTGCACTAGCAACTCCTGTCAACGGGAGGACTAGGACGGAGGTGCTTCATCGTCCCAGTGGGGGCTCCTCACTGACAGGTGAGAGCCAGTAGCAGTGGTGGAAAAAGTACTCAAATGTTTTACTTAAGTAAAAGTATCAATACTGCAATGTAGAAGTACTCTGTTAAGTCCGGAATTAAAAATGTACTTGAATAAAAGTACAAAAGCATTGGTATCAAAATGTACTTAAAGTACCAAAAGTAAAAGTACTAAATTTACTAAGTTAATTTACTAAGTTTTCAAATAATTGTAGTGGAGTAAAAGTAAAATTTTTGCCTCTGAGATGTAGTGGAGTAGAAGTAAAAGTATTGGAAATTTGAAATACTCAAGTAAAGTACAAATACCTCAAAATTGTACAGTACTTGAGTAAACGTACTTAGTTACTTTCCACCACTGGCCAGTAGGCTACACAGTGGCAACGCAGAGATGTGTGGGGAGAGGGTTCATGGGAATAAGGATTAAATGTGTAGGAAAAGAACGGGTAAAAATAATTGGCCACATGGCCAAAAAAACAAAAACGTTTTCCTCCTTGGGAAGAAACAAGAACACTGTCCCATCTTGTGGTCATGACCCCCCGCCTTACGGCATCAGAGTCCAAACCATCTGGTCAGCCAGTGTTAAACTGTGACACTCCCATCATCAGCCCTCCCTCTGAGGAGCATTTTGTGAAATGAGTAGTGACAGGAGGCAACCTTGCAGTAATTCTCTCTATTCTCACCATTAGATGAACACGTGTGTGTGTGTGTGAGGTGAATGTGATAACGGTTAAAAGTCGGCGTACTTCTCTCTGAATAGGTAGTGCATCTGTGTGCAGTGTAAAAAACACTGCTGTGTTGGTGGAAAAGACAACACACAATGCTTTAGGGACCTCAAGAAAGAGTGTTTTGGCTTGATAGCAGAGCAAGGAATCAATTCCAATTTACACAAGATGTTCTTGAATTGAAATGAGAAAAAAACAATCGCTGCCATAGCTTATGTGTGTGTGTGTGTGTGTGTGTGTGTGTGTGTGTGTGTGTGTGTGTGTGTGTGTGTGTGTGTGTGTGTGTGTGTGTGTGTGGTGAGAGTAAATCTTCTTCTACACAGTCATTACATCACATGGTACGCTATTAAACGGCTGATTAAATTGCCTGCTTTCATTTGTGAATACATTCATTATTATTATTATTATTTTCAGTGTATTTACTCATTATTCTGGAAAAATTATTATAGAGATAGAGATGCGTTTAGGAAAATGAAGGCAAAGGGCATTGGCCCTTAACAAAAACTACCAAAAAGAAAAATCGTGACTGTGAGAAGCTGTAGGGTAAAGCAACAGAGTGTGTCTGTTCTATAATGTGTTAAATCACATAGTAGTGGAGTAAAAGTACAATATATTGCTCTGAGATGTTGTGGAGTGGAAGTAAAAGTATGGAAAATTGGAAATACTCCAGTAAAGTAAAAGCACCTCAAAATTGTACTTACGTACAGTACTTGAGAAAATGTACTTAGTTACTTTACACCACTGACTTCCCCCAACTTATTGTACCAACGGCAACGGTTCCCCTGAATCTCACCTGCCACCACTTGAAGGTCTCATCAGACAGGAAGCTGTTCCCCCTGGTCATGAGAGGGTGAATGGACAGGTTGAACCGCTCCGTGAACCAGGGGTCGTCGTCCTCCAGCTCCGTCATACACCGCCGACAGGCACACGCACCTTTGGAGAACAAATTGTCCGACAGGCGAAAAGCGGACTTGAAGAAATAGAGCGAGGGGTCTCGGAAGGTGTAGCTGAACAGGAACGTGGCGAACGTCACGACGCCGAACAACAGCACGAAAGTCCTGATTTTCTTCCGTTTGGGTAGAGGCATGGTGTGGGAACGTCAAAGTCAGTTTGCTGGGGACGTTGGGAGCTCAACGGACCTAAATAAGCTCATTGGTGACTTAAGAATCCAAAGGTTTGAGAGAGAGAGGAAATGCAAAACAGTTCGGTTCTCATCTAAGCCAGAGGCAGGTCCTTCCACCGTGGCACACAGCTCGGCATGGTTCCGTCAGCCCGTGGGATCCAGGTTAACTAGATAAAGCTGCTGTTCTGATGTTGACTCTGTGGGGTTGGTGACCGACATGGCTTAAGTCCTTTGAATAACCATCGACCTAAAAGGCAAACAGACCATGTTTTTGTGAGAGCAACATACTGTGACCATTGAGGATAACAACAACATCCTGTAAAACTTTAATAGGTTTCAGCTTGAGCTGATGACACCGGTGACATTTGGTGCAATTTAACAATACTAATACTTGCTGCGTATACAGTGTAATTCAAAACCTTGCTGTACGATGTTATTAGAAAAGGGTTTTCCAACGCTATGAAAAACATATTGATTAACAACATCTCAATGCTTCAGGGGAAACGGCAGAGTGTTAGTTAGGTGGAAAGAATGTCAAACATAGAGTGGTTTATTGACAAACAAAATGTTCCAATGTTTCTGAAAGTTCTTTCAGGGGCTTGTGTGGAACGGGTAGGCTCCGACTCTGAAGGTCAAATACATTTGGACAGGGAGGGATGCTGGCATTCACAGGCATCAAAGCCCTGACTTGATAATGAGCCTGCCTTTTGGACTTGCCTCCCGTTTTCATACAACCTGAGAAGTGAGAGCTTTTAATTAATTATTCAGCTGTGTTTTCTCACATTGTATTAACCCATTAAAACAGGGAAAGCTTCGGTGTCATTTTTTCCATTATTTTATACTTTGGCTTTTCAAAAATAGCAGATATACAAACTCATAGTGTGTCACTTTGTGCCGCGCTATGAGCTCAAGTCTTTGAATATATATATTTTAAAGCGAACATATTTAACTCAAATCTTTGCTTCTGGGGGGTCCCTGGAACAAAATATTTTGAGATGGGGGGTCCGCAGCCAAATACATGTACTGTAATGTTGGGGGTCCTTGACATGAAAAAGCTTGAGAACCACTGATTATAGCAACATACGTTTTGTTTTCTCCAGAAAACTGTTAGGATTTCGAAGACATTGACCTCAGGTCTTAATGGGTTAAAAAAAGAAAAGGTCAATTCTGTGAGAAGATCACTGCACTCACTGAATGCTGGATAAGCAAAGGTACCAGAGGACCATAGAACCATACTAAAGGGATAAAGGGTTCTGTACACATAGGTCCATGTAAGTACTTTTAATTAACAAAAAAATGCCATGTTTTCACTCAGCAGACCACTTGAAAGCCTGGCTGTTCTTTTTTATTAGAGATACAGAACCTTTAATATGTTTTTAAATAGTAACCAGAAGGTCTAAGCGTGTGGGATCTCTGTGGAATCTATAGCTATGGGTAGCAAACATGTGCCAACATGCTAGATTTAGCCTACAGACCCTGTAAAGCAGTAATAGTATTCTCAGGCAGTCTGTTCAACCATAGCAAACATATGTTTTGACATGTTTTCAGCCATGACATTTAACATGCATAAGGTGAATTTCCTTACAGGGTCTTTAAAATTTAATTGAACTTCTTTAGTGGGGAGGATTGCTTTCCTTCATCCTTTTATAATGTGTCTACATTGAAATGCATATCTTTTTTAAATATATTTTTGGGGCTTTTCTGCCTTAATTTAGGGAAGTGACAGGAAACAGGGAGAGAGTGACAGGAAGTGACACGCAGCAAAAGGTCGTCTGGCTTGGGAATCGAACTCGCGACTCGCTATCAGCATTAACAATAATGTTAATAATATCCAGTAGTGTGTGATGTGACATATAAATTCCTTGTAGTGTGTGCATGTTTACGATTAGAGAGAAGAATATCTGTGAACATTCAACCGTAATGCAACTAGATACAAAAAATATTTTATTATCTCCTGTATGTTAAAACTCCTGTAGTGTGATTCCAATTTTAAGAGAATATAGCGTGAAAGAGAGAGACTAAAGACATTGTGGCAATGCCAAATTGCATTGTTTAAAATAACCAAACAAGTCCTCTCAGGACATTTTTATAAGAGGTGAGAAAGTGAGATTAGATTCTGCATCATGACATTTAAACACATAAAAGTAGATGACCTATCAAATGTAGCTGGTACAATTGCAGATACATAAAGGACAGATCAACAGACACATCCAAGTTCTACTATGCATGCCATGTCCTTGGCACATACACCTACTGTATGACAAGTTGGTCTCAAGCTGGAGAACCTCAACAAGGCCTCTTCAGATGCTAAACAAGCTGTTAAGATACTGGACACAAAGCCATTGCAATACCATCACTGCCCTATCCCCTTCAAATACAATCTATTCAATGACTTGCATGCGTCTAAATCCCATGTTGGCAAATCAAACTTGCCAACTTTCAGATGTTTTATACTTATTATTTTTCTATTCCTCTCCAGTACACATAAGAGGAAAACATTTTTGAGTTATATTATACAATGTGATTGTTCTGTTGTATTGTTGTACACCTGTCCAGGGAGTGTAGATGAAAGCTCTTAGCTATATCTGGTACAATGCATCACAATTATATTGCTGATATTTATGTTAAAAATTGCACATTTTCCCTGTTAAATAAACTGAATGCACTGAACTAAACCAAATCATTCCCTGAAAGGCATAAGTGGGTTCAAAATGTGCAATCATTTGAATGTTAAACTGTACTAACAACACATTAACCATATGCACAGGTAACTAATAATGTCGTCTCTTTAACTGACAGACTGAAAGAGAATTGCATTGTAAACTGAGTGTTGACAGTAAATAAATAGATGATGGGGAGCTGGAATGTTTATTGTTAATTTAATCAGTGAAGAATCGCACTGAAAACATTTTTGTTAATTTTCTGGGTCACTTTTGAGATTAAATTTACTGTAACATGTCTATGATTTAAAATGCACTGTATTAGACACTGTGAGACTCCACTGTCCTCACAGTAGAAACCCTCTGTTCTCTGTTCTGTAGCAGTGAAGTCATAACACTGTGCTAAGCTAGCTGCACAGTCAGTCTGTAGTGTGGATACTCTGGTAAAGTAGTTTGTGACCATGACATTTTTACGTAAGGTGAATGTTTATATAATCCCTTATAGAATGAGTACATTTCATTGCATTTTGATCCATAAAATTATTTTATTTTACTTTACTTTACTTTACAGGAGATACAAAGTTGCATCAACTATTACTGTATATTCACCTTGTTTGTGGACATTTGCTTTTCACATCAAACACAAGATTCCGATTCATATTTACAAAATAATGTAGTAAAGTTTCAGATTAGGAGGGAATTCAATAAACTGTCATAAAATACCTTTTAAATACATTATTTGTGGTTCTGGCAATTCATTGTGTAAAAAACACATTTAACTTTTATATGCCATACTTTTCTAATAAGGCCCAAAATGTGCAATCCAGAGTTGAAAGTTTGCTCAAAAAAGAGAGAGATTTATTTTCAAGTTTGAAGGCAATTACACAGTATGAGTCAAATTTAGATAAATAAAGAACAAAAACATCAATTAAATAGTTACTCTGAATGTTGCTTTTTCTTTTTGGGTTAAAAAATCCACCCTGTCCTCTAACCCCTCTAGTGTGAACTGAGCACAGACTTGGTGTAGCATGGCTGAAATAGAAGCAGAAAGGATGTAAATTGATAGTGAAATATTCACTAAGAGTGCACCTGCTTACAGTATTAAAATGCCACCAATTGCACAGTATTTTATTAATCAAAACAAGAACCCGATAATGGAAATTGTTTTTGTTTCTTAACAAAGTAATCACTCCAAATGTTTTCCTTTAACAAATAGGAATGTTCCAGTAGCGAAGCCCTGCAGTCCCAGAGCCAGACCAACGCCACAGAAGACAGTTGGACCAGAGATGTTCTCAGTGACGTCAGGCTCTGTGAACAACAGATAAATGATACCCACTGTAACTTATTAGTGTTCAATGTTTGGTAAGACCTATTCACTTCCATCCTAGCTTTGTGCTCATCCAAAATATCTTATAACAACTATAGTAATTGAATATAAAAACAATACACACACAAACGTTTCGATTGCAACGCTGAAAGACTGGATTAGTCACCGGAATAAAATGTACACACATCATCTTTAGTTTCGATTGTTTGGGCATTCACATGACAGCTATTTGGCTGGATGACAGGTTGACTGCCTATCTGTGTGTGAGGACTGCATATGGTGCACCTCATTACATGTGGAATGAAGTCTAGCCTAGACGCTTTGGTAATTAACAAATAGAAAGGTGCACTCTGAAGACTGCACATCTCCATATGATGTATGCAGTGAAATTACTAGCTATGGAGTAGTGTGTAGCATGTTGGCATATTCATTTACAGGGAATCAAATGTGACGGGGTTAGACAGTTCATGGGCACATAAGGGTACAAATAGGACCTTCTCCTCAACACAGATAAACTGCCTATAACAGCTGAAACAGAGCAATATTTAAGCAAGTTGTTTGGCATGGCAGCAACACACACACACACACACACACACACACACACACACACACACACACACACACACACACACACACACACACACACACACACACACACACACACACACACACACACACACACACACACACACACACACACACACACACACACACACACACACACACACTTTTAACTGTTGAGGTTCTCACCCCAAATGTTCGTCTGAGGCTCCCGCAGAGCTTCATGCTCCACGGTACAGGCATAGACGTCTCCCTCCTGGGGCATGAAGTTCAGGGTGGAGGTATGACTGAAGGTCCCATCTAGATTAGCTAAGTATGAGATAACAGGACCATCGACAGTGACTTCTACATCATTCTTGGTCCACTTAACTTTGATGGAAGGAGGAAAAAAGTTGTTGACTAAGCAGATGAGTGTTCTCCACCTCGTTCCAGGTGACGTAGCAGCAAAACCCTACGTCAAGCTGAAATCAGTTAAGCTGACCAGTGGCAGACATCCATCCATGCTTGTGTGCAGTGCATACGACTTTTACCCCAAACAAATCCAAGTTACATGGCTGAGACGGCCAGGAAATGACTTGACTTGATGATGTCAGTTCATCTCAGTTGATGACTGATGGAGATTTCTACTATCAATTCCATTCCTTCCTGGAGTACACTCCCACATCAGCAGAGACGATTACCTGTAAGGTGGAACACAGCAACCTCACTGAGCCAGTGCTTCAACACTGGGGTATGTGTATTTTATGAATTGTGTTTACTGAATGAGTCAGTGCACTAAAGGAAAAATAATATACACAAGAATAAATGAAGAGAAATGCATTTAAACCTATTATACTAAATAATATGCCATTTCCAAGAGGTAGTGAAGTTGTACAGTGTACAGTGTATGGTGTACAGAAAATGTTCAGTTCAAGTATTGTCCATAAACAATATCAGATGTTTCTAAATTCTTAGACTACATTTCTCTTAACATTTCAGATCCCTCCCTTCCAGAGTCAGAGAGGAATAAAATAGTAGTTGGGTCAGCTGGTTTGCTGCTTGGCTTGGTCTTTGTTTCCACTGGATTGGTCTACTACTACAAGAAAAAGTCTGCAGCACACACCTCTCTGTGCCAAGGTAAGAGTACGGCACAGAGATGAAGGAAAAATCCATGACTAATGAACCACAGACTGTGTTAACAATGACAATTACAATATAACAAAATAATAATAATAATGTACTGGATGTAATAAAATAAATAAAAGGTAAGTATAAGGCAGGACCGGATTCAATATTTTTAGCAGCAATGGATGTGTGCATAATATGGGGGGAGAATAATATTTAGTAATTAGACAATAGTGATTTTCTACTGTTTTAAACAGATCGTGTGTTGATTCCTGTTGAAGACCTCCTTCCAACTAAAAGGATGGATGAACATACAGAACCAGCACTATAACTGGTGCATGTGTGGTGGTGTCATTGTACTGTAATTCTCTGAAGAATGATTATGATGATTATGTTGTTGTAATATTGCCAGAGATAATTCCCAGCAAAGCTATGTTCTTCTATTGTTATTATCAAATAGCGGTAAAACTGTCAATTACTGTAACCGTTTTGTCAGGTAGTTTGTTCCCAGCTTGTGGTCTCTGCACAAGAGGCTCTGTCTTTTTTTTCTCAGTTTCCGGCGTTTGTTTAGTTTTGCTCTGGTCTGTTGGTTCATAAGCCTGATTGTCCGAGGGGAGGATCTATTTAGCAGCCTACTGCTGTGGAGCCGCTTGCCATGTGGCAGCATATGAAACAGCCCATGTTTGGGATTGCTATAAACTTTGAAAATCCTGACACAAAATCCATCGCATATGTCTTGGGTAGAGGTTGTCCGCATTGCACAACCCTCTGCATTGCTTTGCAGTTGAGGTCAGTACAGTTCCCATATACTAGGGCAGGGATGCAGCCAGCCAAGATGCTCTCGGAGGTACAGTACAGTACTTCTGTAGGCAGGACCGTGGGACCCATACCAAACTTCTTCAGTTACCTGAGGAGGCAGAGGCATTGCTATGCCTTCCTCACTACCTTCAGTTCAGTATGTATGTATGTCCCAGGTGAGTTTCTCAGTTGTGAGCATGAACATATTTTTGACAGTACTCCTACAGATTGTATCCAAACATCACGCAAATCGATACACATTATCTCTATAGTCATGTGATCAACACGGATCTGTCTGGTTTTCCATATTGCGTTTTTAACTATAACTGCTCGATCTGCGTGAAACTTTGCACGCAGACTCCCTAGAGGCCAAGGAAAAACATCTGCCCTGCATTTTCTTTTAGCCTTTTATAGCGCCACCAGGAGGCCGACTCATGTAAAACACATTTTTTTAGATTAAGCCTTCACATTTTATCCAAAGTTCACGCAAGTCGGTACACATGATCTCTATAGTCATGTGATGGAGATGGATCTGTTTGATTTTTCATATTCCATCCTGATTGGCTAACATTGACATGTAAAGTTTGCAGGAATGGCCCGTTTTGAACAAAATGCCGCAAATCATGAGCACAGCGTCACATTTGCACTACGTTGAAGAACAAACGCCACCCATTTAACATGGCCCTATTATAGCGCCACCAGGAGGCCGATGTCTCTTTTTTGAGTGGTGCCAACCACTCCTATATCTGACTTTGTCCATGTGTCCGTCCGTATGTATGTATGTATGTATGTATGTATGTATGTATGTATGTATGTATGTATGTATGTATGTATGTATGTATGTATGTATGTATGTATGTATGTATGTATGTCCAATAAACAAACATTGATGACAACATCAATGCGGGGCTCATCAAAGGCACCACTCTCTTCACACAGGGTGTGATTTTTGAGTGGTGCCGAAGGCAACCACTCCTATACGTGGCTTTGTCTGTGTGTCCGTATGTATGTATGTATGTATGTCTGTATGTCCGTGTGTCCACCAAGCTAACATTGGTCAAGCATCACGTGACACGTGACAATATGTTGAAAGGGTGTGCTTTGATTGGCTAGCGAGACGCATGACGAAATAGAGCCCTATAAATAGGTGTGTCACTTTGAAACATTGTTTACATGTTTCAAAGTGACATCAGTGCCATCAGCCAAGCTAACATTGGACATGTTAGCTTGGCTGATTGAATATGTTAGCCAAGCTAAGCAAGGCACCACTCACTTCACACAGGGTGTGATTTTTATATTACTCCTACAATTTTTTTCCAAACATCATGCAAATCAGTACACATTATCTCTATAGTCAAGTGATCAAGATGGATCTGTCCGATTTTTTTGAGTGGTGCCAACCACTCCTACATTTGACTTTGTCCGTGTGTCCGTATGTCCGTCCGTCCGTCCGTCCGTCCGTCCGTCCGTTTGAGCACGGCTGATTGGTCAAGCTTCACGTGACACGTGACAATATGTTGTCACGTGACAACATACTGTTGCTGATTGTTGCGGATGCAACCAGTTACACTTTCAAAGGCACCACTCTCTTCACACTGGGTGTGATTTTTTACATTCCATCCTGATTGGCGAATTGCTGGCTCACAATAACCTACCAGACCTGGCGGAGACCTGTGCTCCGAGGAGCACTTTTTCTAGTTATGTTTAATTTTGTATTTGTTTAATGCAGTGTTTGTCTATGTATGTATTAGTCTCTAGTTTAAAAGACATGTTTTCCTTCTGATGACCCTAATGCTCCATTTGCTTTGTTCAGTTAAAAGCAGTCTGTATTGTAGCGCAGAGGGATGTTTTCATCTGACAAATCTATGACTATTTCTATTATTAAATTGAGACCATAAAACACAAAACTGACTGATACTGTAATTAGTTTTTTGTGTGTATTTTGTCTGAGGCATTAATTAACCAAAAGTGAAAACAAATCCTGCATTAAACACTTTCTAGTTTTGCCCTGGACTGCTGGCGTAGCGGTCCAGGCACCTAGGCCACAATGTAGTGGTTTTAACGTGTTGAATGGGCTCAACAAAACAAAGAGATAAGTTACAGTTACCATGATATTGGCTGCCCAGTGCCCACTCTCTTATTTCAGAGAGTTTGGGGACAGAAATAATGATAATTTCAAACTGGTGGGATGCATCAGCTGTGTGCGTTACTGATCTGGCAAAGAAATTGTTGAAGTTATGTTAGGGTGTTATATTTCTCACGAGTAAGAAAAGCTGTCCAACTCACTCGTTCCAAGTAGCTGAGCTGCATAACAGCACAAATTAACTACAGTCATTTGTGAAACACTGACTTTCCTTTGCGTTTTATTTTCTTGTGATGATTATCAATGAAGATTAGGAGTAATTAGTTAAATGTTTAGATAGTTACAACACATTGAAACATGCAAGGAGTCAAATAACCTCAAGTAAACATTCTTTCTTTCTGGATTACAGTTATATATTACAATTATATCTTTTTTTGTCTTTTAAAAAAGCAAACGGTAATTTGGATTATTATGTGTATGGTGCATTTAGGTGGGAAATGTACAGTATGTGTTTATTTATGAAATAGTACATTGTGTTGTGCTAGCTGTTACTTGTCAACAGTATAACTGGTGTTACATAACTGGTGGAAAAGACCAGGAAACTGGCACTGATAATAAGTCACACCCAGTGTTCTTTAAGAGAAATGATTAGTGAAGGCATGAGGAAGAAAACCTCCTAAAAGAGCACTGGCAGTGATGGAAGAAGTACTCACATTCTTTACGGAATTCAAAATTGACTGGAGTAAAAGTACAAAAGTATTGGTATCAAAATGTACTTTAAAGTACCAAAAGTAGAAAGTACTCAGTATACAGAATGTCCAATATCACAAGTTTTCAAATTAATAAAATGAATAAAAAAACGTTTGAAAATAGTAGATCTACAAGCTCACAACACGTCGCATGTATGGGGCTGAAGTGGTTAATGCATGTTTTCTAATAATAATTAAAATCTACAAAGTAACTAAAGTTTAATTTTCAAATACATGTAGTGGAGTAAAAGTACAATATTTGGATCCGAGATGTAGTGGAGTAGAAGTAAAAGAATTGGAAATTGGAACTACTCCAGCAAAGTACCAATAACTCAAACTTGTACTTAAGTACAGTACTTAAGTAAATGTACTTAGTTACTTTACACCACTGGCTCTTACCACAGATAAGAGCTCAAGAACCTAATGCTAGAGAGGGTGTGGAGGGAAACGATTCAGTAGTCCCGAGTTTGTTGACTAGACCACACTCTCGTATTGCATCATCAGCATCAACTGTAAAGCTGTGAAAGACTCTTTGTTTTCCACCTCAGAATTCAGCGTTGAAAGGATAGTCTTTGTGTTTCGTGCTCCACTGCATTGGACACGCCCTCCAGTTCCTGTTGAGCCCTAATATGGTCGTCATTTCCTCCTCCGACAGCTCAAAGTCAAACACCTGGAAGTTCTCCTGTATGCGCTGCGGCGTGACCGACTTGGGAATCACCACCACGTTCCTCTGGACCTGGAAGCGGATCAGGACTTGGGCCGACGTCTTCCGGTGCTTCTCGCCGATGGCCTTGATGTCGGGATCGTCCAGGAGCGAAGGGTCCTCGGCGGCTTTGGCCCCGGGTCTGTCGGGGGACCCCAGGGGGCTGTAGGCCGTCACCGAGATGCCCTGAGAGTGACAGAAGTCGATCAACTTCTCCTGAGTCAGATACGGGTGGCACTCGATCTGGTTGTTGGCAGGCTTGTGCCTGAGGCCCGGCTTATTGAGGACGGCCTCAATCTGCTCCTTGTTGAAGTTGGACAAACCGATAGCCTTGACCAAACCGGCGTCCAGCAGCTCTTCCATGCCCTCCCACGTGTCTATGAAGCAGGTATCGTCAGAGATGGTTTCTCCCTCACTGTCGACAGGAAACAGTTTGCCGCCAGCCTTGAAGCCCACTGGCCAGTGTATCAGATAGAGGTCCAGATAGTCCAGTTTGAGGTCACTAAGAGTCTTCTCGCACGCTCCCCTCACCAGAGACTTTTGGTGGAAGGTGCACCACAGCTTGCTGACCATGAAGAGCTCCTCTCTCTTGACCAGGCCATCTTGGATCATAGCGTGGACGCCGAGGCCCACCTCCGGCTCGTTCTGGTAGACGAAAGCCCCGTCGATGTGCCTGTAGCCCGCAGAGATGGCTGCTTTCACTGCCTCCGTCACTATGCCGGGGGGAGACTGCCACGTCCCCAGACCCACCATGGGCATCTGTGCACCGCCGTCCAGTTCCACTGATGTCTCCATCGCCGCTCCAAAGGACGAGAATAACTCTCTATTGAAAATGACTATTGAAAGTAAACTATTGAAAAGATATAATTGGAAGTAGACTATTAAAAATCCAGTATTGAAAGTATCACTTTACATATAATGAAAGTCCTGTTACAGTATGTGTGCGCTACCGTTTATATTAGTGGCACAAATGTCACACAAAGTTCGACCAATCCGCAAAGCTGATGGGTCGTGTCTGCCAAACTATGTCTATGCATCTCCGAGCGTGTACGAATGTAACCAAATGGACCTGTAAGGGTCTGTGGCCTAATAATGCATAAAAAAAATGTTGATCCAATGATATATGGATCCAATGATATATATGGACCCCCCCCCAACTCTTCACAGTTCAGCGGTCCAGCAGTTTTGTAATAATAATCAAAATCTACAAAGTAACTAGTAACTAAAGTTTTCAAATAATAGTAATGGAGTAAAAGTACAATATTTGCCTCTGAGATGTAGTGGAGTAGAAGTAAAAGTTTTGAAAATTGGAAATATTCCACGTGACTAAAGTAAAAAATATCTCAACATTAACTCCAGTACTTGAGTACATGTTACTTTCCACCACTGAGCACTGGGTGCAGGTTGGATGGCATTCTTTTGCCAAAGAAATGTCGTTAATATCTCCGCACATCAAGTTGAATACCTACAGTAGTTTGGGTGATCATGCTCTCATTGCAGGTTGATAAAGTAACGCTGTGTGTGGAAACCCTACTCATCTTGTATGGTTGGTTGGATAGACACACATGTGTCCACAAGCAACGTAAGCAGCAAAACAACGATTTGCAGGGATATATTCGTTCTTTCAGTCTTGACCAGTGATTGTTAACAGGTTGACACCGGACTCAAATTTGGTGTTGACTAAGAAGTCGGGGCCAAATATAATATAAGTTCCATTGGTCTGCTTTTTGGGTGCTGACCCCTGGCTGGTTGAGAAACAGTGGTGTTCCAGTTGATCACAGCAATCAGATGAAAATATATATATACAATAAAAATGATGTTCTACCATCAGTCAGACACACGCACACACGCACGCACACACGCACACACGCACACACGCACACACGCACACACGCACACACACACACACACACACACACACACACACACAGCCAGCCCTAGGATAAGCCCACTAATTTTGCTGAGATGAAATAGAATGCAGATGCATTCAGATGGAGATGTAATGTATTTTAGTAACACCATTGTCTAACTTACAGTAATAGACTCACTTAAATAAGACATCAAACAGACATTATGCTTAAAAAAACACGGCAATTCCATTTAGACTTTTCACAAAAATAAGATATAGTACATTAACATAATGATGATGTCTAAATGATAGTAACCGGCCATCAGCTTTTACTCCCCAACGGGTTCCTTATTTTATTTTATGCTAACAAATCTTTCAAAACAAGTAGAGTTTGTGTGCAGTATAAAGTCTCTAGCCGTAGGGAATATTTTTCTGTAATCTTTCAAAAGTGTGGCTTTTGTTTATGATGGCTAAACCCTCTGGGGGGTTGCTTTCATCATGAAAAGGCCACCTCCTCCACCATCCAGTGGCCTGGATTTCATTTTGATATGCAGCTGTGCTGAGGAATAAACACCATATTTCTTTATTTAGCTACATCCAGCTATCCAACAGCGATAACATAATAAAGAACTATATATATCCAAAGACAGAGTGAGAAATGTATTGGAAAATAACTGAGGGGAGGAGGGGGCACCTCCTTTTGTCCTTTGCTCTTAACCACTTAAAAGCGGCACTACAGTATGTACTTTTCTTTAATGAATAATATGTAATTTTGACCAAACTCTATGGTAGAATATACAGTATGTTAATACAATATAACTTATACAATTGGAGTGGTTGTATTTTGTCTCCCTGCTCTTCTATTGAGACATTTAGATCGTGTCAAAGGTCAAGTCTCACCGGTCAAGTCTCACCTAGACACAGGATCTGACACAAATTTTGAACTGAAGGTTCAATTTATCCCCTGAGCAAGCAGGCGGGCTCTATTAGTTCAATGGTAAAAAAAAAATCAAACCCTGTGTGAAGGTAGCGGCGCCTTTGATACATTTTGTCATCGATATGTGTTTATAATGTCTTTATAGCCACGTGTCATGTGAAGCTTGACCAATCACTTTGTTGACGGGTCTGACCAATCAGAACGTTGACGGGTCTGACCAATCAGAACGTTGACGGTGAACACGGACAAAGTCAGGTATAGAGCGGCTAGCGCCGCTAAAAAATAAAAGAGAAAGAAATCAGCGCTTGGAAACGGGTTCAAATCTGGGGTAGAAGAGGAAAGTTACATAGTGCAGCTTTATACTTTGTTGACCAGAGTCCCCCCAGGGGTCTATACTAGGTCCCCACCTTTTGTTCCTTTAAAAACACCAAATGAGCTTGTAGATCAGCAATTGTTTGCTGAAAGTTAGTCCCAGAATAGGGACCCTAGGGTTCATGTGGTTAAGAAGTTCTAAGCGTGTACACCGTTACCAGGAGAGTTAGCCTGGAATCCAGACTGATTGCTACGTTCGGCTTTTTGTTTTCTCACTTCACTTCTCAGTCTGGTAAGCCTCCTATTTCCAAGGGGCGTCGGCGGGCACAAACGAGATAAAACGGCCCGTGGCTTTTGATTGGTCTATTAGGGGGTGGGGGCGGGACCAGTGTTTTCCAATGTAAAACTCCAGTCAATGTCTGACTTGCCTACGCAATTGGTGACGTTTGGGAATACGAGTCAATTAGGACCCTGGCCAGACTGAATATAACAAAATGAGAAAAAAAGAATCCACGTAGCGAATCAGTCTGGAGTCCAGGCTAGGTGAGAGGGGCTGTAAGTCTTTCCTGATTAGAAATTGATCAGGTCATTCAAATTACACCCTAGAGACTGTCTGGTAGGTTTAGACCCTTGACAGTGACTCGTGTTATACTGCACCGCTGACCGGTTTACACAGCAGACCGTGGTTTGTTTTATTTATGAGGAAGCCACAGGATTCCATTCATTCCAGTACAATATTAAAATCAACCTGCAGAGACCTGAAACGTCCTTGAGGTACTTCCTGGAAGATCAAACACACTGAATTTCATTGCACCAAGTTATGTTTTAACGCGTTTTTTTATGTGCAGATTAATTTGAAGTCTTTAGTTTAAAGATTCAAGCGTCCATGACTTATTAATCACGTGATTATGTTTAGCCAACATTGACACAATTATTTACGTGAGTTCATTAATGTCGAGAAAATAGAAACACCCTGTACATAAAATCCAAAACGAAAGGCAATAATGGAAAGTATGACCAGGCCAATATGGCTGAAGCAGTGAATAGACAATTAGACTGTATTGACAGCGGTGTGGTCTGTTAACCCATTAAAACCGCATAAGCATGAGCTTGACTTTTTTATATATATATATATATATATATAATTTTGAAATTTTTAACACAAATCTTCTCTTCTGGGGGTCCCTGGCACAAAACGTTTTCAGATCGGGGGTCCGCATCCAGAAATATATATATTATTTTGGAGGTCCTTGGCATGAAAAAGTTTGAGAACTACAGGTCTACTACGCTACTGTATTTTAACATCAGTCATCATGGTGGTACATTGGAGAGGCAAATATTTTCTGAGGTGGTACTTGGTGTAAAAAGGTTGAGAACCACTGGCAAAATACTATATATGCTAAAGAGGAATACAAAATGTTAGATTTCAGGGCAACAAAAACAACACCTGGGGGCAATTGCAATTAACGCTTCAAAGAACACTAATAAAGTATAAGAGAGGCTATTGACTCCAGTCAGTAATGCCTCTTTGTTTTAACCCATTAAGACCTGAGGCCAATTCTACAAATGTCTTCTAAATCCTAACAGTTTTCTGAAAAACATTGCTATATCAGTGGTGCTCAAACTTTTTCAGGTCAAGGACCCCCAAAATTATATGTATTTGGCCGCGGACCCCCCGCCCTCCCATCTCAAAATATTTTGTTCCAGGGACCTCAGAAGCAGAGATTTGAGTATCGCTTTAAAAATAGAATAGAAAGATTTACAAAAGATTTCACGATAATAAAAAAAAATAGCAGATCTACAAGCTCACAGTGATGAGCTTGTACATCTGCTATTTTTGAATAGCCAACCAATGTGCATTATTTATATAGCTCAAATCTAAAATGACACAGGTGCTTTCCTGGTTTTAATGGGTTGAGGGGGCCAGCATACAGAACCATGAGCGATGAACAGAATGCGTCCAGAAACAGATGTTGCCTCCCCACGTTTGACAAACACGTGGACAGTCAGCTTGTTCCCTGACCTTGTTCTACTGGAGGTTAGAGCAACTCTGCACAGATCAAAGTTTCCCCCCGCCTGAGACACAAAACTATGCAGACTTCAGAGAGGAAGATGCTGCAGCAGAAGAGAAGAAGAAGAATAGGTTGGCCAGCACTGGAGAAAAGTGTCTGAGGCGCTGTGCCTGTGCATTTCACTCTAACCCGTTAAAACCGGAAAAGCATCTGTGTCATTTTAGATGTATTTAGCTGTAAAAAAAAAATGGCAAAACTGGCATCATAGTGCGTCACTTCGTGCCGCGCTATGAGCTTGTAGATCTGCTACTTTTGAAAAATCTTGAAAATCTTTGCAAATCTTTTTGCAAACATTTTTAAACTCAAATCTTTGCTTCTGGGGGTCCCTGAAACAAAACATTTTGAGACGGGGGTCCGCGGCCAAATACATATCATTTTGGGGGTCCTTGACATGAAAAGGTTTGAGCACCACTGACATAGCATAATGCTTCTCAGAAAACTGTTATAGGATTTAGAAGACATTTGTAGACTCCGCCTCAGGTCTTAATGGGCTAATCTTCAGTATTCTGTGAAGTCATCAACTTTTTAGAGTGGCATTACAAGTAACCTCTTCCTCTAGCATGACTTCTGTGGAAATTGTTGTTTTTTTTCTGCCTGGCTTACCTCTGCTTCTTGTGAGCCGTTGTAGAGCTCAAGATTCTGCAGTTATGAAAGCCTGCCTTTCAGTGTTCTTTTGAATGTGACAATAGCTTTGCAGAGCTGCTGTGACCCGTTACACAAAATCAGTGCACCTTATCTTTCTATGAACCATTAAACACCCAACAGGTGAATACCACTTAATGAATTCACTGTGCTATTGCTGCGATCTGGGAGACAATCCCATAAAATGTGTAACCATGAACCACTTTGTCATGAAAAACCATTAACCAGACTTAAACGTGCAATGTCATCAAAATGTAAAATTTTAAACTGTTACATACAGAATAAATTGCTGATGAGTGCAGTGAGTGCTAGAGTACCTAGGGGAATTTATTTATTCATTTATTGTGTGGGGAAGGTGCATTTTCTGTCATATATATATATATATATATATATATATATATATATATATATATATATATATATATATATATATATATATATATATATATATATATATATATATATATATATATATATCTATATATATATATATATATATATATCTATTTGGAACAACTACCCGCTCTTGTTTACTTACATTACAAAGTGAACGTGGACAACGTAATTCATCATGTAACCATCACTGATGAGAACAATTATGTTAAAAGCCTATGACAAGCATCCCATAATTGTTGAAGCCTATGACAAGCATCCCATAATTGTTTTGGATGTAGAAGTGCACATTTTGATGACAACAGATAATTTGGGTGAGAGTGCCGCCGAGCACTGGCAGGTTGGAAAACAAATCCCCCAGGCGATAAGGCATGCAGAGGTACGAGTCTTCTACGACTGACTGGAGTCATAGAAGGAGCCAAATGATTATCTGGACTATTTTACTGATGTGATCATGTCTTGCATCAAATTAGTTGAAGATGTATGTGTTCCATCCAAGTCAGTGATGGTTTACACACAGTGATAATAAGCCATGGTTCAGTAGAGATATTAGAATATTATGGAGGAAGAAAAAATGCAGCTTTCAAATAACATGACAGAAGTCTTTTAAATATGAATTTGAAAAGGCAATACAGAATGTAAAGAAAGTATTAAGACAAGCTGAAAAACAAGCTTAAATCTACAAGGTGCAGAGGGCTATGGCAGGAGTGGACGTTATGGCAGGAATTAATAACCAATTGAATACATTTATGTTTTGTTCAGGTTTGATGCTAAATCAGACCCACAGCCTTGTACTGTTAGTGTATTAGGAACCTGCTGCTGCTGCTATACCTGCTGCGTTTTTAATCAGGGATCGTGAGGTTAGAAAAACTGCTGTGCAGGTATAACAGCTTCACACCCCCCGATCTGGTATCATCTGCTGCCCTGAAATATGCATTATGAACATGATGCCCCTATTTTACTGAGATGTTTTTTACTGGTTACTTTTCTCATCATCAGAGGGTCCCGGCATGCTTTATGACACCTGTGATTGTGCCTGTGTGTATGGAAGGTGCTTTATGGTGTGGCAGCTGCATTTGTAGGTTCCTCGAGATTAGAAATCATTTATGTTTAGGAGGGCGTCTGGAGATCAGCTATATTTCTCGGCGGTGCACAGGTTCTGTACTGTAGATAATGTCTTTATCGGTATTACTGTAATCAGTTTAACACATTAAAACCGGGAAAGCATCGGTGTTATTTTTTATTTTAACCCCTTTAACCATTATTTTATACTTTGGCTATTCAAAAATATCAAATATACAAGCTCATAGCCGCCAAATACACATCATTTTGGGGGGCCTTGACATGAAAACGTTTGAGAACCCAGAAGACAGGTCTTAATGGGTTAACACATCTAAACAAGGTCAGCATCTGCACCGCAAGGATCAATATGATCTACTGATGTCGTTGTTCAGATTCATTCAGTTTTGTTCCTCCCTCTGGTTCAAATTCAGAAGTCAAGTGCAGAAATCAAAGTGCAGAAACCCTCCCCCTGGGAGCTATTCTGTCCACTCCATCTATTGTTTGATATATGGGACGGTGCCAAAATCCATCTCCTAGTGACAGAGACCAGATGGGCAATGCTTAATGTCCCTGTATCTCCATTGTGTCAGGAGTGGGGGGTCTGCAGGGTTTGGGGGGTTTGGAGGGGGGGGGGGGGGGGGTGGACTGTCTGATATGTTTGATAATATCACAGTTTAAGAATTGCATAAAAATGTATGTTAACCACATTATGAATTGAAGCTTTAAAAGTGGTTAAGAAAATACACACCCCTACCCCTTCTAAATGGCACCCCGGGGGTATGTATTGCAGAGTATGGCTGCTAGGGGAATGGCCTTTGTGCGCTGGCCATGATAAGGGCAGCTGAGAGTATTCCACCTGGGCCTATCTCTTCTCTACTTCTCCTACCCAAACTCCCAGGAGTCGTGCGAGCGTGGGATGTCAGGCCAGGCTTTGCTGAGCCGTGCCGTACTGTGCCGTGCCATAGAGCACTGAAATGGGCATGGTGCCTATCTCTCACTCGGATGCTTCCCTCCCCCTTTGGCACACGGGAAACATTCTTGGGCTCCAAAGGCGGATGCGTTCACACGCACGCACGCACGTCACAGAGACACACAAACTCCACGCTATACAGTATGTGCAAATGGACCTTTTCCTGTCCACATGAGACAACTTGGCAGATTAATAGCACTCATGCACGCAGTTCTGTGTATGTGTGCATGATAATCACATTACTGTGCCATGCACAGGACAATTCTGACTGTGTGTGTGTGTGTGTGGATACATATTAAAACTCTTCAAATGAACACACACGCGCGCGAGCGCATTCACACATTCATGAACACGTACGCATACACACAAACAAACTCGCTTATGCACACACGCGCACACACACACACACACACACACACACACACACACACACACACACACACACACACACACACACACACACACACACACACACACACACACACACACACACACACACACACACACACACACACACACACACACACACACACACACACACACACAGAAATCCAAACAAAGCTGTGTGAATGCCTACAGACCTGTTGCTTTGACATCTGTTATCATGACAATCTTTGAACGCCTGCTACTGTATGTAACCATCTCTGCAGTGTTGTCAGTTTGCATAAAATGGAGTAAACAGGTCTGTCGATGATGCAGTTTCATTGTAGCTGCAATCTATTATTCAAAAAGAAGTAGAGTCTGCACACTGGAAATGCTGGGAAAAAGCTCCGCTGTATTTTATCGCGTCAACGGTTCGATCAATCAGATCTTCATCAAGGTGAAGATCTGATTGATGGAAACGTTGACGCAATAAAATACAGCGGAACTGATACTGCTGCTTGTCTTGCAGCTGGGCCACGGACGTGCGTGCGCTGTGTTCTTCAGGCAATCTATTTTTCAACACCAATGCAATGGTTCTGTTAGTTTCAGTTACAATCCGTGGACAACAATTTGATAACCACTACCTTAACCATTAGCAATGCGGGCTCCACAGGCACGTGTACCGTCCCTGCTCCTGCACTCAATGTATACAAATGACTGCATTTCCCTCTCACAGTCTGTTAGGATGTTTTTTTATTCACTGATGAGACCACAGTAGTGGGTTTGATTTCTAACAACGATTAAACAGCTACAGGACTGAGGTTCTATTCCTAATGGACCGATACCGACACCACACAAACAACTTGGAATTAAATGTTTCCATTCCAAAACACAGCATTTTGTGAGTTGTGAGGACCACCTGTCCACAGTCATTAACGACGATTAAATTCAACAAGTGGACAGCTGCAAATTCATGGAGTGACAAGCTAAAAAAAAGAAAGATTGCATGCACATCCCAATCTAAAGTCCAGGTGCTGGACAAACGGCAGCGAAACGGTTAAATAAATAAGCCTGCACAGCGGTTGTGACAATCTACTCTACCTTGAAATGGCCAAATGGGGGAAAGCACAAGAGAGGTTTTTCTGTTTTTAAGACTGTGTTCTATCCAGGGATGGTATGGTGCAGTTTTATAGAGCTTCTACACAATAACTGTGTGTGTGGTTTGACAACATTTCAGCTGAGGACAGGAGACAGTTGGACAAAGTGGTGCTTACTGCCATGTCCGCTTATTATGAGTGATTTTGGGCTTGTTTTCCTGTAAATATTGGTAGTTGCGGGTTGTGTTTGCTTATTTGGGCTGGCTTTTTCATGTCAAGGACACCCAGATTAATGTATTTGTCCGCGGAACCTCATCTGAAAATATTTGTGCAATGGGCCTCCATACAAGATTTGTGTTGTTAAAATGTTTAAAAAAATATTGAAAATATTCCCCCTAATTGCAAACGCGGAAGGAGGCGCGGCGAAGCCGCGGCTCCGACCAAGTGGAGCCTACTATGTAACTCGGCTCGGCTTGTGTGTCTGTCTGTGTGCAGTATGTGTGCAGCCGCGCCCCCATGTGACTCACGCTCTCATTGGCTCGCGCCCCCATATGACTCAAAACTCTGTGACTGAAATATAGCAGCTGCACTACCTGTGTGCAGCCGCCAGAGTGCGCCAGAGTTCACTACTACAGTGTGGCTGAAATATAGAACTGCGTTCGCTTCCAGCGTTCGCGCGTCTTACTTGTATTTAAAAGAAATATAGCCGATGTAAAGTGAAAAAGACTTAGCCTATAGTTGCTTATTTTGGGCTTGTTTTCATAGACCTGGCCGCTTGTTTCTCTTGCAAAAGCTGGCAACACTGCTTAGTGCTTACTGCATCCAGAATGATTGGATGTGATCTGATCTCCCTCCCCTAGTGGAAATCTATATGGCTACAAAAGAAGGCCTATAAAGTTCTGAAGGAACCCTCTCACCCAGCTAACAACCTTTTTTAATTTCCTTCCCTCTCACAAAAGACTAAGGAGCATTAAGACGTCCAGACATCAAGGTTCCAGAATAGCACAGACGCTGAAGCTGAGCACCTCCTTAACCCATTAAAACCGAGAAAGCATCTGTGTCAGATTTTAGCAATATGTACAAAATATATAGCAATATAAGTTTTCAGAAAACTGTATTTAGAACAGTGGTTCTCAAAAATAGCAGATATACAAGCTCACAGCGCGTCACTTCGTGCAGCGATGCGAGCTTGTACATCTGCTATTGTTGAACATTTTTTAAAAGTCTTGAAAGTGTTTTTGAATCATTTTGAATTTTTGTAACACGAATCTTCTTCTTCCCTGGCACAAAACATTTTGAAATGGGGGTCCGCAGCCAAATACATAATCATTTTGGGGGACGGAAAAAGTTTGAGAACTACTGATTTAGAAGACATTTGTAGAATCGGCCTCATGTCTTAATGGGTTAACGCTCCAATCTTAGCAAGTTAGCATTGCTGGCCACTCTGCAGGTTAAATAATTGTGCAGTAATAAGGGCACATGTTTTTAAAGCACTTAATCTAGTGAGTCATTTGATGTTGCTGCAAATTTCCCTACGGGTGGTAGTGTTTTATCTATGGTGTTGCTATGTTTTGGATTTCATTTTACCCATTGTTTTATGCTTTTATGATTATTTACCCGTTACGTACTTTGTTATCTCTGTCAGGCCTTTACATGCAACTCGTATTGTGTGTGCGTGCGTGCGTGCGTGCGTGCGTACACGCGAGTAGGCCAAGGAATTGATACTCCAGACCAAATGTTTCATATCTGCCTCACGGTGATGCTATACGTGCCTGCTTTACATTTAGGCCTATAACTCTTCTCTTAGATCGTAAAACCGCCCCTTTCTCTAATGTATTATGTGCTTTACGAGCAAGTTGTGTTTTTGTTTAAAGTGAGCCCATTAGGACAAGTTCAATCATGGCGACATGGGATAAAGTATTGAATTGAATCTTGAAAAGTGTGTTATACAGTAGAGTTAAGATAGGTGACAGGTGACACAGACTGTCCAATGCAAGCCTTTTTTTCCCCATGCATGACCAGTGTTCTATGCTTGTTCAGAGCTACAGCCTACCACCAACAACTACTCCGCATAATGCCTTTTTTTTGGCTTCACCAGCAGTATTGTATAACAAAACGTATTATAGATATATTTGTAATTATGCTTGCGTGTACTCTTACTATATTTAACATTCAGCACGACAAAGGCTATTAAATGTGTTCATTTACAATGAATAGTTTAGGATTTATCACTTCTGGCTGAAATCCAGTTGGCTGTTCACCCAAGCTGCAGAATGCTACACAATGATGTTAATTATTTCATTATTAGCCTATGACTTTTCAGTTTGTCATTCTGTAGCATTGTTGATCATCAACTGTCAGACAAACTTGTTGATCTCATGTTATGGAGCTGCTATGATGGCTTAATTTGAAATGAAGCAAAATGGCCCCACAAGCCTCTTCAGATGACTGCTCCTGATCTCTTCAGCAATCTGTCAATGGTTTTAAGGGATAGATAACTTGCTGCACTTACGGGGAGCACTTAATAGTATTAAAGATGTATCATATGACACGCATAAATTGTGTGTAGTGTTGCAAGGGCTCTCAGGAAAGGAGCTCTGTCCTGTGCAATAAGTTTAAATATGGCCCCATTAAAATCTGTAATTTACACACATTACAGATACAGTTTGTCCGAATTTCTTAATAATCACGAAATTAAATGCACACTACATATCAGCGGCAAATTGGCCTCGCTTCTTATCAACTGGTGTCAACCAGATGATGAAATTCATAGTGGAGGAAACCAGCCTTCATCAATATTTTGATTACAGTGAAACAAACCTGAGCTGAGAGTAAACACGGAGAGCGGTTTGCACTGAAAATTGGATTTGATGCAGGGGTGTTGAATGAGAAATCTCTGTTGTTTGATGAGGCCATTTTGCAAGCCGTCAAAAACGCCTCGGCTCTTCCCTCGATAGCAAGATGTGGAACGGTGAAGAATACAAATGTAGCTCACACTGTTGATGCCTTTTGTCAAGCCTGTTCTCTCCCCAGAAAGACATGTCTGTCCCATTAATCATGAGCACTGGGAGGAATGTGGGAAGCATCATCTCCCTGATAAAGTGCATACTCGTCCAAATTCCAAGTTTTATATCTCTTTGGCTTTGTGTTGAAAGACTTTTGAAGGGCAACTTCTCAGATTTGTATCCTTAATCCTTAAGGATGTGACAATCTGACATACATTAACACTTCAAAACGTGCTTTGTGTCCAGACCTCGCTCTGAAACATTGGTGAGCTGACTAAATCATTTATATCACTGGTTCCCAAACGTTTGATGAGAAATTTGATGCCTCCCCAGGACCCAAACTAGTGAAAATACTAATAAGCTAACATGTCGCGTTGCGATACGTTGTGAGCTTTATTTAGAAAAATCATTGAATTTCTTTCCAATTCATGAAACATTTTGCTTATTTTTACTTTAATAATAACAATAAATATAGCTGCAAGCAGCGATAATACGGGGCCAGTGAATAGAGAGAGAGAGAGACATGGAAACGGAATAGATTGAAGAGAGAGAGAGTGACATGGAAACAATAGATTGATGAGAGAGAGAGATGGAAACATAATGGTTTGATTGGACATCTCAACCTACTGCCATTAACAGGATTCGAACTCTCAACCTTCAGACTAATAGGCTGCAACACTACCTATAGTGCTATAGCTTTGTCCAGGCTGATATTGTCTGTTGAAGATCATAAACTCTTGCCTTCTTTCATGAACCAAGCCCCTGTTTCACTAACACTAAGATCACTCGTTCACAAACCATTTACCAATGAAGAAATTGTACATCTCCTCAGAACCAAAACTAGTGAAAGTAGCCGATCTACAAGCTCACAAACCATGAAAAGTTGTGAGATTGTAGATCAGCTATTTTCAGATAAAGTATGTCATACGTTGAAAAAACGTACTCTCAAATAAGCATTTCAGGTTATCTTTACCATTTGCACATGTATTCATTGATACAGTCATGTTGTTTGCAATTCAACTTAAATTAAGTCTGCATCAAGTGAGGCTTGAACTGGCGACCTTGAGATTGTGAGGCATTCATTTAAGGGAGAAGCCATTGGCCCAACAGACAAGTAACTGTGAAAAAGGAGATCACACAGATGATACAGTTTCACGCAAATAGCTGAAAAATCCTGGGTTTAAGTGTTTTTCAAACTGCTCAAAATTGCGGACAATCTAAGGGCGGAGCTTAATGGTCAAATCGATACGTGTGTTCCTCATGAGTCAAGGCACATGTGTAAGCAAGTTTCACGACTTTCGGCCAAACGAGGCATGACTTATGCCTGTTTAAAGTCTGCCTTTTCAAAAAATTGCTATAGCACCCCCTTTTGGCCAATTGGAGTGAGATTGGTTTCAGTACATTTCTGCAAAGTTTCAAAGAAATGTGAGTCTGCATGTAAGTTTTAGGCAGAGATGAATAATTTTCATAAAACTGTAATAGTTAAAATCTATCTCCTCCTGGGATTTTTGAGCAATCTGCACGAAACGTTTAACACTTGAACTTTGGACCACTGCCTACAAAAATTTCCAACGGATTTTCCATAAGTGAAAAAATGCAGAAGTTAGGAGCCAATGACTGTTTTACATATAATTCAAAATGGTGGGCGATCTAAAGGTCAGAGGTCAAAAGTCAGACCACAAAAGTTGTCGGGCATGAAGAGACGCATGTGTGTATCGAAGTTTCATGGTTGTAGGTCAAACAGGGCATGAGTTGTACCTGTTCAAAGTTGGCACTTTCAATTGAGTGCTATAGCGCCACCCTTTGACGAATGAGTGTGAGAATTATTTCTTGGTAGTTTTTCATGAGCATCTACCATATGGCCGAGTTTCGTAAAAAGCGTATGCACGGTTAAGCCAGAACTGGCAAAAACAAGTATTTTTCAAACTGCTCAAAATTGCGGACAATCTAAGGGCGGAGCTTAATGGTCAAATCGATACGTGTGTTCCTCATGAGTCAAGGCACATGTGTAAGCAAGTTTCACGACTTTCGGCCAAACGAGGCATGACTTATGCCTGTTTAAAGTCTGCCTTTTCAAAAAATTGCTATAGCGCCCCCTTTTGGCCAATTGGAGTAAGATTGGTTTCAGTGATATTTGGAATGACCCTGTACATTTCTGCAAAGTTTCAAAGAAATGTGAGTCTGCATGTATGTTTTAGGCACAGATGAATAATTTTCATAAAACTGTAATAGTTAAAATCTATCTCCTCCTGGGATTTTTGAGCAATCTGCACGAAACGTTTAACACTTGAACTTTGGACCACTGCCTACAAAAAATTCCGACGGATTTTCCATAAGTGAAAAAATTCAGAAGTTAGGAGCCAATGACTGTTTTTCATATAATTCAAAATGGTGGGAGATCTAAAGGTCAGAGGTCAAAAGTCAGAGGGTGAAAGTTGTTCAGCATGAGGAGACGCATATGTGTATCCAAGTTTCATGGCTGTAGGTCAAACAGGGCATGAGTTGTACCTGTTCAAAGTTGCCATTTTCAATTGAGTGCTATAGCGCCACCTTTGGACGAAAGATTGTGAGAATTATTTCTTGATAGTTTTTCATGACCATCTACCATATGGCCGAGTTTCGTAAAAAGCGACTGCACGGTTCAGCCAGAACTGCGAAAAGTGGCAGAAAAAACAGAATACTGCCAATAACAAAACAGGTAGGAAACAAAAAATAAAGGGATATTTATTTACCCCCCTTTCCCCCCAGCCTGTTGTGTAAAACAACACGTTTCAACACATTTTACATTTAGCCACTTTGAGAACGAGACACAGCAGAATGTGCTGGGAAGTGTTATGTCAGAGTATTATATCGCGAAATAACAATAAAATCCGCACACCAGAATGCTGCTCACATCATGTTTTTTTTTATATTGGTGGCAACGTTTCGAGCCGGGAGGCTCTTCCTCAGACCTTACTCATATTATCACATCGCCTCACAGTAGAATAATAGGATTCAGGTTAACTCTTTAAGACCGGTAACCGGTCGGTGTCATTTTAAGATTTCTTTGCCTATTCAAAAATAGCAGATATACAAGCTCATAGCACGGCACCGAGTGCCGCGCTATGAGCTTGTATTTGTGCAAATCATTGAATATATATATATTTTAAAGCGATAATTTTTTACTCAAATCTTTGCTTCTGGGGGTCCCTGGAACAAAATATTTTGGCATAGGGATCCGCGACCAAATACATATAATTGACATGAAAAAATATTATATAGCAACACAGGTTTTTTCAAAACACTTAGGATTTAGAAGACATTTGTACATTTTTTTTTCCCAAAGAAATGCACAAATTTCACGATGGAAAAAAAAAAGCAGTCTACAAGCTCACAGCGCGGCACTCAGCTTGTATATCTGCTATTTTTTAATAGCCAAAGAAATCTAAAAATAACACGGATGCTTTCCCGGTCTTAATGGGTTAAACAATTTGGGGCGCACCACACAGAACCATCTATTGCATGACTTTACCCTGTCCGCCCTCAGCTTGCTCTCGCTCTATACTCTCTCCTATTTAAACAAAATGAAGCAAAAATTACCCGGGGGAGTATTATAACAAAAAATTGATATATTTGACCCTTAACACAAAGACATTATTTCTCAGTCTTTGCTTAACAAAAATGTGGGATTATAGAAGAAATCTTACAGTGCAAGAGAAGAGCAAAAGAACTTGAAACATGCAAATCAATAATTAGGCTACTGAGGCATTGGTACATTGCTACAAAGTGTAACAAAGTGTTACACACTTTCAAGGGGCTTCTACAGGCTGGAAGCATCTTTCTCGCACCATTACAAGGTTTGCATCATATTATTTTTGACAGTCTTTATTTAGACATCAGGCAACTTGGCAGCCCTGTGATTACAAATGATTTGCATTGCTTGAACTGAAAAGAATCATTGTGCAATGACAGGGCAGGATAGAATCTTATTTTTCTATTGGTCCCTATCAGAATGTCAATCAGTCTGACAGAAGATTGAATACATACTGTATCTAGTCTTACTTTCCCTGTTCCTTTTCTCTGAAGCACTTCTGCAAATCACGTGCACCCATCAGTCTTTGTGAGCTGGAACAGCTCTATCCATCAGCTAGAAACCAGAGAACTAAGCCTGTGATCTGAGATGCCAGGAGAAACATAACATGGAGCTACTCCACTGAAAAAGAACTGAGAAAAATAACATGGAGCTACTCCACCGATAAAGAACCGAGAAGCCACTCTGTGGACTCGGGATGTTTTGATCTTTCTCACCCCAATGACTTTTCTCAAGTGATATCATTAGCCAACACTTTTAAAAACACACTCAGCGTCTAATTCACAGTTGGCAAAGCATCTCATGATAAAGATGTGCGACTCAACGATACCAAGATGATAGGAACGAACCGTACACTGTATGAATTCAGTTTGAAGCTCAATATTCTCTTTAATGCCGTCTCTTCTGGTCAGTTAACTTTGCTGAGGACTGTTTTTCAGTCCTCCTCCACTGATTTCTGCCTGCCAATCTTTAAAATATCAAAAGCATGTGTATACTGTGGATAGAGGATATTTGTGAGATGAAATGAAATGAAATTTGAAAAGACTAGGAAAAAGTTACTCTTCGGGCGTTTGGCCCAATCCTACCTGATGCCACAATAAATGAGCCGATTCTCCTCAACATGAACAACATATTTTGCCCATTCTTTTATCTGCAGTTTGTTACTATTTTATTAATAGGTATTTTACCAATAGGTCATGGTTCTGCAAGCACAGGACAGGAGCACCATCACATTTAAACCATTAAAACCGGGAAAGTATCTGTGTCATTTTAGCTATATTTTAACACATCGGGTGCCAGCGTTTTTTCATAACAACTTACCGTGGGTGCCAGCATTCTCCCATTGACTGCGCTTTGCTGTTTGTTGTTTCCACGTGCGTTACAAGCAAATCCACGCAAAAAAAAGCATCGATTCATGTTCTGCCATGAGCCTGGCTACAGGCTGGAACCATAACATTACCCTGCCGAGTTACAACGGGGGGTGGATCGCACATCGCGCATGACCGTTTTTCCCCACAGGAAACAGATTCGGAGATATAGGCGTTTCAAAGTAGGAAATAGACAGGAACCGGATGGGGGGAAAAAAAGTGTTTCCGGTGAGCGATCTGGCACTTCCTTCGCAGGATTACAATGGGTGCTCCCAGAGCTGCTCTAGCCCCGCCCGCGCGGAGAAAAACGAAAAAAACAAAAAGACTGAAATCACGGTTCAGACCGTGTTCGGCACCGAAGCTTCGGAACCGCCACTATGTAAACACACGGTTCAGACCGTGTTTGGCACCCGATGTGTTAACCATTGTAACCATTATTTTATACTTTGGCTATTCAAAAATGGCAGATATACAAGCTCATAGCCTGTCACCTCGTGCCGCGCTATGAGTTTGTAGATTGATAAAATTGGCACAAATCTTTTAATATATATATTTTTAAAACATAACATTTTTAACTAAAATCTTTGCTTCTACCCCCAGAAGCAAAGATTTTAGTTAAAAAATGTAATAGTTAAAAAAAAACTCCCTGGAACAAAATATTTTGAGATGGGGGTCGGAGCCCAAATACATATAATTTTGGGGGTCCTTGACATGAAAACGTTTGAGCACCACTGATATAGCAACATACGTTTTTTAGAAAACTGTTGTGTCCGTGGGCCTCAGGTCTTAATGGGTTAAACCCTGGAGAGTGACTGAACTCACTGATCAATCATGATTCCTTCTGGCTTCATCCACTAACAGTTGATTTGTATTGTTAATCAATGCTGCACAAAGACATTTAGGAGGTCTGGTATGCTCCCCAAAAGGGAAGAAAATAAACTACTTTGAACTGTACAAAACAAAATGTAGAGAACACAGCCTGGCCATTAACCACATGAACCCTAGCGTTCCTATTCTGGGCATGTCATAGTAGGCAAACATTCAGCGAAATGGGTAAACATTCTGCAACAATAGCAGATCAAGCTCAGAAATAACCCCAAATTATTTTGGGGTGTCCCCAGATGATTAGCACCAGATTAATTAACAGATAAGCCCTAAGGATTTTGCCCTATTATTCTGTTAAAAAGCCTATCAACCTGGCAGGTTCACATTGTTGGGCCATTGCGTACAGATGTGCTAGGCATGTCTTCTATCAAAAGAAGGGGGGAAATGCGGGTTCCTGCCAACAGTGAATGGGAGCAGAGCAGAGCAGAGAGCAGGACAGAGAGCAAATGTGGTTGGCAAGAGAGAAATTAATTAAAATAAATGATGTAAAAGGGGATAAAAAAGGGTGCTTTCCTTTTGGGCTCAAGCACTTCACCCATGTTCCACCTTTCTTCATATAATTGGTCCTCCTCACTAATGCTCATTATAATATGGTACCATTTTTGTCTACTCTGTCTCTGTTTCAGAGGAGCGCTGTGGACATTTCAGAAACCCCGCCTACCAGTGACATCATCGACCGCAGGCTTTCTATTCCTGTTAACTTATAGCACGCTATAATGGAAGCCATAGTTCTCGCATTAATACAAATCTAAATAAAAAATGTGAAATCTTGTGTGAAAAAAAACAAAACCTGCCTAACGAGGTCCACAGCCCTCCTATGATACAGAGTGACAGAGTTTATCATGTCATCCTTTAAGTGTGCACGTGCCTGTTGTTCATGTCGAGTGTCAGGGGTTCGCTTACACCACAAAACATTTTTTTGCCCAATGCTCAACCACACACCCCTCGCTATGCCATTCTTGAGGCAGCCATTATATATTCTACAGTAGATGTGCTATTCTCTGCGAGGGGCATGCCTTGGATTTGAAGCTGAACTATCTGAGGCGGTGTGAGTAAACATCAGAGGTAACAAGACAGCTCCCTGAGGTTTCACCCTGTGTCGCTTATTTCTCCTCACAACGTCTGGCACACGACTCTGTGGTCTGCGAGCAAGATAGCCTGAACTCCATGCCTCTGTGGGGCGATTGACTTCCATCACTCTGAATTTACCCCACAGCAGGATATCAGCAGGATGGTGTTGAAAGGAAATGTAAAAAAAAAAAAAAAAGAATGACTCCTGCGGTGTTGGCAGTCTTATCTACATGGTGCTAAGTCATGTGCAGTGCAAGGGTTTTGATGTCATCCGCCACTGTGATAAACTGGTAGGGAAACTGCAGGGGGTCCAGAGAGACTCTGAGAAGCTCCCATCAAAAGATAGTGTGAGAATTTATTTCCACCTCTGTCATCGTGGGGCATGCTTCTTCTCGGGCAATGGGACACACTATAACATTTTTCTACCACAAAGGCACACACTGCTGCCTCGGTGACAGGTTGAAGAGGACCCTGAAGAGGACCCTGTGTAATTGACTTGACATAATACTTTTATCGGCGGGGGAACTTTATTTATTGGCTAATAATGAACTACAGTATATGGCCAAGTCGGGGACCCGCGAGTCAGGAACAAAAATTGGGAACCATACAAGTTGCCTACACCTCCCCACAAAAAGAGATTTGGTGCGTCCTCCACAGACCCACGGACAGACAGACAGATACAGACATTTGTGGGGGGATTTTGGTCCTGGACAACCACTGATCCGACCAAATTCCCACTCGGCGACACACACACACACACACACACACACACACACACACAGACACACACCAGGTTTGAAGTCGATCGGTCAGACGGTGCCCGAGTAATGCCCAGGACACACACACAGAGACACAGGTTTCATGAATTTATAGATTAGATTATGTCAAATAAAATTTAAATAAAAGATACTATAATGTCTGCATGACAGAGTAGCTAAGCTCACACGGATGAAAATTCAAGGAGGATACTGGATGGATTCTCAGCCCTTTGATTTCTCCAGCATGCCTTTTGGGCTCAACCTCCTTCATCGATTAAGGGATCAAGATCAGACAGATGGAGCAGATTGCTTAAATCTGTTGATGTTCTTGTACTGGGCTGGTTGCAAACTGTGAGCTACAGAGTGCCCCGAATGAATGTCTGACTTTGAGAGATGCATTATACCTCCATGGCGATGACCTTGCACATACCCTCTTGTATTCTTAATTTAATAATCATGAAATGAAATGCATACTACATACAGTATCAGCGATATGTAGTATGTTGCTGATCGAATTAATTAGGGTTGCTGATCGAATTGCTGATCGAATTAATTAGGGTATAAAATAAACATGCACACATGCTACTTTATATCTGCTGTTTAAAATATAATGCAGTCTCACTTCCCCTGAAGCAGAAAAAAAGGAAAAAAAAGAAAAAGTAAATTGCTTTTTAACTCATTTCCGGGGCACATCATGACTATGAACTTTGATCAAAGAAAAGACCTTGTTACTTTGTTAGAGACATACTGTACGTGGACTGTCACTATTCATTACACTACGTTTCTGAACTCTTTACTTTACTGTATAAAGTACAGTCTGTATGGCATACTGATCTAAACCTAGGAAATTGTGCAAGCCATGTTCACTAAAATATGAAATAGCCTGAAATCCATTGATCTTTAAAAATGCATTATCTACCAGCGATATGCCCTCCGGCAGTCTGACCATGATATATACGTACACCGACTGCAGTGCTTCATCTCCACTCTTATTTAAGGTCCGGTGCTCTAATCACATCTTGCGCTTAACGTATGAACTCAGGATAACTGCTTTTAGCCACAAATTCACAAGGTAATTGTCTCCGCCAGGCATGGCGAGAGAGTATGTTTTACCCCCTGTCCGTCCGTCCTTCTGTCTGTGAACAACTAATCTCCGGCACCGTTGGCCTGGTCGCTGCGAAACTGTGCACACACACACTCCCTGGATGCCAATTCAGAACCTCTGCCCCAAATTTTCCACATGGGCCTGTTATAGCGCCACCAGGAGGCCGATTTGTGCCAAACCCATTTACTCCTACAGATATTATCCAAACATCATGCAAATCGGTACACAGTATTATCTCTATAGTCACGGATACATATTCCATCCTCATTGGCTAAGGTTGGCTTCTAAAGTTTGCAGGATTGGTCCGTTTTGAACACAATGCCTCAAATCATGAACGCAGTTTGCGATTTCCGTGAAATTTCACACGCACGTTCCCACTAGGCGGAGGAAAAAATGGCACCCTTTTCGCATTGGCCTGTTATAGCGCCACCAGCAGGTCTAATTTAGCAAAACACATTTATGTAACAAAATGACTCAAATCATGAATGCATTGTCCGATTTTAAAGGTCTAAGAAGAAATGACACCCTTTTCACATATTTTCCTATTATAGCACCACCAGGAGGCCACAATAACCTACCTGACCTGGTGGAGACCTGTGCTCCGAGGAGCACTTTTTCTAGTTTGTCTGTGCAATTCATCTATACAACCAAGTCTATGTTTAAAAACAAAACTCCTTTAAATGGAGCAATATGGATGGTGTTACAGTATACAGCACTACAGTAATGTATGTACCCAGCTAACTGCTGCATACTTCGATTCAGATCACTTTTCAATAAAAGATTCTTCCTGTGCATCAATTTACCAAAGTACATATTTTAATAGCGATCGTTCTGTTGAATCAAACACATTATACAATTGTCTTGATATAGTGATCCAAATGCAGCTATGGTTTGGTCTTTATACGGTATTAGTTGTTGCAGGGACACTGAATAGTGTATTCTCCTTTTAACCATCTGTACCTGTCTCTATAAATCAGAAAGTTATTATTCTATATGTGCGGGCTGATTAAAATTGCACAGGTGAGTAAGACGCTTCATACAATGAAAGTCAATTTAGTACAATTAATAATGTATTTTAAAGCATCTGACTTGAAAATTATATGGATATTTTCCCTACTTTGCATGTTGCCCTGAGGCACTTGTGTGCACGTGTGATGCTCAGAGGAGCCAGTACCTTGGAATGTCTTCACTGGAGACAGACCTCAGTGGGTTGGACTTTACCATAGAGGTATTTATCAGGCAACCCACCACTTCCAATGAGTTTTTCAATTGACCTTCACAGCTGTAATGAGGCTAGAGACTAATTATGGCTACAGAGCATGGGTCTTCAACAAAGGGTCCAGGACCCCTAGGGGGTCCTCAGAGTTACTACAGGGGGGGCTGCCAAATCTTTGTGTGATAGGAACTTTTTTTTTACATTAACCACTTGAACTTTATCATGGCATCCCTATTCTGGGGCGAAAATTTGCCAAAAATAGCAGATCTACAAGCTTGCAACGCGCAAGCTTGTATATCTGCTATTTTCAGCAAAGGTTTGGTGTAGAGGGGAAGAAAGAGCAGACCAAGTACAGAACAAAAGCTCAAGTTTACAAAGGGTATTTACTATTGAGGGTTTAAAATGTGTGAAAATACACATTAACATGAATCCAACATATTAATAGAAAAGATAATGTGTAAACAAACAAACAACACCCTGATGATAGTGCTGTCAAACAAGTCTATGAAGCCATCTATGAAAAAGTTGAATCTACGACCAAATTTTATCCACAAGTTTCCAGCGGAGAGCGAGCGTCAGTTTCGGTTGTAGGCTATACATAAGCGGTGTCTCCGCCGGATATGTCCCCCACCAGGCCTGTGCATAGGGCCTGTGCCCCAGTAAATTCCAGCGGAAACAGGTGGATACAATATAGTGGGGGGTCCCTGCTTCATCTCTCTCTCAGCTAAGGGGTTCTTGGCCTGAACAACGTTGAAGACCCCTGCTATAGAGAATTCATCTCAGTTCATACCTGGTGACACATTTTAGTTGAGCTTGAAAATTAGCCCTTTGGAAGAATTTATGTTTTCTGGCTATAAAATAACTGAACCAAGAACAAGCCATAAAACCCTGGAAGAGACTATTTAAAAAAAGCAATCATTGGTGAGTAATGTGTCGAAACACAGTTTTCCATCTTGTCAACAGCTTGTTTTTGGCATAATGGACTTGATAGATTTTTTATGTATCTGTTCATTATATATTCTAAGTTAAAACACCACATTGAGGGTGTTTCAGGGGTCCATTTGGTCACTCTCAGAGTGCATTTGTACACTCTTAGAGAGTAAAAAAAAGTTGACACTCTGGATTTTACAGTGATACAGATCTGAGGCTTCCAAGAGAATTATTTAAAGGCACAATCAGTGATACAAACATAAACAAAGGGGAAGCCCCTCCACCACCAAAAAATAAGAAATATCAGGTACTGTAGGTGATTGGTATAGGCTAGTGTTAGTCCTTCCATCAAGAACTGACCAACACTGTATACCAGAGGTTGTCAAACTTTTTCAGGTCAAGGACCCCCAAATTGAATTGTATTTGGCCGCGGACCCCAATCAGAAAATAGATTTAGCCAGGGACCCCTATACAAGATTTGCACTGTTAAAATAATTCATAAATATTCTAAATTCGGCCCCTATTTTCAAGACAATGAATTTAGGTTTAAAGTGGTTAAACTGATGTTGATGCTTTGTCAACTAATTTAGCTGGGGACCCCCGGTATTTGCTGTATGTTGGGGCTGTAATACGGTAGGTTTATTTACGTTGGTAACGTTTGTAAACACTTCTGTAAATCTAGTTATAATGGGTTAGGAAAAGTTCCAAATAGCACAGTTTGCATTTTCAAATCTAACTCTTTCAGAGTGAATGTGAAAATAACCCTCATTTATATGGGCAACTTAATCCCTGATCAGACCTTTAAGGCTGCGGCTCCCAGTCATTTTGAAGAATCTTTTACCTTTCTTGCCTGCCTCAGCACTACGTCTCTCACACTAATGCAGTTCCAAAGGGCACCTAAAAGAGCTTTAAGGCTTTGCGTTGGAGTTTATGTGCATAGGAATACTAGAACTAGACAGTGTTGTACTGCATGGATGTTCACATTCAGTTTTCTGGAAGAAGAAAAAAATAACATATTGATTGAGGAGAAGTGTGACATTACTAGCTACTAAAACCAACATGAGATCATATTCCACTTAGTCATACAGAAAGTTTTCTGCCAATAAAGATGACATACTATAAAACTCATTTTTACACTTTCAATTTTGCCCCATACTGTAGCATGCAAGATGTATGCTCAATGACAAATGTTCAAGTGTATCTCTAGATGCAAAAGGATCACTCAATGCAGGAAACCAAAAAGATGAAAACTCAATAACGGAGGTATTGTTCTTTAACCACATGAACCCTCGCATCCCTCTTAGGGGAACGCCTTAATAGGCAAACATTCAGTCTCACAATGTGTCGCAATGCGACGCCTTGTGAGCTTGTAGATCGGCTATTTTCGGTGCAGAGGGGAAAGAAAGGAGGGGACCAACTATAGACCTCTGGAGGACCCCGGTCAACTAAGTATTATTTAGGGCTTAAGAGTGGTTAAGCTGATTACCATCCCTCTAAGACGGACACTGTATTAAGGCTAATTTAGCATAGCGGTTCCGTGCACTTGCCTGGAGGTGTTCTGAGCTCGGTCTACATCTTTGGATACAACATTAGTGAAGGCTGGGGTCATTAGGGTCTATGTCTTTGAAAGCTACTTAGCTGCAAGGTCAAGGTGTTGCCTTTTTCGAGACAGGGGCAACACACGCACACATACTTCATCATACTACAGTGTCACACAAAAGTAGCTAAAATAGCATTTTAGCTACTGTTTGTGTGTGTGAGTGAGTGAGTGAGTGAGTGAGTGAGTGAGTGAGTGAGTGAGTGAGTGTGAGTGTGTGTGTGTGTGTGTGCGCGCGCACACACACACACAACTATAATGCATATACCAGCTCTTTGGCCTTGTGATTAGAGTGTCTCTGCCCTGATATTGCGAGGTCATGGTTTGATCCCCGGCCGAGTCATACCAAGACTATAAAAAACATGGTACCCAATGCCTCCCTGCTTGGCACTCAGCATCCACGGTTGGATTGGGGGGGTAAGTCCCTGCGACATACAGTACAAGTGTCGTGTCCAGGGGGTGGTGTACTCTAAATCAAGCCGCCTTACCCTACAGGGGGCCACATGATTCAGGAACCATTGTTTCCCAAGGCTACTTATTTACTATGCACACATTAAATATACACTTCAAGACGCAGTATAGGGATGTGCTGTTCAATGTGGTTGCTGTTGACTAATATAAAACTATTCCATAAGATCCCTTCTATTATTCAAAGTATTTACAAGATCCTTTTTCATATTGTAAACCTTTCACACTAAACAGTAGCTAATTATCAGGATAAATATCATGATGGTCTTGTTATGTGTCCAGATAGTTTATTGTTTATTGTTGTAGAATGAGCCCGAGTAAATTGAGGTGCAATGTGTGGTTGGATGAGTCTGATTGTTTTACTGATTGGTCTAATATTAATATCAGAACATCAGTGAAGTAATAATAATAATGGTATCTCTGGCAATAACAATAAAAGTAGGCCTTGTACAGTATTTGCCTCTGTTCATAATTACTCTGTTTTATATCATTGTCATTTTACCTTCTGTGCCTATTCTTGTTTCTCTGTTCATTAGTCCATGTAATTATTTGATTGTCTATTGATTCCAACGTATTATCTGTCGTATGGTTGTTGCTATAACATAGTGACATAATATATTGTGCCTATAGTCTTTTAAAGTGTCAATGTGACAGTGAAAATGGCCAAAAGGTCCACAGGAACGAAAGCACCAGAGATGATTTGACCGGGAAAGCATCTGTGTCATTTTAGATTTTAGCATTGGCCTATTCAAAAATAGCAGATCTACAAGCTCACAGCGCGTCACTTCGTGCCACACTGCGAGTTTGTACATCTACTATTATTTTTTTTATAAAATCTGACAAATCTTCTCTGGGGGGTCCCTGGCACAAAACATTTTCAGATGGGGGTCCGTGGTCAAATATGTACTATATTTGTACTCATTTCCTAATGTACAGGAATAGTTGCTAATTAAAATAAATGTTTAATATGTGGTCTGAGATGCAGGGAACATGCGTTGCAACGACTCTCGGCCCAAAACACAACACTTTACTGACAAACAAACAGGATGACAACAGCAGAAATCACTAAGATCCAGATCAGCCCCTGTTCTGTTCTGCCATGGAATATTATACGTTCTGCCTCTGGCTTCCAGCACGGCTTTGCAGAAATCCCAAAGCATTTTGTGTCTCAACCCACAACCAATCTCACTATAAGCCTGCCAGGAGCTGAACGACGGTATTTCAAATTCTATTGTTATTGAAGAACAAAGGGAAGAAGCAATTGTGAAACCGTTAGAATTTTAGATGCTGGTGCAGCTAAACAAACATCCTATTGACTTTTTTGTGTGATTAGACAAAAGGTCCTGTTGTCTTGGCGAGTACAATGCTGCATAATAGAGGTTTACATCAGCAGTTTATTCGTGTTGCAAAATGGCTACACCTGGCTATTAAAACAAACAACAACAACAACAAAAAGCTCTGATGTCCTTGAGAGGAAAATGTGCCTTCAAACTAATGTATGATATTTCTATGATGTCTGACAGTTTAGTCCCTCTGAGCTAGAAACAAGAGGAACAACAGGGCTCTCTCAGTGACGTCAACACATCCTGGAGCAGGTCCAGATGATGGGAGAAGGATCTTGTTCACACAGTAACAATGGCCAAAGGGTATTCTACGGGGATGTTGGCACACATTCTGGCTCGAATCTTATTTACAAATTCACTTAATTGTTCTGTGGGCAACAATTTCAGTTTCCAATTCGTTGTTATTTGAACAGCAGCTCTAGTGCCTGCTGACTACATCTTGGCTTGATTCTGAAGTCTACATACAGTAGGTTTAGAAAGGATGTGTTAATGGTCAACAACACTTAAAAACTCAACTTGAAATGATAGCTTTAATAAAAGGTTTTGTTTTCTTCAATAGAATTGCTAGTCACCTCAAGTCACAGTTTCCCTCCTGGGTTGTAAGAAAAAAGAAAATAGCACAAATGCCGTGGTAATACAGTTAGAGAAACTGGATTAAATGTATGTTATTTGGACCTTTCTTTCTAGTATGGGTGTCCAAAAAAAAACACAAAGAAGGTATGCAGGGTAAGCATTAGAAATCTGAAACAATGAGGTGTGATGTTTGATGATGTGTGTATCGGATACAATTACACTGATCTCCAAGACCTTTTCTTCTCTCTTTCCTTCAAACAGCTGGTTTAGCGACAGAGCATGAAATAACCTTTTACCAAGGCTTCCATTTCCACAATTTTGAGATGCTGTGTCTTCATGGTTCAGAGTGCTTCTCTCATTCTATCTCCCTTTTGTTTCGTCTGTCTGTCTGTCTGTCCGTCCTTTTATTTCTCTCTCCCTGTCTTTTCACAGGCTGCATCCACTTAGCATCGAGGCTGACAGTTCTGCTAGCAGCACCTGGAGTGTTAAAGGCTAGGCCAGGTGGTACACAGCTTTGACTGCCAATTAGAAGACTGACCATATGAGAGCTCACTGAGATAACTTCTAATTAACAACAGGCCTCAGGGGCATAACAATCACGCTTTTCATAAGATAAAACGCTTCAAACTATGATTAGGAAATGTTTTTCTAATTTTGATTAGCAAAATAATATCTTTAGCCTCATAGCATAATTCTTACGGTTATTTTTAAGTCATATTTCTAAAGGTTTTCAGCGAAGACAAAACAAAAAATCCCTTTCTGCCTAAGTCATCTATGTGACTTAGGCAATCATGAGTTAAAAAAACGAATTTTGCCGAAGTCATGTTTATCTGCCTTTATTTATATCTGCATAACTCTACTCTCCTAACACTGCTGATTCATCCTGCCTTATTGCCATGTTCTCAGCCTATCAGAATGCTTGTTACATTCAAAAATAATTTCTGCCTAATATAAGGCAAAAAGTTGACTTAAAAGCACTTTCTGCCCAAGTCATTTTGGAATGTAACAAGCATTCTGATTGGCTTAGGACATAGGCAATAAGGCACAATGATGCAGTGTTAGGAGGGTAGAGCCAGGCAAAAATGTCAATTTGACCAAAAAGTGAGCTATTCATTTTTATCCTATGAGACTAACAATATATTGTTTATTGTAACGATGTGAAGAACACATGCAGTATATAACAGAATATGCTGTGTCTGTCCCTCGGGGTTTGAAGAGTTTTGTGGGCTTAACACAGGAGCGAGCTCTTACATACAGCAGCCACTAAGATGAATCACTCGGCTGAAAAAGAATGAAGGCATGTAATGTTCCCCGGCAAGGTCGTGGACTCTGAGATCCTGTCACCACGACTATAAGGAAAATAAAGAGTCCATGAAACGCTTTGAATAACCTATGACATGTTTCTCACTGCCACACAGGGGACCCTCATTCTTGACAATGGCATCTATAGAAAGTCAATGGGATGATGAAAATCAAGGACATCCCATCTGTCATCTGTCTCTGATCAAAACAGTTTTCGGAAATAACTCCTGATATTGAGATCTACGACATGTGAAGCTACACGAGCCAGCAGAGGACGGAAACATCTGCTGCATTCTGCAGTTTTTACATAAAGCGTCCTCCACACTTTCAACAACATCAACTGCAGAATCTTTTTTTATCCCCCTCTTAAAAGGCACCTGCCAGTCAGTGTCATCAACACATCAGACTAAACTGTAGGGCTGTCTTCGACTAAAGAAATTATTTGTTGACTAATAGTCAGAAATGTGTGAACTAATTGATCAATCACGAATCTGTGAACTTGTGTTTGCTGCCTACAATCAACATTGAACATTTTCAGGTCGGTGATGTTGAGAACGGAACAGCATTCTAATGTTAATTATAAATGGCTACTGGCTATTGGCCTATATACTGTACTTGTAGAGTAAGGGGTTATATAGAGTTTAAAAGAGATGTGCACATCCTTTTTCAAGAAATAATTAATTCAGAATGGATAAAAGCATAAATAAACTAACAAAGTCTTGGTCAACTAAGACCAAACCAATTATATAAACAGCACTAGTAAATATAAGGAAAAGGACTTTAAAAGGACCTAGGGATCTAATTTAGGATTGATGTCTTGTCTCTACACGACTGATTGCACTGGGGAACACTTAGGGCAGGCTAGGTTTCTCCATCGTGGAGCCAATCAAATGTTTGAATTGTCAGATTACAATCATTCTCTTTAATTTATAAGCAGGGGCAATGTGCAGTCAGTGCACAACACTGTTTAGTGTAACATACACAATGGCTTCTTGACACGGTTCCAGAAAGTCAAAGGCTGTGCATACTGGGCATGTGGAAGAAGAAAAAAGTGGTGCTGAGGTGTTTTTTGGAAAGCAGCCAAGACAGTTAACTGGAAACAGAGGGCAAATCAAAAAACCCAGGGAGAATTCCAAGGAGAATACTGTGAAGAAAAAAAGACAGTCTGCAACTGATCAACGTGGCCTGTACTCAAATTACAAGTGAGATATATCTTGGTACAGCAGGCTGAGACCACCACCACTTGAATGCAATAGGGACGGGGGTCAATTTTTCCACAGCCACTGTTATTGTTTTGTGTCAGACCCGGTTGTACAGCCGTGTATTTAGAGGGTCCGACTGGACCTGTGGTGAGTCACGGTGATTGATTCCACTGTGAGCTGAGGCAACTTATTACAGTAACGTCTTGCCTGTCTAAGCCTTTACTCCACAGCAGCTTTGAACTGACAGAAGAAACAACAAGGCAATATCTCTTAGATGTGTAGTTGAATCACAGAGCGGAGACTTGTTGAAACATTGGAGTTATTGGACGTTGAGAGCCTAAATTGAACGGCTAGTGATGCATTTCTGTGTGCGATGCGTTCTTTGATGTGCAAACAGTAGCACATCTGCTCTGGTAGGAGGCTAGTTTAATCATCTGGTTGACAGTTGCTGAGAGTTGTCATGAGTCAGTGGCTCATTTAATCATCCATGTTCTAATGTTAACACACAACACACACGCTTGCTTTGCTTTTAAATGCTGTAGAAACAAATCAAATACATTGTAGACCTTTGACATTACAGTAAACACAGAGCAGAAAGCCATGGCAAATGATTTACTGAAGCACATTATAGGCAGATTGATGCTCTCCTATCTGGGAATAGGCCCTCTGTGTTATACTCTAAGCAACAGCAGACTACAAATTGGATTGTGTGACATTTAAATGAAACACTCCACCATGTTATAATCTAATTGTTTTTTTCTCCCCCTGATGGTGGATGCCACCCAGTTCACCCCATCTCCATCTCTGCCAGTCTTCTCTCTAAATACTGAAGACATTCCCCCAAGGTCATGCCATCCAGTCTGATTGGAGGCATTTGAGGCTGATTGGGGTATAATTTGCTGAGCTAATGTGTTCTATTTGCTTATTATTTATAATGGTGAGAAGTGGTTCCACTGGAAAATTGACCCTGATGCACCAGATGCTATCATTAGGAAATTAAGGCGATTTATCATGTGGAAAGCAACAATGCAGGGGACAATTGCAAAGCTCACATCTGAACCTGATGCTACTCTCAATAGACAGAAAATAGCCCCAAAATAAGCCAGTTAGACCGATTGTTGGTTTTAAAAAAGTAGATTTTCCTTTTATTTCTCTCTTTTTTTGTATTACGATTAAAATACAGTAATTAATATGTCCACAAGGCTAAGGTTAGACAGCCCAGCTCACTACCCAGTTTAACAAGTGCACATACACTGCAGAGAGATATCTTGCTGTTACATCTGTCCATCTATTCAACAGTTTGCTACAGGTCTTGGGTCATTCTGACAGTGAACAGCCTATATTCTGAGCCATGTAGCCTACTGTATATTCTGTCACAACAAAGACTGACTTAAATGCAAAACCAGTTAAAAGAAAAGAGAGAAAAGGGGAAAAGAAAAGAAGGAAAGGAAAATAAAAAGTAGTGAGTGTTCTCTAAAATGAGGGTTGGGTGGTGGCCCATGTGATGATAACCTTACATAAACAACTACGTCAATTTGAAATTAAATAATGCGATAGAGAACTATCTAAAAAAAAATACATATCAAACCTTTTTCAAATTAAGAATTACAATGTCTCTGAGTCTGACAAAATAAGGCACGCAGTTGAGCAACGTGAACATGTTTTCTCTAGTCTCTCCCCACCTTTATTTCGGTAACGGTTGGTGACATTTTGCATATTTTCTATAACTTTAAATTACAATGACAAGTCTACATCTAACGCCTCGCTTATATTCTGTGCGGTGCAAGGAAGTTCAAGCATTATTATTCTGTTTAAAAAGGGTATAGAACAGAAATTACGCGCAACTATAACTGGAATCGGGGAAAAGCTTTGCGCTCCGCGTAGCCTACCTACCGGTACTCACTTTTCAAGTCAGAGACAGCTGCCTGGAACTGGAAGCTTGAGGCTGCGTCCCGTCATCCGTCCGGTGTTGTGGCCATGGATGGGAGCGAACATAAAGCGGTTCAAATTGGCACCCTCCTCCTGTGAGCTTGTACCATCCGACCCACGTTGAGACACTGACTGTCACAGACAATGACCAGAGATGTTGAACGTTGAAGCGCCGATGCGCTTCTAAGAGAAGTCCCGAGTCCCGACCAACAGCGAGTTGCTGCTGATCGCTATACTCGCCCTCAAAGCAATAAACGTTAGTTTGAATGTCTTGTCCACATCATCACTGACCATGTGGATTGGAGAGACAACACTGACACGCCCCTTTTCACTGTTCTGAAGGCTTCATGCGCATGGGGAGTGTCTACTACAGATATGCTAAAGTTACTGCTGCTAGAAAGAATTTAGGTGTAGCCTACAGTAAATACATACATACATAAATAAAGACATATTTAACGTCTAGCATGAGCCTGCAGTCAGAGCCTTGTTAGACAAGTTTACAATGACCCCCCTCCAAAAAAAAGGAAAAAGTTCCTAGAACTGTTCCTAATTAATGCCCTTTAATTGGCTGAAAAAATGTCTCCCTGAAAGGTTGCTGTTAACATTTGTTGTTTCCTCGAGCAAACTCTTGCATTTTTTATCAAAAATGCAAATTATGTTGCTATTACTGCGAAGGTTGTTGATGTCAATGTTGAATATTGTGCCATTCTGGGGTGGGGGAGGGTTTGTTTTTTTGTCTTTTTTACTTTCTATTGTCTTTCTTTACTTTTTTGACTTTTTCTTGCTTTGGTGTGTAAAAAGAAAATTGGATGGATGTACTTTGTAAACGGTCAATAAATACATCTTTACCAAAAAAAAAAGCAAATTGAGTACATTCAGTTCAGCACTATAAGTGCATATCTCCACCAGGCTGGGTTGCCTATAGCCATGGCTGTAAATCATTGTCAGGATGTATGTCAGGTTTGAGGACCCAAAGGCAGATGGAAACTAAACAGGTCAAGTCCAGTAGTATTTATTTAATAAATAAATACATAAATAACACAGTCTTAGACCATTATCCAACAGGGAACACATCACAACACTCGTGTAGGATCTGACAGTGAGTGAGCAGAGTGTGTCCATAGATAATATCTCATATTATATATGGACACACTCTGCTCACTCACTGTCAGATTAGATCCTGCCTATATCACAGGCAACAATCTGATTACTGGACTGGCCACAGGTGAGCAATTGTCAGGGAGCAGCAGGGCTGATGAGGGAGTGGAGACAGGTGTGTAACTGGGATTGAAGTGAGGTGGGAGAAAGATCCCAATTGTAGCCACTAGAGGTGAAATAGTACACAAATGGCATACAAAATGGTCTCCTAAGTGGGCGCCGTCTGACGGCAGATCTCGGGAACGTCATATGTTTACTGGTGCTAGATCCCGCGAGAGTGTGCTGATGGGACAGAGAAAGGGTGACAATAAAGTAGATTTTCTCCTGATCTTGTGTGGCTTGTGGCGATTGGGTCCAATATTTATTTCAGTAACTATGGGGTAAACACTCGTTTAGAAGCTGTGTTCATGTTCACTTCTCTCATTGGAATGAATAGACTCTCATAATTCCGGTCTCCTAAAAAGACCAGCCACCTACGTCACGCAGATACAGGAAATAAACCGGAGATGTCATGTTTTTTTGTCTTGGGTGGAATGCAATGTGGGAGGAGTGGCCGGAGACAGTAGAAAGACAGAAAGCAGGCAGAGAGACAGACACAGAGAGACATCATGACAGTCATGGATTACAGCTTCAGGACCCAAGGAAGCTGAAGGCAATTTCATGATGTCAGTGTTCCAACAACAGGCCTCTGCCACAATATGGAGTCTCAAAACCATGTTTGATGTTCTTTGTCAGTTGACTCCCAAGAGGCAAGCAGTGACATTTGTAGAAATTTGGGACACCATTATGGGTCTAAAGTGAAATGACACTATTGGCTTGTAATGCTTAGAGGCTCGTCAATGTGTGATGCAAATTCGGGATCAATTCCATGATGCATTCAGTATTTCTGGCATTTTTTTGTAAAATAGGCGAATATGCAAAATGATGCATGACTCCAGAGATAACGGGTGGTGATTTGTATGCATTTTAGACAGAATCTGTAGTAAAATCAGTGTTAAAAAGTGTGTTTTGATAAAAAATGGTGCAAAATAAAAAATATAGTTTTGATTGTATAAGAGTTGAAGGCCAAAATAATGAATTAAATTAATTAAACAAACAGACAGACAGACAGACAGACAGACAGACAGGCAAACACACACACAGCCAGGGGCAAACACATTATCTCCGTCTCCCAGCCATCTGGCCTGGTGAATAATAATAATTGGATGAGATTTGTTGACACGAAGGTTAGCATATATCCAAACTAAGGCATGATTACAAATTTTGATGTGATCAAAAGAAGAGCTTCATGTGTTGGAATTGGAAATCTCAAGCTACAGCGCATGAGGGTCTCACTTGCCAAAAATAACTACGCTACAAACTAACAAGTTAACAACATCATCACATTGAAACGCACAACGCAGCAGCGCGAGCTTCAGAGAGAGCAGACATGTTGCTGTCAGTGGGTACTTAAAATGTAGTATCAGTCAGTGTCATGCAAAATCTTGTCTCTCCGTACGTTTCAGTGGAAAATAAAATGCTTGATATTCAGAATCAGATGATTTACACTGCATCTGCAATGGCCTAGACTCTAGGCCCTAGAGAGCAGGATGAAAGATAAAAGCAGGGGAGAATATCATGCTGTTAATTACACCAAAAGGACAAGAACTCTTCTGTTCTTATCGTGAATGCGTAAAGGACAGTCCAATCATTCATTATTCTCTCCAAAAGGACAACCCGCAATATTCTATTGTGAAATCTTACTTATAGCCTTCTCTCTCTCTTTTATTGATCCTTTTGGGGAAATTCAGTTGTCATAACAGCAGTAAGCATGAAACAGGAAAGGTACAGGTAGAGAGATAATAATGAGATAAGACTAAATTGTTTTTAAATTATAATATAGCTGCAAGCAGCAATATGGGGCCAAGCACTGAAATATGCAATATGGAAAACGCAATATCCAATATGAACAATAAGCGACAGAAGTATAATAGACTCAACTTGAGAGAAAAATGCATGTCTTTATTGTGTTTATAATGGCCGATTTTTTACTCTTTTTAAAAATTCAGACACGTTTCACACAAATTGCTAAAACATCCTGTTTTTCATATAATTCAAAATGGTGGAAGATCTTTTGTTTTGTTTGTTTTAAGGTCAAGGTCAAAGTGGCAACGTTGTCTCTTGACGAGAGGCATATGTGTAATGAAGTTTCATGGCTGTCGGTCAAACGGTTTATCAGCTATGCCTGTTCAAAGTTTGAATTGTTCAATTGAGTGCTATAGCGCCAAAGGTTTTGTTTTTTTGCCCGTAGAGCCCACTAACATATCACTAAGTTTCGTAAAAAACAACTACATAGTTAAGCCAGAACTGCAAAAAACGGTGGAAGAAGAATAAAACAAACAAAACAAAAGGTGCCTTCGCACTACGTGCTTGGCCCCCTAACAAAAGGGTGCTTGGCCCCCTACATCTGCACCGGGTCTGACTTAGTTCAAGTATATTCTATCAATACATATAGTATAGTATAGTAGTATAGGATAGTATAAAGTATAAATGTACAATCTATCACCCGTGAACATATAATATAGAGTTCATCCATCACCACTAAATATGTGAATGAATATGTACAGACTCCAATGAATATGAAACTGACATAGTGTCATCCAGCCTTGAACAGTGGGTATCTATCTGTATACAGTCTACTTATCAACAGTGGGTATCTATCTGTATACAGTCTACTTATCAACAGTGAATAATATAAGTATGTACAGTATATAGTCCATCAACAATGAATAAAATAAGTATTCACTGTATCAACAGTGAATGAATGAGTAAATAAAAAGTGATTCTTAGTTTTATAGTACATGAGGGTTGTCAATCAGTTGTAAATGTACCTCAATCCCCAGAGAACTACTGGAACAATGAGTCACTGCTATATTGTAGAGTGACACCATCAGTTCATAAGGGGGTGGGACAAATTATTATCTCTTGTTCATGATTTATTGATACAGTAATAAAGTGGTCACTAACGCTGACCAAAATGCCACAGGCAAACAGGAACAATAACATTTAAAATGTGAAATTAATTGGCAGTCTACTGCCACTTTTTAGGTATAGTGCCTTTCAAAGAAAGGGGGATGATTCCAATTCTCGTCTCGTTAAAGCGCTGTCTGGAACATTGCAGTTTTCACACTTAGAATTCACTGCTAGGAGGCAAGGCTCAGTTTCCCCCTCGATGCTGTAGAATATCTAAATGTAGTTCTTGTGAATGTCGATCACTGTCACAATAAATGAATATCCAAAAATGTCTCAAATGGTTTCAGCTTACCCATTTAGACCTGAGGCAGATTCTACGGATTCTTAATCAGTGGTTCTCACACTTTCAAGATTTTTCAAAAATGACAATAAATAGCAGGTGTACAATCTTGCAGCGTGGCACATTTTTTGAACAGCCAACACAAAGATCTAAGATGCTTTCCCGGTTTTAATTGGGTAAGTAAAATGTCTAATAATAAAATAAACAGTTTTATGTAAATGTGCATTGTAGCTCTTTCATAAAGTTAATTTGGGAAACAGACACATTTCCATGGTTGTTGGTGTCAGTGAGGATCTTAGATAATCACTGGATTTCTCTGATTGTAGCATCTTTCGAGGTGACTTTTCCCCCAACAAAATAAGAACTGAGCATAATATCTTGAACAATGTGATGCTCTCAATTAACTGACATGGCCTCCTTTGAGGTTGATGTTTGCAACGAAGTAACTCAACACAGAATAGTTTCTATAAGGTGTTGCCTGTTGCGGGCCTGTTTTCCAAGTGTGCCATTGATCATAATTATTCCAAATACAACATCACGTGTTTTCCCACAGAAATGGAAAGAAATGGCCTTCTACCTTTCAATGCTTTGTTAGCAGGCTGTTATCTGGATAGGAATGCAGATCACACAATGATTGCAGCATGAGCAACGCTGTAAAAGGCAATGAGATAATTATAGATACTGATACTATCTGATCCCGCAATATTACGCATGCATGGCTGCAGCAGTATGTGTATTCAAAATAGTAATGTCTCTCAGCATGTAGCATACAGCCCTCTGGCAATAGCCTATCTGTCACACATAGAGCCAAGGTCACTTTGGATAGCTATGAAATGTCATACAAAGGAAAAGGATTAACAGTTTGCAGGGAGTATTTACTCCAGGGAAGTTCTGTCACCATCATTTCATCAATCCCAATCACTTCCACCATGAATAGTGTTGTCTCTCATTCTGGACTCATAAGTGTCAAGTCAAGTCAAGTTATTATGTATTCATAAAGCACATATAAAGACAGCTCGTTGACCAAAGTGCTTGTGTTCATTTACTTTTTATATATAGTATAATATTTTATGTGCCTCAGCTTGTCTTCAGCACACTAGGTCAGATCGATGCATAAATTAAACAGAGTTCTTTTTGGCAGCTCTCCAATGATACTTCTTCTAACACTTATTCTGATTCACAATCGCCTTCCTCTTCTTGTTTTTGGACAGCAGGACATTAAACTATATCGTTGGAACATGGATAAACATAGAAAACAACCCCAGACTCCTCTGGTTAACCATTTTGGTTAAGTCTACGGTAGTGCATGTTCAAACAGTCAAACAGGGTGCTGTTTCCACTTGTACCATAACATGAAATGAGCCTGCTAATGGTTCCTCAAGAGAGAACTCAAATGACAAACTTGGACAGTGATTTGAAGGCAGCAGAGACAATTGTGGGTGAATGAGCCTTGTTGTCATGGCTGTGCAATACCAGTGAGCCAGGAAGACAAGTTCATATTATTAGCGTCATCTCATAAGACACGCTGACAATGTTTTTTACAGCCTAACAAATACGTTAAAATGGAAATATAAAGTTGTTAATCACATTACATTTTGTTTTGTGGCTTTGCTACTGCTGGCAATTAGGATTAGAGACGATTAGAGATAGAGAACAGACTGCTGTGGCCCTGAATGTTGCCTCTGCTGATTCAGAAGACAGCAAGGACCCCAGAAGTGTTTTAAAGAGCTGATTATCAATTCACCGCTGCCAGGAGAAAAACTATCTTTCCACTGGGAGATGCCCACATTTCAAATCTTTATCCAATTATATTACGCTTGCAGGGCAATGCTTGTACTGTACTGTAGTGTGTGCATGAGTACTGTATTTGTACATTTGTACATTTGTGTGTGTGTGTGTGTGTGTGTGTGTGTGTGTGTGTGTGTGTGTGTGTGTGTGTGTGTGTGTGTGTGTGTGTGTGTGTGTGTGTGTGTGTGTGTGTGTGTGTGTGTGTGTGTGTGTGTGTGTGTGTGTGTGTGCATACGCATGCATGTGAAAGAGAGAATGCAGAGGCTTGAGAGAAGGAAGATGAGTGCTACTAACAGCTCAAAGTCAATGGAAAAAAAGCTGTTTCCTAACACTATGACACATCTAGGTGAGAAGCGTATAGCCTCTGAGGAAGACATGAGAATGATGTGTTTGAGTTCAGTGGTGTGGTATGTCTCCTTAATGGAAAACCACAAGCAAAAAGCGTGCAGCAATATGATGGTAGAGTGGCATTTTAGAGTCCTATCTTCCGTGCACCTTCCTGTGAGGACTGGTTCAAGGGCAACCGGGCTTTTGAGAGGCGAGTACAGCACTACGTTCCAGATGAAGGCCTCCATTTTGTTGATAATGTGAAATTGCTGTCACACCGAGTTACGGGCACAATTTGCGGGTGTCAATTCTGTTTGAAATGAAACGCGACATGTCAATATAAACAACACCATCACCTCACAGTTGATTTATAATTTAGCCCATCATGTCACATGGGGATAGAGCCCCAAAAAAAAGAATTACAAGACCCTATAAGAAAAAGCTGGGAAATCCAGAGGCTGACACCTTCATACATCTATCTCACCATGGGGGGGAAAGTAATGACGCGTAAAATGCATCATTTTACTTTACTTAAAGTGGAGGAGACAGAAAAGAAATTGGAAAATGTTACTGTAGTATGTCACATGTCCTCCTCACAATAGAACGCTAGGTTTCAAGGTCAAAATTCTACACAAGATTTATGTAACATCAGTAACTAAGATTTGAAGAGATGTTAATATGAGCAGATTATTTCTTTTAATAGACTGAAGATTATAAACAACTTTGTGGTCACTCAGAGAGCATTATAAATATGTTTTGTTCTAAAGGGAAAAACAAAGAAAATGTTCCATTACTTTTTCCCTTCTGAAAATCTCCCTTCTTTCTCTCTTCTGAAAATGAGGCACAAGGTTAAAGTGCACCAATGTTTCAGCATTAGGAACAGACTGTGTGTGTTTTTTTTGCCAGATTGCTAGGAACTTCAAAGTGTGTTTGACATGTACACTTGGGAGGCCCACATTGCGAGTCAGTATGTCTCACACCGAGACCTTGAGATGGATCTGGAAAGCCCTCAGTGTAACTCAATTAACATTCAAAGGAGCCAGCTCATTTCTTCCTGATCCAAGTATGTTGTTTTGAATTAAAAATGTGTTATCACTGTCTCAATGGCTCCGTTATTGGTTACAATGCAGTGGCTGACCGGCATTGTATGGCTATACTAGCCATGTGAATTAAGCCAGTTCTCAAACAATGACCCACAAATTCTATATTTGTATTTGGTCGCAGAGTCCCATTTGAACAGATTTTGTGCCTAGGTAAGATTTGTGTAATAAAAAAACTGCTCTACAAGCTCACAACACGTCACAACAATTTTCCAATAGCTGAAATAAAAATTTGAGTTAAAGTGGTTAAATTGTTCCTCATTTCGCTGGGATCCCACTGGAGCCCCTTCAAGGACCCCTGGGGGTCCTAGGATGCCAGCTGGAGAACCACTGAATCAAGCAACCCTTTCCAGTACTTCAGGTGACATTAAAAATCCCATAGGCAAGTTTCCCCCCAACTCGGTTACCTTCATGTTTTGTGTTTGAGAAGCATTGTGTTTTTAGAATGAGATGGAGGTTCTACTTTTTTTTTTCTACTATTTTTGAACATTTTTGAAAAATCTTGAAAGCGATTTCTTTTGACACAAAACATTTTCAGATGGGCGGTCCGCAGCCAAATACGTATCATTTTTGGGGGGTCCTTGGCACGAAAATGTTTGAGAACTACAGAAGACATTTTGTAGAAACGGCCACCAGGTCTTACAATAATGGGTTAAAGTGGTGAATACCTTCCCAAGTACACTGATATACACACACACAAAAGCATTGAGTCCTCTTCCAGCTTCAGAGTTTTCGTGTCATCATCACGATTTACTAATTTACATACTTTTCTTTTTGGCCCTTTATATTTCCAGCCTCCATACTGGCTATTATTCAGTGCAATCAATTCATGCGTTATTCTCAAGAGGCCTTCAGAATGTTGTCTGATGTCTGTAAACAAAAAGAAAATGCAATTGAATACCCAGAGCACACACATTAGTAATGAATTGATTTAACTGTGCAGTATTACTTCAATCATTACATCGTATTTGTAATTTCTCTTTATTAATGTATGTTGCCAGTATTATGTCTGAGATTGATCGATCCAGTGAGTGAGTGATTGAGTGAGGGAGTGTGTGTGTGTGTGTGTGTGTGTGTGTGTGTGTGTGTGTGTGTGTGTGTGTGTGTGTGTGTGTGTGTGTGTGTGTGAGAGAGAGAGAGAGAGAGAGAGAGAGAGAGAGAGAGAGAGAGAGAGATGTGCATGTCCTAAATGGTTAGAAGAGGCTGTCTGTCTGGCTACATCATGACTGCAGTTTGAAACCAGGAGAAGCAATAATGTCAATCAGAGAGCAGATGGTTGCAGGAGAATTAATAAATCCAATTATAGGTGTGTTGATACTTGATATATCACATCGTTGTGGATGTACAGCACAGTATGAAAGACCTCATTTCATGTCTGTCAAAATACATGTTTTACAGCAGTCCAATCCATTTTACATCTCTATTTCTATTCTTAAACAAATATGGTCTGTTCGTCATCCTCATCGTTATACGGCCACCAAATAAATCTTCCTGTGTCCAACATGCATCATAATAGTACCCCCGCATTTTAAATGCGGGTGGTGGCTAGGCTCTAAGTAAGTAATAGAGTCCAAAGGGAAGCACACACATCCAAACAAAAATTTACAGCTGAACAAAAATAAGTACAATGGAGAAGGAGGGAAGTCTGCACACTGTTCTTAGCTCCCAGTAAAAAATATGTTTTTAGAGCATAACAACATTTCGACCCATGTGGGTCGAAATGTTGTTATGCTCTAAAAAATTAAATGGTCTACTGTGAGCTAAGAACAATGTGTGGACTTCAGTTTCTTCTCCAAGTAAGAAAGCCTTGCCGAGACGTGTGGCCCATAAGGCAGGAGCCTATCTTCTGTTTCTGTAGCGTGAGGCGGCTTGATATACGTACAAGTACATCCCTCAGCCATGACGTACAAGTACATCCCCTGGACATGACACTAGTATGTCGCAGGGACTTACCTCCAATCCAACCCTTGATGCTGAGTGCCAAGCAGGGAGGCATTGGGTCCCATTTTTATAGTCTTTGGTAAACTATGACCCGGTGAGGTCACGGTGGTGGCTCTACAGTAACATGCAAAGAGAACCTTTCAAGTAGACCTTACATGACATGAGCTTTGTCAGGAGTCCATCTTGTTTGTGTTTGTGTTTCTGAAGTATGTACAGTAGCCTATACATTAAGCCTTTAGTTCCCATTACTGTTATCTAATTTTATCCTTCCATCCACCAGCCTAATAACAATAAGTCTTAAGGCTTAAACGGATTTATTGGTCTGGTTGCAAGTCTGATTGTTAATGCAGGCATTACAACTAACACCGTTCTGCTTGCTTTGCAGTGCTCGCAGTGCTGAGTACTGCAGATGCTTTGTTCATAGCCTCAAGATCGAGGTCAAGAGGTTAACCAGGTCAAGAACCAACATGGAACGTCAAGGTGTCCTCCTGCTGGGTCAGCCAGGTGAAGTGCTGGCCAGATGTTTGCTGTTAAAGTGGAAATGTCACAAATATAAGGTTGATGCAGCCAGTAGATGACCGGTTGGTGTCAACCATATAATCACAACGTCCCCTCTTTGATTCCGCCTGGAGACTACTGCATGATCTAATCAGACATCACTAATTGAGATAAATAATACAATATTATACATCATGACGGTGCAGATATCACTGAACCAGCTGAGTCGTACACAAAAGGTTATACCAATAGTTTTGAGCAATTAATTTGCAAATTAAACCACTTGTACAATCAAAAATGTATAATGTACCCTCTCTCTCTCTCTCTCTCTCTCTGTCTCTCACAGAGACACAGAGATGTAGCCTATATAAAGATTACAGAGACAGATTCAAAGCATGTGACGAAGCAGCATAGAGGGTCTATAATCAAAAGAAAATTAGTCCAAGGCACTGAACATGTTTCGGCCTCAAGTGGCCTTCAATCAGGGCAAAAGCCCTGATGAAGGCCACTTGGGGGCAGAAGGATGTTGGCATGTTTTTTCTGCTCTTTCTTTTTTACCCGTTCAGCTATGAATTAGCGTATTTTTATTAAAGCTTTAACCTTTGAAAGAGTGCCTTGAACTCATTTTATTCTGAATATAGATGTTTTTCCTGTTTTTTGGACCAACGATCACCTAACAACTTTATTCTTCACCAGTCTTGAACACGGTAGCCCTCCTTTTTTCATTTTTAAAAGATATTTTTGGGGGCTTTTTCTGCCTTTATTGATAGGTACAGTAGACTGACAGGAAATGGGGAGAGAGAGATCAAAGGTCGTCAGGATCGGGAGTCGAACCCGTGACATGCTGTCAGGCGGCGTTAGTAGACTAGGAGACGGCTACGCCAGCCGTCCGGGGCCCTACTCTTTTCTCATTTTCAGCAGAGAGTCATCTGCCTGGATATATGGGATGTAACCTGAGTGGATTGCTTGCATGTTGGATGAGAGACGTTTTCAGACATTGGATTGACTGAGGAATGGTCTAGACTGTGATACCGCATATGGAGCAGATGCGGAATGAATTTCCTGTTCCCCCTGTTTGTCTGCAAGTTAGTCTAAGTTTAGCTGCAGACTGCATCTTCATTGTAAACTGAACAAACAAAAGCATTCATACTTCCCCATTCCTTCTTTTATTATTTTTTGTGTTAACCAGATGTTTGGAAATGTCCTTAAGGAAAGAAGATATAAGCGGTGTATATAGCTGTGTTTTACTAAAGCATTACTACAGCTGCAGCAGCAGCACTACGCAGTCATATCCTACACTCTTGAGTTTAAAGGATTTTACTGTGTACCTGCTCTAAAGTCTTAGTTCCGCTTTTGCTAGGTGGGATTTACATGAGCTGCTGCTGCAGACTGGAATCCCCCTTGGTGTCTCATGGTGCTAACAGCATTAGCAGGGGGATTGGGCAGTCGGATGGTTGTTGTCCGTAATATGTTTGGACCAGTGTGTCAACATGATTGCCTTCTGACTAATGAGATCTGAAACACCACCAGTGGAAGACACTCTGGTTCCCAGTGAGTTGGCAAAGTGAGCACAGGGGTTGATGGATGGGGGCGGCAGTGCAAATTGAAGGGGAGAGGGATTGCAGTCTGGATGTACAGTTTAATGCACATTCATCTCTACACACATTCAAAGTGCACATTGGGCAGCTTATTTTTCAACAAAATATTAGACGATACAGGCAAGTCTACATAAAACAATGCTTAGAATAAAAGTATACACTGGATAAAAAAAGTTGTTATTTTACTTGATTCAAATGCTATTTCAGGTCTCCCAGCCATGTTGTAGTCCCTTGCTATTATTGCGCCACTAAGAGGGGCTTTCTTGTCATCTAAAACAAAAGCCCCGCTCAGTAACAAGGCATTACTGTGTAACTCACCTTGGAATGGCCCTAAAAGAGCCTACACTGCGCTGCTAGTTAAAACAGGCTTTCAGTGATTCCAAGGCCATTCCTCCTGAGATACTTTCATCATGATCATGACCATTAGGGCTAATTGGATTATTTCTACTCTGTTTATCCCTTAAATCCCCACATCTGTAGTCAGAGGAGACATGAGGACATGGAGAAGGACTGAAGAAAAGAGGGAAATATCACCTCGCGGGAGTCGTCCCACAGTGGACACCACCAGTGTTGCCATGTCTGCTTATTGTTTTCTGTAAAGTAGCTTGGAAGTATTAGTTGTGTTTTTTTGGCTTTGTTTCTGCTTATTTGGGCTTGCTTCCTAATGTTGTTTAAACCAGTGGCTCTCAAGCATTTTCATGTCAAGGACCCCCAAATGAATATGTATTTGTCCACAGTCTGAAAACTTTTTGTGCCAGGGACCACCAAACGAGATTTGTGTAGCGTTGTTAAAATGTCATTTTTTTCCCCCAAGATTCTTTTGAAAATAGCCGATCTACAAGCATCGTCACTCACAACACGATGTGTTGTGAGCTTGTAGATCTGCTACTTTCAAATAGCCGATGTACAGTATATAGGTTTAAAGTGCTCATGTGGCCTATAGTTGTTTCTTTTGGGCTTGTTTTCATAGACCTGGTTGCTTATTATTCTTGCAACACTGCATCTCTCACTGTTCTCCAGGGAACAAGGGTTCTACACAACTTACTGTATGAGGCTATACTACCAAAGGAGAAAAAAGACAAGGGCTTATCTATATGCTGTGATGCAGGGACACGGTTATGCCTCACAGTGATAATTTGATTACAGCGACGTTACATAAATGCTAGCCATAATGTGATAATTTGATTACAGTGGCATTGCATAAATGCTAGCCTTAAAGCTACAATCTGTAAATTGAATGTCCTACAGAAAGCCCACTTGGGCAGAGGATATATTGCACTTTGAGCATCATGCAATACCAACCAGATATAGTTGTCCTACCTGACCAGATGATATACATTTACTAGAAAAAGTGCTCCTCGGAGCACAGGTCTCCGGCAGGTCAGGTACGTTATTCTGGCCTCTTGGTGGCGCTATAATAGGGCAATGTGAAAAGGGTGCCATTTATTCTTAGGTCTTTCACGGCAATCAGACACTGCATTCATGATTTGAGGCATTTTGTTCCAAAAATGTGTTTTGCTAAATTAGACCTGCTGGTGGCGCTATAACAGGCCAATGTGAAAAGGGTGCCATTTCTTCCTCGGCCTAGTGGGAATGTGCGTGTGAAATTTCACGGAAATCGCAAGCTGCGTGCATAGTTTGAGGCTTTTTGTTCAAAACGGACCAATCCTGCAAACTTTGGAAGCCAACCATAGGCAATGAGGATGGAATATGGGAAATCGGACAGATCCGTGTTGATCACATGACTATAGAGATACTGTGTACTGATTTGCATGACGTTTGGATAAAATCTGTAGGAGTAATGTAAAAAAAATAGGTTTTGCACAAATCGGCCTCCTGGTGGCGCTATAACAGGCCCATGTGAAAAAATTGGGGCAGAGGTTCTGAATTGGCATCCAGGGAGTGTGTGTGCATAGTTTCAGAGTGACCGGGCCAACGGTGCCGGAGATTAGCTGCTCACAGACAGAAGGACACACACACGGACGGACGGACGGACGGACGGACGGACGGACAGAGGGTAAAACATACTCTCTCGCCATGCCTTCGGCCTGGCGGAGACAACAAGAGTAGGGATATACAAAGTATAATCACCATAATTGTGTAATGTTGTATTAACATACTCTACCATACGGATTGGTAACTCACAAAAAAAAGTTTTAATGTGATCATTTGATTATAGAGGTATTACATAAATGCTAACTCTATAAACTAGAGTTACTTACATTTACTTTTGTAAAACTTAAATCTACTTTCTAAACTCACTTTTTACTTCGTACATTACTTGATTTCTTGGGTCATAGATATGAGGTAGCGCAACAATATGTTGCAGATTTAATTATTTCTCTCTTTCTTTTAGGTATTTATACATTATTGTCTTGCAAAGAAATGTACTATAGCCTATACTTCAGTTGTTGCTGTACTGTACTGTACGCTAGTTACTATAGTAACAGGTGGGCTATTTCAATACCAGTATTTGTAGAGCCATCTAATGTTTTCAGTCGCATCAATATAATACTTTGTTGCGGTCAAAGATAATTATGTGATAAATGGTGGTTTACAAATAAATGGAGATGTTCTGCTTTCTTCACACACCACTGCATAGAACATTAACAACCTGCTCCCTGTGATATCAATGTGCTATTCTCTTCACCTCCCTTCCCATGCAGTCACTATTTGAATTCAATAATGTTTACATACAGCACAACCTCATGAAGACTGTGTTGGTTTTAATAGGTTCCGTATGAACTAGCGGTACATTAAAGGCTTGTTAATTCCAAGAAGAGTGCCTTGGACTTATATACATCTATTTTTTTGTTTCTCATTAGCTGAAATTCGTCTGTAATGCCTCAATGCCACTGATTAATTATGCATCTAGACACAACTACAAAAGCAGCCTCTACATCACAATAATGAATTAATAATCTGCATATCCAAGATTGCCATGTTTGCCCTACATTTAACAATGACGCTTGCTTGCTTTTTTGAGGATTGGAATAGTCATAGATATGGCCAATGCTTACTTTAACATTAACCTGACCTTAACGTAAGTGTCATGTTCAATACATTGCACTTGTCAACAGTGGCATCGCGTCAATTGATGGGAAATTAAATTGTGGAAGACAAACGAGTCATATCTCCTGCTGCTTTGCCATGCTTTGAGTCGATTCAATTCATTGCTAAGCCCATTTATTGTCACTCATAATAAAAGGTCCAGAGATCCATACATGTCCACGAGCAAGAATGACCTTTGCTGAACGTTCGTTGTGTGACAAATTCAATATGGCATGAGTTCAGTGTGCAGCAATTCTTCATATTACTGAAAGTAAATGGGGACAGACAGATTATGGTGTTCACAGACTGTGGAAAAGCTTTTTTCTAAAAGCAAGTACACGTCCATCCCCTGACCTTGGCAGACCTTGAAGCGCTCTCTGTCCACAACTGGCAGAGAAGAGAATGGAGCGTTTAGTCAGGATGACAGTGAAAGAAGACTTGAAGGTGTTATTTTTGTTAATTTTCTGTCCATTTGCAGTGAATAATTGCGCACGTTAATACTGCATTGAGATGTCTTGCTTCTTTACTTGCAAACAAACAACAGATACAAAGAACAACATCTCATAATCTTGAACTAACAACAGAAGAAACGCAGTCCAACACTGTTGCTTCACACTCTCTCCAATTATTAACATCTCTGATGGTTCACCAGTCAACAGATTGTGTGAATTCCAGTACTCCCAGGAGTAATGAAGTAATTTGCATCGCCCTGGTTTACACACAGCCATGAAGTGGGACATCCGTTTACTTATTTTTATTCCTTTCAGTGTCTTCTGTACCTCATTGTCTTATATGTGACCTTAGACCCAAATGCTCTAATGTTCTCCACTCCAACGTTGCATCACATCACAGATTCAACACCCCCCCCCCCCCCCCAACAGGACAGCAGACTCACTCTCCATTTTCCAAAGCAGTCTGAAAAATCACCTCTTACCTCACCCCCTGGCACTACTCGTTTCCTTGTATCACTTTTGCCTATTTTTGGTAGATGTGAGTTATAGGCTACTACGCAGATGTACTGTATGCTGCTTCCTTGTTCACACACGTTATGTTATTTAGATGGACATTTACTCTTTGTTATTTAGATAGCATCTTGAGACAGATGCTAGGTTTGATGTTTACCTGATATCCTAGTTATTTTAGCACTGTAATACATTGTTTTTGCACTCTGTTTACATAAGCATTTACCCTGCCATTTGTTGACTATGGGTTCATGCCATTTACTGTACTCCGATCTTGCACATTGTAAGTCACTCTGGAGAAGAGGATCTGTTAAATGCCTAAATTGAAAATTGAAACCACCTATAGTTAACAAAACACTTAATAAAACAATGTAAAAGACAATCAACTCAAAAGGCTGATGTTTCAGATAGTGTGGCTATACTTCCCAGCAGTGGATAGAATCTTTCTTTTTTTTTAAATCCTAAAGTTGTTTTCACAGATGGGATGTCCCAGCTGTGTTTTTAAATGTCTTTGTGTGTTAACGACACACCAAGGCTGGTGCCAGTATTAAACGAACGTGCAACACAAAGCACAGATGAGCTATAGGCAAGTTCAACTGGAATTGTCAGCATGTCCAGTCTGATGTATGGGTTAAGAGTATGTGTGTAATAGAGGGATAAAAAAAAATAGTGTGAGCTCATGCTTGCCTTGAATGCTAAAACTAAGTGAATGTTGTTTTGTTGAAACAGGGACAACGTGCTGTATCAAGCCATAGGCAGATTGTAACTATACCCAGGGTAAAATGATTGAGGTTCCTTTTTTAAATAATGGAGTGAATACCCGATGATTAATCTTAAGCCTCGTATTGATCTTGATTCTGAGATTGATATCAGGGGTTTTATTTTAGAAACAAATATTGCTTTTCCTTTTTCCTGCAAAAAATAAGCTGTTAACTACATGTTATTATTATTATACTGCTACTGTATTTGATTGTGGTGATATGTTGTACAAAATGTGCCTGAGATCCATAGACATAGCATGTCTTTAGTTGATGCAGTGACATGAGTCACTGCCTGGCTGACATTTGTTTATGACGCTATCTGGGGGATGCTATACTGTCATCTTCATGAGTCACATATCAGTGAATGTCACTGCAATCTGACGTCCCACAACCTTTGTCTGTTTAGCTGTATCCAAGGCTAAAACTGGGAATAAAATGCTAAATGACTGAAAATTAAAGGATCTAATATCTCTTGGTGACATTAAAGAGATCTTGAGATCTATGGCACAAGATGCCGTAGGATAATTGACTTAATGGTTGGACCCCACTCAGACTGTATTTAAATGGGAGGAGGATTCATTGAAACTGCTTCTGCCATTTTTGTTTTTCTCTGTGAGGTAAGGCAAGGTAAGGTAAAACGATAATATCCCAGAGGGGCAATTTGGTTTACAACAATAGTATATAAGCTGCCTACAATATAGACTTACATACACATAAAAACAAGCCCACGGTTAGTGACAGTGTCACTACTGTTGCCATTGTTACTTGTCACCAGAACCATCGGAAGAATTAAGCATCAAGACAGAAATAATGGGGCCCACCGTTTCACATCCAGAGATAGTCACAGTCCCATTTTGCTGATGGGATAAAAGGCCTCATATATCTGATGGGGACACCAGGGTGGTAAAACCTCCACCCTGAGGGGAGCAAATTAAACTCTATATAATTTACAATAATGATGACCTGAGCTTTCTGTGTAGCACTATTACTTGGTACAGCAAAGATCGTTTAGATTTACATCAGTAACCGTACAGCACACATTCACAATTTGTGGCCTTAGGCCTAAGTAGCCTATTTGTTTTTCACACTGACATTGCCAAACCAAAAGACCATAGTGAAAGTGAAACTGTACTACACTCACATGTTCCCCTTTAATGGTGGCAAAGGCCAGAGAAGTAGAGGTATGCTGTAGGTCTCCTGCAAACATCTCTTTGGTCTTAGAAACGATCAGTTGTAAGAAAGACTGTTCACGCCAACTGATACATTCTCCTGCCTCTGGTCCATGTCCATCTGTTCCTTATCTCGCAAAAGTCTGACTATTACAGTGTCATCTGCAAATTTAAGCACATTCCTGTGGTTATAATAAGCTGTCTGTATACAGGACCAAAAGTGGGGAAAGAACGCAGCCCTGAGAAGATGAGTGTACTAGACAGAGAACCATTCAAACTGTTCCGTTTGTACAAAATTGTATAAACCATCACACAATATTTGTCAAATTCAAATTACAAATTTACAGCAGCCTACAGTATGTTCAAGGATGTGAGGCCGAATACAATTAAAAGCTGAAGAGAAGTCAATGAAGTGCAATCTTGCATGTCTTTTTGTTCCCTTCCATATGCCTCAACAATTTAACTGGGATGCAGTAGCGTTTTCAGCCCCATAAGCAAACCTGCCTCTTGTTTTTTTAAACAATTTGTTCAAAAGTTTTCATCGCCAGGGAAGACACACTTGTAATTAAATGACATTCCTTGTCCATTCATTGCCTCTTGTGTTTTAGAAATATCGGTTCCCATTTAGAAAGGATAATGAAGAAAATAACTGATGATTTTCCTTTTACAAAAAAGTCTCCAGATGGCGGAAGGAAAGCTGTGCTTTCTTCATGTTTATTAATTGTGAGCAATATACTGTATGTCCTTGGGCGGGGAGGGAAAAAATACAATTTGCTGCACCGCAGGAGAAAGAAATTCATCCTTGGCCTCTATATGGCTGCAGTCCTGATTATGGATTCAACAGGTGTCTTGGTTTCTTTTTCATTTTTTTCTCTTTTTTTTGCAAAATGAAAATAATTCACACTTCGAGGGGAGAGAGAGAGAGAGAGAGAGAGAGAGAGAGAGAGAGAGAGAGAGAGAGAGAGAGAGAGAGAGAGAGAGAGAGATCTGAGATTAAATTTCCAGACAAGATGGAAAGCCAACATAGATGTCAGCTGTGGAAAATAGTTTAAATTGACAACTGAGAGAAGTTTTCGATGCTGAACTGAGATGAGCCAGGCAGATGAGTATCTGTCTACTGCAGGTTCCTGGCAAGCTGGTATGAAACCTTGCATGTAAAAACGTTCCACAGTGTGATTTCTGTGGTTGAAACCCTCGCTGCACAATAAGTTAGGTGGACAAAGACGAGTAATGAGCGTGTGTTATTATGTGCATAATGTATTGCTGACACCGTGTTCAAAGCAATCAACACCATGTTTCCCCCCCCCCCCCTGTTGTCGTTTGAGGCTGTGCATTCTCTTTCCTCTCAAAGCAGGCTATATTTTAGCATATCGATCGACTTTAATCCATTTGTAGAATTACATCCTTTATTGTCTTCATGATTAATTCTGCCTGGCATGCGCTGATATTGAAGAACCCTTAATTATCAAAAGTAGTTCAGCAGGAAATTATTTCCCAGGCTTTTTCTTGTTTGAAAGAAGCCGAAGCCTTGATATATTTTCATAAAGGAAACAGGCATTCTTCATTCCCCTCCTCAAATTGATATTCTTCTCTGTCGAGGTTTGTTTATTTTTAATCTCTTTTCTTATCCATCATTTCCACATTCGTCTATCTGGCTTGAGGTGGAACATGTTTACCTAACTTGATAACCCAACCCCCATCCCCCCACCCCCCCTCACCTGAGACAAGAACAGAGTGGCATTCATCACAGCAGCAGACACCTCAGACAAATACATAAAGATACAAGTTGAAGTGGGACGAGTTCTTTTGAAGGCGGCACGCGGCCAGTTACCTTGACGTTTTGAAGGTGGAACAAGGACAAAGGCCATTTCATTTCTATAAGAAATGACCTTTGAGCCTGCTTGGTCTGCTCATTTCAGGACGTTTCACTTGACAAAAGAAGGATGGATAAGGACGGTTTGAGGCGCATGCAGCATAAACAGAAGCCTGAAGGTATGAAGGAGAGTGGGCATTCAGATTCATCGCTATTTGTTGTTCCGTTGGCATTGACGAGAGTCTTGTGTAACTCGATGGATACAGCAGATCACTGAGGGTTAAAGCTATGCTGAACTTTGGTAGAACCTTGTCAGTGGAATTGTGTTGCTAAGGAACAGCATGGGTCCAAGTTTATTTCCTGTCTTAAAAGTTTAATTCTGAGACATGTTCTACCATTCAGTGTGAGTGAACGGAGAGATAAAAACTTCTATTCCTACGCTCCCACTCCCATAAGCAACAGAAAATGTTGACTAACAACATTTGAACTTATATCATACCCAGATACAGCAGCTGCATAAACCAAAATTCGACTAAAGTTTAACATCACTTTTGCGGGTTTGATGGATACATTTTAGTAGGCCTGCCTATATGCATCATGGTCCTTTAAGCTGTTTTGGATGAATCCACTTAAAGGACCATACACGCTTGTCTAGCGTGTTCCATTGACTACGACCCATACTTTACTGTGCAGTGTTTATATGCCAAACATCATCTGTGGTGGGCATAGTTGGGCATTTTATTGAACAAGAGTGGTTGAATAAGCCGTGGGCAAGATGTGGGCTGCTGGAACTGGAAGTCAGACTGTATTGGAGAAGTCAGTAATAGGCATAAATCAAAGCACAGTGCTGCGAACACAACATCGCCGGCATCCCACACACCCAGCCTCCCAAAAGCAATATCTGATCACATGGCCTTCCCATCTCTTCTACAGTGTTACTTCATGTTCGGATCTCATTACATTGACACTGTGCTCCATGTTATTGAGATTCGCCCTACAGTGCACTGCCTTTAAGTGACTGAGTTACAATGTAGATGGCCCCATTCTGGCAAAGCAAGTGAAGGAATCATTAATCATATATCAGAGGGGACTTGGCTGGTGTATGAGAGGTGAAAACAACTGCAGAATCTCAATAACTCGATAGCCAACTGGTGTGGAACGATTACAGGACGCACCGAGTCATGACCAGTGGTGGAAGAAGTACTGAGATGTTTTACTTAAGTAAAAGTATCAATTCCACAATGCAGACATACTCTGTTACAAGTCAAAATCTGGTTTTCAAAATGTACTTGAGTAAAAGAACAAAAATATTGGCATCAAAATGTACTTTAAGTACCAAAAGTGAAAGTACTCATTATGCAGAATGTCGAGGTACAGTGCTTGAGGAACAGTACTTGAGTAAATGTACTTAGCTACTGTACACCACTGGTCATGACATGCATTCTCCTCAGAGAATGCCTCAGACAACCTGATGTCTGTAGGCATGTCATTATAGATTAAGTCTTTCAAAATAAATTCTCAGAACATTTCCAAAATGTTCCACATTTTCATAAATTGCAGATCTACAAGCAGTGTGACACGTTGTGGAATTGTACTCTATTTTAGCTATTTGTCATATGATAAAGTATATAGGGGCTTAAGTAGATAAAGATCATACTGTATTTGGTGAGGTCATCTTGCATTATACTGTCATGACATAGCAGGACAATAATGGCAGTGGGGCTTGCGCCAAAAGAAGACCAGGGTCATACCAAACAAGAGCTGTTAAGTTTAAATAACTTACAATCAAACAACTTAGACAGGCCAGAATGATTCACAAGGTCTGGGAGATTTATTTTTTTGTATAGGCCGTTCAATCCCTTGTTGTCTCCGCCAGGCCAAAGGCATGGCGAGAGAGTATGTTTTACCCTCCGTCCGTCCGTGTGTGTGTCCGTGTGTGTGTGTGTGTGTCCGTGTGTGTGTCCTGTCTGTGAGCAGGTAATCTCTGGCACCGTTGGCCCGGTCGCTGCGAAACTGTGCACACACACTCCCTGGATGCCAATTCAGAACCTCTGCCTCAAATTTTTCACATGGGCCTGTTATAGCGCCACCTGGAGGCCGATTTGTGCAAAACCCATTTTTTTTACATTACTCCTACATATTTTATCCAAACGTCATGCAAATCGGTACACAGTATGTCTATAGTCATGTGATCAACACGGATCTGTCCGATTTCCCATATTCCATCCTCATTGGCTAAGGTTTGCTTCCAAAATTTGCAGGATTGGTCCGTTTTGAACAAAATGCCTCAAATCATGAACGCAGCTTGTGATTTCCGTGAAATTTCACAAATACATTCCCACTAGGCCAAGGAAGAAATGCCACCCTTTTTCACATTGGCCTGTTATAGCGCCACCAGCAGGTCTAATTTAGCAAAACACATTTTTGGAACAAAATGCCTCAAATCATGAATGCAGTGTCCAATTGCCGTTAACGACCTAAGAATAAATGGCACCCTTTTCACATTGGCCTATTATAGTGCCACCAGGAGGCCACAATAACCTACCTGACCTGGCGGAGACCTGTGCTCCGAGGAGCACTTTTTCTAGTTATGTTTTCTTTTATTTTTGCTGAAAGATAATAGAAAACCGGGGAGTGAAGACTTGAGGGAGATGCGTACCGTAGTAGGAAGTGTTCTAGTGCAATTTAATCAGACAAGCAGAGGCTTAACCACTATGCCACCAAAATGCACAGACGAGGCGGATTTATAATTCACAAAGTCTGTCATAACCTGCCAAGATGACTGTGTGCACTCCCATCACCTGTAATGAGCAGCTTACTGATAAAAATGAGAAGTTCAGAATACTCAAACCTTTTGTACAACTGATGTGTCGGGAGCATAGAGGCTTACTGTCATTTCCTGTTGAATGAAACATTGGAGGTTAAATTTACTTTTGTGAGACACGTGTGGTTTGTGGCGTGCATATCCCTGTGTGGATGCAATCAATAGCCTACTGAGTCTGACCGTTAGCCACACTGATGTCACTTGCTAATACATATGAGAAATATCGCTGGGTGACTGAGATTCAATGAGATTTTGTTTGAATACAGTGAATGCTGTAATCATACACGAGTATAGTAGGAAAAAATGTTTCTGGTGCTGGATAAAGGGAAGGAAGGGAAGATTCCAGCAAATTGAAGTGAGGGAGGATGTACTGTTAACTGGAGAAATGTTCTCTATAATCAAACGTGGCGTGCCGTGTAATAAAATAGAATGTAACATTGGCACAGTCCAGTCCACCACAAAGGTTTTTCATACAAGTATAGGAACGCAATTCAGTCCTAAAAGTGCTTTGAATATCCATGAACGTCTGTGATGATAGGACATGTCCACCATGTCCTGTGAATATCTCAAATGTCTGGCAGCTTAGAGAAGTTATTAGCTTAGTGGCAGAATGGTGAGACTCTGTGGGAAAGCAATTGGCCCACTGCTCAACCTCTGGATATACACTACAATGTTCAAGAACGTGTTTGACTGGATGTAGCTTGAAATGTACAATTGAATCAGCCAAGCGATAGACATCACTGGCAGACTTTCCTACCTGCGAAGACCAAATTAAAACCTCAGAAGTTTGCTTGATTAGTACTTTAGAATGAAGAAGAAATAGTAGTGTTCCTAATCTTTATTTTAGTCTTTTTAGTTTTCTCCCTGTTCATTCCCTGAGCTGCAAGAAAAACATTTCCAGAAACATTAGGGTGATAAGTTCTGGATTGGCTTTTAATTAAAAACATCCAGTGTTTAACTAGCAAGCTGCACTTTAAATCGCAATGCTAAAAAAAATTATGCCAGAGCTTTGTAACACTTAGGTCCGCACAGCCAGTCTCCCATAAAGTTTTTAATTAGAAATGCAACTCTAAGTTATGCCATAGTCCATGACCGGTCGTTTTCCCTTCCTGTGTTTTAAGATATGCATTGTCATCAACTATCAAGCCAATAAATGATGAAAACATGCATTTCTATAATTCCGATTTTCCGCATAATAATCTCACAACTGGAATATATATCAGATACAGTATAATTACTGAGATATCATTTGGACTGGATACTGTGCGAGTTGTACAGATGCACAGATGCTTATAACCGCAAAGCTCTACAAAGGGTGGTTTAACAGCACAATACATCACCAGAACCGTGAGTAATATGTCATAGACGACTGATTTCATAAATGACTGACGTCACAAGCTGGCCACAAGTCCAAGATCCACTTTGGAGCTACGCCGTTACCATGTGGATCCCAAGATCCACATGATTCAATGTTTATTACTACTATTTTATCTTGTATCGTGTTTTATGTTGAGGAAGCTTGAAGTACAATCATTTCACTGTCTATAATGCTGCTACCAGCTTTATAAGTCGCTATAACTTATACGTCGCTCTGAGTAAGATCGTCTGCTAAATGACCAAATAAAACATGGTAATTGTAGATTGTAGAAATGTATTGATTCCTGTATACTGTGACCAGGAAAACAGGTGAAGAGAGAAACTGCTTCTAACATTACATCTCTCAGATTCTAAAGAGAAGGAGCTAAACTCCATAAGTGTTTACATGCTGCATGTGCCCTGCCAAGTCTCGACTCTTGTTACATTAATTCACACACAGGATCAACAGAAAGCAATAACGGAAACGTACGGCGTGCAAAACACAATAATGCAAACCGCTGAGATTCGGTTGAAAGTTGACAACTTTGAAATTCACAGTGACTACATATTGAAGGGCAGAAGCTGTCCCAGTTTTCTTCTCCTAAGCTACCCTCCCTATCTCACTTCCACCTGCTGAGACGGGTGGGGGAGGGCAGGAAAAAGTGCACTAGGAAAAGAAAATTGATCTGAGGAATTCTACAGTGCAGCTCCAATATGCCATAAAGAAAAATCCATTACCAGTTCTCAGGGGATGCAGGTGTGTGTGGATGCACTCATTCTGTGTGAAATAATGGGTCACTCACACACAAACAATAGTATATATCACATTAGATATATTATTGTATCTTCAGCTAAAGCAATTGTCTGTGATGAAAGAAAAATAAAGGGAATATACATAATGTAATAATGATGCATGCAGTGTGTGACAGCCAGTCAATCGTAGCTCTCTGTAAGTGCGAGAGAGGAGTGAAAACATCATTCACCTATAAGAGGGGCTCACACTTCTTCCAGAAGAACCCATGATGAGGGAGAGCAGCTGCAACAATGTCAAGAATGTGTGTGTAGGCCTATGGCCATGTCTCTGAGTCTGCATCTTTAGCGACACAGGTTTAGTTTAGTTTCGTTTATTTCGATCCACATCAACATTATCACAAAACATTACACACTGTAATTCAGTATTCCATACTGTTTGATCGAAAAGGCATAGGCTGAAGCTCATAGCTTATTTATGCCTATCCTTTATACATGTTGTTTTAAGTTATTCATAGTTACAAAGTTCATATTGTATGAACTTGTAACTTGTATGAACTCATATTGTATGGTTCTTCAAAGTCAGTCCAGTTCTTCAAAGCTTTTGCAATGAGACCATTAAAGATATATAAGACAACAGAACAAAGTATAGTACATTTACTTTTTGCAGTTTGAACTACTACTAGACCCTCTCTCTCTCCCACACACTCATTCTCCACTGCTGAGGGCTGAACTTGAAAACACACTCCAAGTGTCTATAATCATTAGAAGTGCTTTCATTGCGTATTATCAATATTGTGGAATGAACACACATATTTGTACAGTAATATAGGGGGGGGGGGGGGGTCATAAGGTTTCTACCCCTAGTCACGTGATAACCATGGAGGTACAGGTGATAACCTATTCTGTCCAACATGACTTGCCAACTCAGACGGCGCACTTGACCCGCAGGCAGAGTGGGATCCCCCCCTTAAGCCCTAACCCTAACCTATATACCTGTTCCAGAGCCTGAGACTGAATTTCAGAGACTGAACCAAAAAGGCCCCACATACACAGGCACATTTTATGAAGAGGCAAAGTAGGCAAGTAGCTACTGTACCTGGGGGCAAGAGCAATACGGGTATATATATGTATATAAAGTATTAGGTTAATCCCATTGCAAGTAATCAGTGTTTTGTAAATTCTTCAAGAGATATTATCTCATTAATCGTAAAAAATATGAATTGGGATAGTTTCCAATAAATGTGAATAGCAAACAGACAGTTGTGTAGTGTGCACACTGTGTGTGTAGGTTGGTTCTGGCTGCGGCGCTAGCATGCTGTGTGTGTGTGTGTGTGTGTGTGTGTGTGTGTGTGTGTGTGTGTGTGTGTGTGTGTGTGTGTGTGTGTGTGTGTGTGTGTGTGTGTGTGTGTGTGTGTGTGTGTGTGACTGTGTGTGTGTGCGTGCGTGTGTGTGAGGGGGTATTGGTATTGGTACTAATGCAGTCTCAGGCCCAGGGGCCCATAGACTTGGGATCTGGCCATGCACGTGAGGCCATCGGCTGCTCAGTGTCTGTGCTCGCGGCTCGCTCGGCCACGCCTCATGAGCCCTCAAGGTCTCTCTGTCGACTCGCCTTGACTTGTTGAGTGAACCACAACAAGCAGTCCGCTATGTTTGCCCATTTGTGAGAATTGGGACATACAGTATCATGTCCTTCCCAAACATTTCAAATAATTACTTATCAACACACTCATTTTAAAGAAATGTACTGAGAAAATATATTCTTACAGGATTTATATATGAATTACATATGATTTATCTTTATTCATCTAAACTTGCACTCTGCCATCATCCAGAAAACACCTTAGTCTCAGGATTCACAATGTTCTTTTGTTAAAAGCATTCAAATTATTGTTTAAAAACTAACCATGTGTATTGATAACATAGGTGTAAGAATGTACTATTACTATATCTTTGTTTAAAATATATTTTTTGTAAAAATGTTGGTCTTTTAAAGTTGTGTCCATGATCTTTGTCAACTGTGTCAGATTTCCACAAAAACATCATTTAATCAGGCATAAACAGGCTTAACTATATCCTAAGGTCCCCTGTCTCACTGAACAGGGAGACAGGGGACTGAAGCTATTGTAAGCGTTATATTTTTTTGATAAATGCATTAAATAAAATTGCTATCAGATGTGTCTTAACCATATGTCAACTCCGTAAGTCCTCTAAATCCAAACTAAATAAAAAATATGGTTTCAAATGTAATTTTATTAGCATAAGAGAACTCAGAGCAACGTTTAAAACATTTATTGTCTACTCACTGTGACTGTGCTGTTGAATGAAAAAAATACAACATTTTGTTGACTCTGTAAGATGTCAACTCCGTCAGATATGCCATCTTATGGAGTTGACATCTATATTAAAAAACAGTAAAGGTTGGCCCATTGCATGGTTTAATAGTCAACACTTTGATCTAATTGAAGAGTTTTTTTTTGTCCTATCGTACATTAATAGGCTACTTAATGCAGGCCCAGATTTCATCAACAAGCAAATCATCCTTAATTACTGTACTGCTGACATCAAAACAACACCATGGTTGCAATAAACCAAGTTGCCTCAAATGTACTACTAGCGGACTCCTGCACAATAAAATATGTGAGAAAGGTTCCTCAAACAGTGAGCAGCTTTGAAAAGGAAGAGGGTGCAAAGGCAACCACAGGGCAATCATCACCATGAATGAGTTCATTGGGATTTGAGGGTAATTAGATGAAACCCCCCCTTGTTCAGACCAACGCTGAGACGGAAAATGTTAAGCTTCATTTTAAAAGCAATCTCCCAGTCCTGCCATAAAAGCCTGGAATTTGCATTAGCGTCAAGTTATTGCTCAACAGCACTGCAATTGCCCTTTAATTGCAATTACTTATGGAATAATAGCAAAACCTGCATGCAACTGAGCCTAACATTAGGTTAAAATGGGTACTCTATTTGAATATGAGTTCAATCCCTTCACATAGTCTGCCACTGAGCTGAAAAGAAGCCTGCAGTAGACGGACGTGTGTTTGCAGCCTTTTGACAGCATAGTAACATTTATAAAGTGTGAAATGGAACTGAAGAGACATTAAATCCTGTAAAATGTTAGCTTTCCAACAGCAGTGGTTTGACATGGCAGGCACCATTTGTAGCACACATTTCTAATTTTATATATTCTACTTACAATTATTGTGAATAATGACTTCAGATTCTTGAAGTTCCAGTTCCAGTACCAACACAGCAAATCCGTACCTAGTCGTTCCAGCCTTGTGAGTTGCAACCCCCCACCCCCCCTTTCTGACGTTATTGCCTGTGACGCTGTATTCAGAGACTCAGAGATGAATCACAGGCAAATTGCTCTACGAGAGGCCTCCATGTGGATAATTCCCTGACCTTTCAAACACGATCACTACCATAAAAACAATAGGCAGTTATACTGATGACTGACGAGGCAGAAAGGAATCTTGGAGACTGGGCCCGGGGTTTGTTGTAAATGCAGCCCATAGATCAGGTAGACAGAGCCACAGCCAGAACTAATTGAGCAGCGCTCCCCGTCTGGACTTAAGTGATTCTCTCACCATGACTGATGGATCAGAGGAAAAGCCTAACCGCTCTCCAACACGGCCTGGTCACATCCACTGGATCATGTCACTCAACCTGTGGCCATTTTTTTCTTAACATCAAACTTATATGACTGTGAGTTCCAGTGAGCTGCATATTGACGCATCCCTGCAGTAGGGCAGAACAATGACAACGTTTTGATGTACTATAAGTGTCGTTCAAATATTAACCCGGGGCTTCACGATTTTCCTGCTGAGCCAGCATACAAAGGTAACAGAAATCACGTTAACTGAATTGATTCTCTCATTTCATGACACGTAAGGATTCATACATTCCTTTAGTCACTTTCACAGCTTAAAAGAGTGCTCACAGTCCACTCACTGAAAGGGAAATGTTTCACTTTATGTGTGACACATATGTCACACGAATATGCATAAACAATATTGTATTGACGTTGCATATCCAAAGGAGAAGTCATGACTAAGACTTTCCATAGAGAATTATTTTTTATTTGTAACACTGTCTCCAAACCAACGGCACTGACCATAGAAAAATGTTTTGGACTAAAATACAATACTGATCTTGTGCTACATCATGAACCATCCATAACCCTCAGGTCATCTGGAACAGGTCTGCTTTTTGAACCAAAGTCAGAACAAAACACGGAGAAACTGTGCTCAGTTTTATGCACCACATATCTGGAACAAACTCCCAGAAAACGAACTAAATAGAAAGCTAAAGACCTTTCTTTTTGCCCGCTGCCTTTTACAGAGATTACTTTGTTCTCTTATTTTTTTGTTGTACTCAAATGTCCTTTTATAATTTGTTTCTTTTGTTCTGTCTTAAGTCTTTTACAAACTTTGCACGGCAATTCTGGAACTTGAATAATTGACTCACATTTATTGTGTGTAGACACAGGGCTCTGGGATTTAGCTTTCATAGGAAAACATTGATTCATTTAGTCTTTCTTCTTTGATTAGCACATGTTTGAAGCTTGCCTGGACTCCTCCCAGTCATTACTGAGTTCAGTGTCAGAGTTTGAAGAGAGGCGTGTGACATCACTTGGTTCTAAATCACCAGACTGGTGACGTTCCTGACTGGTTCTTCATCCTACGCTTCTGTTTTCATGGGTTCAGTTGAGGTGCTACTGACTGCAGGCAGCGCCTCTCTGTCTTCATCACCATCTTCACTTTTCACTGCTAGTAATGTCAACGTTGACCCAGCAGCCTCCACTGGTCTTTGAAGTACTTCCTCCGGTCCTCTTTCATTTGTGGAGGTCCTGGTTCCTCCTGGACCAGATTGGAGTTCCTCTTAATTTATTACTCCGAGCAAACAGTAACTAGTTACACTACTTGTTATATTACTTTGCCGTTACACACCACCAAATTGGTTATTTGCATCCTTTTTCGCTGCCTACACTATAAAATCAATGAAAATATGTAATTATGTCTGCTAGAGATGTTAATTGGCACCATGGGTGTTGTAGTTACAATTTATAATTGACATCTCCAATGATCTTACCTATTGTAATACAATAAGGTACTCCAATATACTCACTTTTTTAGGATGCCTTCATAAATTTGCTTCATCATATTGATGGCATCCATCTCCAGAGACGGCATCAGGCTTTGTGATGCCTCTGCCCGAGGTTTGTTTTGCTTCTTCCCCAAGTAGAGAATTGGATAGAATCCAAGAGCTTTCCTTTTTTTTTTATCTGAAAGATAATGGGCAAGGAATATAATCAAAAGAATCCCTATTACTTTACATTGCTCACTGCTCACTGGACCAACACAGCCTTATATGTTTGTCTTGCATTGCTGAAGTCTGAACCAGAATTAAAATATAAATACGTAGGCATTGTCATTTTCGTTCCCATGTCCGGGAGGGACGGACCGGTCTGCTGTTTATATCCCATAGACTGGGCTGGGATTGCTAGTTGGTTTTCTACAATATGATCATCGGAATACAATTAAATAGGTAAATAGATGTCGGGGGAAAGATGGTTGTGCTGTCAGGTGCCATTTCACATCTAGGAAACCTGATGAGACAAGAGCTGTTGTTATGGAAACGGGAAACAATAAACAATCTCTGTTCGTTCCCCCATACATGTGAAAACAGAATGATTAGCCTGTCCTTTCCTGAATATATTGAATTTGGCAAACATTTGTGATTGTAGTTTTTATGAACAGCCAAAGTTGTTTGAGACCCTGCAATTACACTAATCAACAAAACAAAAGTTGCAGCCAGTGATTTTTTAATTGTTTTAAATAAGTGTTACATTCCTCTATATTCTGGTAGTAATCATTGCAATAGACTCTCAAGCTCTTCAGTAAACACAAAATGCATTTTATGGTTGGGATATCAATTTTATCCAATCAGGATAGAAGACTTATACAGGATACATGATAAGGAAGTAATGACACATTGATTGATTGATTGATTGATTGATTGATTGATTGATTGAATACTTTGTTAGTCAGAAATGTAAACAGCACGTGGTACAGCCAGACACTATGGCTAAAAGGATAACACAGAAAGAAAGTCCAAGTTCAATTCATCAACATACAGTAGCATATATAATTAACACAATAATACATGTCATCAACAAATGCAAAACACTATTTGTACAAAGGAGCAAAAAGGAAAAACGGCGGCAGTGAATGACTGATGACGCCTCCTTTCGATGGGAATTTACATTTACCACCCCTTGTGGTTTCCTGATAGATGTTTTTCAGGCCAATTTAGAAAGAAACCAGTGTTACACATGGATGGTGTCAGGACAGTCTACATTTTGGTGGCAGAGCTGTAGAATGAGAGTTTTCCCATGTCTGTTCACAAAGAAATTAGCAGACACATTTTAACGGGAACACTATAAACTTGAAGCTGATGGATAGTAACCTACTCTCTCCTCCTGATTGGATGAGATTGGCAACCCAGCTGAAAATGATTTTTTCAGAATATTGAAGAGCTGGCGAGCTGTCCCGGGGAGACCTCTGTTACTGAACAAACACTCTATAGCAATGATTACTAGCAGAATATAGAACTTAGCTTTTAAACAAATTGTTTACTGTTTATTCCACCAAGTTTGTGCTTCTTCACACAGTTATGCAAACAGACCAGGGGTGAAAAAGATGACAAGACCGAAGACCGCAATTTTTTTTCGTTTTTTGGGGGTGGGAACACCACAGTTTATACAGCTCATTGACTGATAAATGATGATGATAAATATTATTAGAAAATGTTATTTCCCTGCACTGTGTATGTGTATGTTAATCCATGTCACTATAGAGCCAGAAACGTGCTGGCATATTTTTATAAGCAAATAATAGACAAGATAAATTAACACTTAATTATAGAATTACATTTTTTGTTCTGGACATGGTCATTAAAAACGCAAAAAAGTGACCTTACCCTGTTCTCCCCTGCCATATAATTATTAAGAATGCATTAGAATAAACTTTAGGCCAGGGTAGGCAAACTTAGGCACAGGTGCCAACATTGGCACAGGGGAGGGTGATCACTGGCACAGTAGTGTGAGAGAGAGGTTTTTTCTTTAAAAATTAAATATTCAAAAAAGGTTTGGTCAGTTAAATTAAGTCCCCATACATCTATATGCAAATTACATCCTGCACATAATTCTACATTCATTCGAACTCCTAACTCTGACTGGGGAGGGAGCCTACATCCTGATGTGAACGGAAATATTTCTAAAGAAGAATAAACACACACACACACACACACACACACACACACACACACACACACACACACACACACACACACACACACACACACACACACACACACACACACACACACACACACACACACACACACACACCCCTGGAACTCCATCAAGGACCCCCTGGACCCCAATTTGAGACACTGTTTTAAACAATCTGTCTGTTGCACTAATACACGTACCATGACCTCAGTCTGTTGGCACAACTTCGACGTGTTGCAGTTCCTTTTTAGACCTTTTGCCCAGTCCTCATCATATTTCTGTTTTCTTTTGTTAAACCATTCTTTCATGGGTTGTGACACTTCATGCAGCTCACACTCACACACTTCTTAAATCCAGGCATTTTCTCAATTTGGCCACGCTGGTTCTTCTTCCTTTGAGTTCTTTTGAACTTTTATAACCTCACTTCAGCTGGCTTTCCACAGTACAATGTGCAAAGCATGGTTTCCATTTCATTTTTGAACCCTATCTGGTGTAAAGACCATCAACTACACAACCAGACCATTTCCGTAGCTAATTCTCCCTACACCTTATAGGGCTACAATGACCAAAGACTGAAGCTGGCTCCTCTAGAACTAAACCTGCTCATCTGAAGTGACACACTGTTGGGCTCACTGCTCGGTAAAATGATTCTTTTTGGATGTGTTTAATGTTATAATTAAAATAATATTGTTTACTGCTTCTGTACAGAGCCTACACAAATGCCAAAAGGCCTACATATAGGCTATATCTGTCAAAAGGATCGCACACAAAAAAGCTAATTGCTAATTGTAATTGTAACCAGTAAGTGTACGGTAGACCAGTGGTTGTCAAACTGTGGGACCGGAGGGGGGGTCCCCAAGTGATTTTGGGGGCTAGATGACTTGCCTAATGTGCAACATTGTTTTCTCACTCAACAGTAAACAAACCAACATCCATCCAGTATAAGTGTAGGCTATACAGGATCTGCTTTTAACACCAAGACAAAGGTTTGGAGCCACACAGAACATTTCCATCAAGCATCTGAAGAAAGCTGCTAACTGAGAAAGTCTCTGAGAAGGCTACTCCTCTACTCTGCTGGATTAGACTGTATTCACTTCTGCTCCCTGCTGGCTATACTGTAGCTGTTCTGTGTTGGAAGGATTTGATCGTTTGACCTATGCTCTATTTCAGTGGTTCTCAACCTTTTCAGGCCGCAACGCTCCAAAATAATCATATATGAACTGGGGACCCCCCAAAATTATTTGACTTAGTTCCACAGATAAATATTGTGAAAATAGCCGATCTACAAGAGCTTGTAGATCTACAAGAGGTCAACCCACAGGTTGAGAACCACTGCTCTTTTTTTTGTCACTTGGAGAAGAGAACCACTGCTCTATGTCATACTTTGTGTTACATTTCTTCCTCACTATGAAACTAGCTGATCTACAAGCTCACAACACATGGCACATTTGTACATCGGTAGATTGGGGAAAGATTTATTTCGCCCATGACATGCTCAAAATAGGCACTCCAGGTTGAAAGTGGTTGAACATTTTTGATCTAGGTCATTTTGTTGTCAGTCTCATATTTGAGTGTTTTTCATGGCTCCTCTACTTTGAGGCTCCATCTTAGCTTTAGATTTAAACTGATATTTTAACATATAGCACACATGCTATACTATAGTATGGTGACCACCAATGACCATATTTTCAAAAACCCAAACCAGGACCCATATAGTTATGTAGGCTCTCCCTCCATTTAACAGGCGAATGTCACCCTCTGGTGTTCACATGTCAGAGACCAGAACCAGGATGACCTGTGTTTGTTCCTGGAGTGGTGGACACTGGACAGTAATGAAGTACATTTACTTAAGTACTGTACTTAAGTACATTGTTGTTTGAGTATCTGTACTGTACATGAGTATTTATATTCTGGGATACTTTGGGATTACTTTCACTCCACTATATTTCAAAGACAGAGATTGTACTTTTGACTCCACTACATTTAATTTCTATAGGATGGAAAAGAAGTACATTATGAATCAACCACTTAAGGCCTATTTCAAAATTTGAAAAAATAGACGATTTAAAAGCTCAGTCCTCGCCATGCGATCTGTTGTGAGCTTGTAGATCAGCTATTTTTGCTACTGTTTTACAATGTCTGACTTTTTTTTCTTCACCTGGTGTCGTCATCAGGATGGGGGACAATTATTTCAGCACACCAAATGACTGCACCTTTCAACAGAACAGAACATGATAAACATCTATGTCACCCGTTCTTTACCTTTTCAGGCCATGATCCCCAAAATAATCATATCTGAACTGGGGACCCCCACCCTGACAAGCACTTGGAATTGTAGAAGTTGAGGCATTACATTTAGTTTGACTCGGTTCCACACATAAATATTGTGAAAATAGCAGATCTACAAGCTCACAACGCCTCGCAATCGACTATTTTCAGATCAGCTATTTTTTGCTTCTTTCTTATATTATTTGACAAGTTGGTAAATATTGTTATAGCCTAGTATTGTTGGTTGATTAATTTTGATGCAGTAAATGGTCTTTCGTAATTTTGTTTTTGTATTAAAAGGTCTTAAAAGTCCTTAAATTGTCACTTTACTGTCATCTGGGGACCCCCAAAAATCATATGCCTCACCCTGGGGGTCCCGAGCCACAGGTTGAGAACTATGAGAACTACTGATCTAAGACGTCAATGGAAACAAGTCCACATGACTTTTTGTATCCTTTTAGGCCAAGTGTATGCACTTGTGCTGTTTGCATTTCCGTCTAATAAAGTATTCAATCAATCAATCAATCAATCAATATAAGCACTCAAAACAAGTGTTATTATTTTAAGTACAGTGAAAACCAGGACACTTTGGTAGTGAATGTTGAAAACCGGGACATTTTAGTCTTTTAGAGATATTTGCTGCAGAGCTCTTCAGCCTTGCATGACATTTCACGTGACTCTTGAGATGTTTATCCCGACTGAACGTCCTTTTACACACTAGTAATGTCAACGTTGAACCAGCAGCCTCCACTGCTCTTTGAAGGACCTCCTCCTGATCTTCTTTAATATGTGGAGATTCTGGTTTCTCCTGGACCAGACTGGAATTCCTCTCCTGGTGTTCAGAGGAAACCTCCTCTTGGTTCACACACAGGGAGGTTCAGGAAGTCTAGCCAACAGATAAAATGAGAGTGATCACCATTACATGTTTGATGTTGATGGGAGCTCTTCATGATTCACAAGGTTATTAGCTGTTTGGCTAATTTGCCTCAGTGGTACTGTATCTGTCTGGCTGTGAAACCCTGCAGAGCAAGTGGGCCAATTAGGTTTTCAAATTTAAATAATTAAGGAGTATTATACTTACCCATAACAATCCAGAGTCAGGGCCATTGCTTATTTCTTTCCTCTTTCAGGAGAGAACCTTTGCTTTGGGTAATACATGATCTGCCATTGTTTTGGTCAAAAGATTGAATCTGTTTATATACCAAGTACATCAATTTAGTAGGCTACATTTTATTTTTTAAGTAGGCTATAAAAAAAAAGAAGGAAAATGGCAAAGAAACTATTTTTGAATAGCCAAAGCCATATAAAATAATGGTTAAAATGATTGAAAATAGCTCACATCTAAAATGACACAGATGCTTTCCTGGGTTATACGTGTGTTGCAATGCACTGTGTGCTGTTCAACTGCAAACAACACTGTTGTGTTGATTGTTAGTCCTAAATGGTTGTATCATTGAGATTGTGTAAAAACTGTAAGAACATATTGAAGTTTTGCTGAACTTTGAGCGGGTTTGAGCCGAGAGGTAGAGATCAATGTATTGATAGGCTAACATTCATTCTTTCATTCAACCTTTACTTATTTTCTGGGAAATACATGCAGAGATTACAAGAGTAACACAATGACTCAGAGACTCAAACAATGACTCAGCACTGAGGGATTTTGACGCTTATCATTTAGCCCGACCTTCAGCTGTCTGTTTTTCTCTAAACTGACAGGTAGTGGCGGAAAGTAACATTTACTCGAGTACTGTACAATTTTGAGGTACTTTTACTTAGCTTATAGAACTGCTATTTTCAAAAGATTTTAATACATCTTATACGTAATGATACCTTGTGAAACGGGACATTCTGCATAATGAGTACTTTTACTTTTGGTACTTTAAGTATATTTTGATGCCAATTCTTTTGCACTTTTACTCAAGTCAATTTTGATTACCAGACTTTTACATGTAACAGTCAGACACAGAGTGTTTCTACATTGCAGTATAAGATATAAGATAGTATAAGATAATGTGTAATGGTCAGTGTAAGCCATGACTCTTGCCACCCAAGGGACAAGACAATAGATCTTCACATCTCTCCTATCGTAAGTAATGTAAAAAAATATATATCCAATCACACAAAGATTTGGCGACCCCCTGTTGAAGACCCCTGTCTTACAAACCTACATTTATCTAACATTAGCAAATTAACCCATTAAGACCTGAAGCCGATTCTACAAATGTCTTCTAAATCCTTTTCTGAAACACTTGTGTTGCTATAATATCAGTGGTTCTCAAACTTTGGACCCCCCAAATTATATGTATTTGGCCGCGTACCCCCATCTCAAAATATGTAGTTCCAGGGACCCCCAGCAGCACAAATTTAGTTACAAATGTTACAATATATGTTACATATATATTCAAAGATTTGCACACATTTTCATTTCTCTAAAATAGCAAATCTACAAGCTCATAGCGCGGCACTCGTTGCCGTACAATGAGCTTGTATATCTGCTATTTATGAATAGCCAAAGTATGAAATAATGGTTTAAGTGGTAAAACGGATGTGTTCCCGGTCTTAATGGGTCAAGGAGATAAGGCGCTGCTTAAAGATCTGGGAGAACACACACTGAATGAACATGATCTTAACTCAGTAGCCCCACACCTCCCCAACATGTCCTCTGGCAGTACACCCACCCAGGACATCCTTTACTGGCAACAGTCCATGCTTAAGCCATGGCCTTGGATGCACGGGTTATGACACACATTCTGTACTTAATGTGAGAGAGAAAGATAAGATATGATTCATGAAACATTATATTGTTTCCTGAAGTTATCCATTGATAACTTCTAGCACATCTTTTATTTTATTTTATTACTCATTAGCCTACTTCAGGAAGGGACACGTTATGCTTGTTACAGACAGATTTAAGAGTGTTGAAATATGAGTGCAAGTATTATGATTCTAAGTGAAATATACAGATATTGGTGGACAGTTACAAGATAATATATATTATGTAGTAATACATTAATACACTGCTTCCACACATTAAACATTGGATGAGGATGTGTTGTAGTGATCATACATGTACAAGTGTTGTTTATGCTATTTGAATATCATTAGCTAAGGACTGGTTTTGATTTATAACTGATATGATGAATTGTTATGGCATGTTGCATTTTCTATTGTTATTTTCTGTAAAGCACATTGCTTTGAAAAGTGCTCTACAAATGAAGTCCATAAATTATTATTATTATTATTACAATTATTATTATTATCATCATCATCATCATCATCATTGTGTAACATAATAACCTAGTAACAACCTTTTCTATCATATCAAACAGGGAAGTAATAGTTTCCTGTTTTACAGATAGTCATACCATCATAAAACACTGAAAACAGGGAATTGTTTCCAGTGTCTTCTTAGTCATGTCATCATAGCAAACAGGGAAATGTTCCCCTGTCTTACTGATAGTGACGTGTTATGGTGACACCCCAATATAGGCTTATAAATACTCTAGCACAACCTCTGCAAGGTATAAGGGAGAGGTACCAGTCAAACTTCTCTATTTACTGGCCTTAAAGATTTAAGTGTTGATTTTCAGGTGTGTGGTAACATTGATAAGTACACATTTCTACCTTTGCATTGAACCAGTTATTTGCATTGAGACAATGATGCTAGTTTGATGCTTTAGCCTGTCTAATTATTATTTGTTCCAATTTCAGCAGGTTTGTGTATGATGTTCAGGATGTGGACCGTTGTGAGAGTGCCAGCTGTTCTGTTGGTACTGTTCCTACAGACTGTTACTGGAAGCACTGACAGCCCAGGTAAACCGCCTCTATGTCCTCTTATTGGGACTCTTATTGTATGGTCATCATTCTAATGCAGATCTCCTTCTCTGGAGCCACAGGTATGCAAACCATAAAGATGGGTCGCATCAGATGCTGTCAGATGCTGCCATGCTTATTTTTCTTTATCTGGTATAGTTCCCTATTGGGGATCGAAACGTGGGTAATTAAGCTGAACAGTCATGTTAGATGGGTATACTGGTTGGTATGGCTACAGACCATATTGCAATGTCATAGATGAATTATTCTTATTCTTATTTGTAGGCCTATATTAGACACTGTATCATATTTACACTTGGTTAAATAAGAACACTTAAATATACTAAATAATATACTACTAAAGTGTGCTTGCAGCCAGACTAATATCAACGTAGTAAATTGGAACAACAATTACATTATAAAAGCATTGCACATTGAGTTGACTAATAATTGCCTATAATTTCCAATATATGAATATGTACATAATGTTATAAATAATATACAATACTATTATCTATAATATTATGGCATATTATAATAAAGTCTGTTTGGTGGTTCTGGAGGCCTGAGTGCTGTTTTTCCACTTTTCTTTATAGTGACCTCCATGGGAGAGACAGCGAGATCCACTAGCAACCTCGACCGGACGTCAATGGAGCCTACATCACCTCCAGGAACTCTCCTTCCTCAGGTCACTACTATGCGAACACCAGAGGGCAGCATTCGCCTGGTGAATGGAGGGAGAGTCTGCGCTGGCAGAGTGGAGCTCTATGTCCGAGGACAGTGGGGGACAGTGTGTGATGACAGCTGGGACCTGAATGATGGCCAGGTGCAGTGGTGTTAAGTAACTAAGTACATTTACACAAGTACTGTACTTAAGTACAATGTTGAGGTTTTTTTTTTTTTTACTTTACTGGAGTACAATTTTCAGTAGGCTACTTTTACTTCTACTCATCCCAGAGGCAAATATTATACTTTTACTCCACTACAATTATTTGAAAACTTTAGTTACTAGTTACTTTAGATTTTGATAATTATTACAAAACATACATCACACACTTCCGCCCTATATAGGCTACATTTCGGCGATTTGAAAATAGCCGATCTACAAAATCACAATGTGTCGCCAGTGCTCGCCACGCAATGCATTGTGAACTTGTAGATCTTCTATTTTTTGTATACATTTGAAAACTTGTGAAACAAACATTCTGCATAATGAGTACTTTCTACTCGTGGTAAGTAGTCTACATTTTGATAAAAAAAAATTAAAAAAACGTTTTACTAAAGTAAATTTAGAATTCCTGACTTTCACTTGTAACAGAGTATCTCTACATTGCAATATTGATACTTTTACTTAGGTAAACAATGTGAGTACTTTTCACCACTGCCCAGGTGGCGTGTAGACAGGCCGGCTGTGGCAGGGCTCTGTCAGCACCAGCCAGTGCACACTTTGGACAGGGCAGTGGGCCCATCTGGCTGGACGATGTGGCCTGCACGGGCAGTGAGTCAGAGCTGACACGGTGCAGACATAGCGGTGTAGGATCCCACAACTGTAATCACGGTGAAGATGCTGGCGTTGTCTGTGATAAAGGTATGGATATTAAATATGAATACGTACTGCATTATGAACCACTGTAGGAAAAAATGTGCTTAATTGTATTGACATCCTTGTAGGTGTGCTACTACCATAATTATCTCTTGCTTTTCTTGCTCTCTGTTTTTCCTCTTTCCCCATGCATTCTCCTCTTTAATCCATCACCCTGCAGTTTCAGAACTCTTAACGTGTGGCCAGGATCAAATCCAAATCGGCCTGCCACGGATTAACCTGGAATTCTCTGGGTTGGACGGATTCTCTGGCCACCTGGCCGACCGGCGGTGCTCATCTTTCACAGAGCGTAATGGGACAGTATGGTACCAAGTGGAACGTCAGGCTGACACCTGTGGGAACAGACTGACGGTGAGGATTTGTCTGCCAACTTGTCGCTGTTGTTACATGATTTTCTTTATTGGCTGTTTTCTCGCTGCCAAAAAAAAATAAGTCTAGTTTCTCCTATGATTTGTGTCTAGTCAGAATTGAGCTCAGGTGGCTACCATAGTAATGCAAAGCACTTTACAATGTTCATTAGAATCACCCATTCACTCGCCAATGGCAGAGGAAACTAAGCAAGGGACCATCCTCATATAGGGAGCAGTTTAGGGGTTTAGTGTCCCTTCCACACAAAGCCAGGAAAATCTAGGGATCGAACTGAGGCCACTCTCCTGAGCCACTGCACCTTCTCATTATAGAGTTTGGATCCTAACTTATTGGACAAAGATCATGTTATGAGTTCTTATGTAAAACCATGCATTGTGTTTTTAGCCCTGCTAGTAGTGAAGCTCTAAGGATGTCAGTGCGGCCCTTCTCTCCAAACAACATGCATGCTACCCTATTTGAGTGACCCCATGACCTTTCCTCTAGTGCCACCCTGAGGCCAAAATGTAAACATTGCACACAAGCTATTATCTCATAATATATTGATCAGATTGCAGGATCGCATTTCCTATCGCGCCAACCTTAGTCCAAAATGTGAAGATACCTACAAATATAATGGGTAGATTGCCATGAAACTTATCCGTAAAACAATTTGGTCCCAAACAAGATATCGCAAAAACTACTACCTAAAGGCCAGACCGCACCAATGCAACTAGTTGCAACTCCTTGCAACAAAACAGTTTTAAGGCCAGTCCACACCAATGCAACTCCTTGCAACTGCCATTGGGGATAATGGTAATTGGTTTCAAGTAGTTGCATGGAGTTGCATTGGTGTAGACTGGCCTTAATATGTTAGCTTTTAATCGTTGTCTTTTATTACCTTCTGATGTACAGATATACAGGTAATATAACTGGTACATTTCAGTCTTATTGTTTAATCATGTGGTGGATATACTGGTACTTTCTTTCCAGCTGGCTTGATAATGCACTCGACTGACCAATAACCTTCTGTCTTTCAGACCAACAGCACCCACGCCATCTACTCCAACATTTTGTTTGTCTACCCTGAAAACAATGTCTCATCTCACGTGAGTTTTCCCTTCTCCTGTGCCTATCCGCTGGACACAGACACCAGCCTAGATGTGGCCATCAGACCAAACCTTCAGTAAGTAACCCATTTTCAAAGTTGCTACTGACAGTGAGAAAGCAATTAATATATCAAGAATCTAAAATATCCACATTAAGAGTGCAGATGGCAGCTAATTAAGGTCATTCTCACTGCCCTTCATTGCACCAAAATGACATCCACAGTGTAGACATCAGACAGTTAAAACAAATCTAAATAAGGTACTTATTACATATCAACATATTAGTTGATCTTGACCATTGCTCCTGAGGGAAATTCATTGTTCTAATGGCCACTAATTGCTGCAATACACACAAACTAGTGTAGGCAATTAGATTTCTGGCTTCAATTTGTATCTTAACTGTCAAGCTTCACTCAAAGCCTATGTTATGTATTAGTATAGCACATTTTATTTAACCAAAAACCGACAGGACAAAGGGGGAAAATTAATTCATAGGAAAATAATCCAAATTTCTTCTCTGCTATGTTAGAATGGAGCAGAATAGCAGATAACAGTTTAATGCTATTTTCCTTGACAGGATTGAAGATGCCATTTCAGGTCTGGGTTCACAAGCCAGCGCTTTCATGTCCTTGTATCAAAACTCCAACTACACAGAGCCTTACCCAGCAGGCCCAGTCACACTGCCAGTGGGCTCTGCCCTGCATGTAGGAGTATCTGTGGGGGAAACGGATCCAAGGTTTACGGTCGTTCTGGACGACTGCTACGCCACTCATTCGTCGAACCCCGATGACCTCATGCGATACTTCCTCATTCAGAGCAAGTACGTTTCATTCCTCAGCCTCAGGAAATGGTTTGTTCCCACAATGAACACGAATGAAAGAGAGGGTTGGGTGGGGGCAGCCTGGCACTAGAGTCGGTCTGAGACTGAGTATGCTCCAAAAGTCTTTCAATATTTGCATACTAAGCGCTTACTAAGCATTTCTATTTTTATTGGCTCTCATTTGAATGTGCAATGCTAGAATTGTCCATCCCGCGTCAATTGCCCACCAATCAATTAGCTACGTATCAATTGAAATAATGAGGGATGAAATAGTGAAGTGTCATGGGCCTACAACCTGACTTTTCCCCAGGTGTCCTAGCGACCGTCGTCAAGTGACAGTGGAGGAGAGCGGTTCTTCCCTCCGGGCCCGTTTCTCTGCCCTGCTCTTCCTGTTCCAGGGAAACTACAGAGATGTCTACCTTCACTGCAACCTCCACCTGTGTGACCAGAGCGCCTCCTCCTGTTCGCCCGTAGGTGTCACTCTATGCCCTCTCAGACAGTTAGTCAGTAGCACTGCAAATGGCATGTGAATGGAGATGTTTTGAAGGTCTGTTGCAACTCCTAGACACCATCTGGGCTTACAGTTGAGCACATTCACCAATTCTCAGATATCTGGCACTGGCTTCCAGTGAGTCACATCATTTATTTTCCAAAACACATCACTGACTTGCCTTTACATTATGAATCTTTGAGAAGTCACAAGTCCTCTGGGATCGGTCTAATACATTTGAAACACAATCACAATCAAAACGGAGTACTTTTAAAGCAAAAACATAACGTTCAAATACAAATGTTAATCTCATCTACATTATCATCTGATTAATCCCTTGATGCAAAATGTTGAACTGCATTGAGCTGATAGAGTGCAGCTTCATTAACCTACTGTATAGCTGCATTTAATGCCTCTTGTTTTTATTGTATTCCTTCTATGCTTTATGTCTCTGTAAATGTCTTTAAAATACCCTTTCTAAAGCACTTTGAATTGCCTAAAAATTGAACTTGTCCTGCTCATATTCCTTTGCCTTTCACAGGTTTGCTCAAGGAGGGAACGTCGCTCTGTTTCCAGACCCGTACCCTTCAAGCCCCTAACTATTGGGCCAATCACCTGTAAGTATCAATAATCAACAATGTAACCATTGGGAATACAAGAATCTGAAATACTGACAATGTTAAGTTAACTAAATGTGTTTTTTCTCTTTGCTTTTGATCTTCAGGGGACACACTAGTGGAGTGAACTTTGGACATCTTTAAATGACTCCAATATACACTATACTGTAGTTTATATTATATTATTTTATATTGCATTTTAATTGTAGGTGTTGTTTGATTCATTTGACTACAAAAACTAATACGGTGTGTTTTCCAGAAATTCTATTATTCTCAGCTTCCCTAAGCTGTCCACAATCCAATGAGTATTTTGTTTTGGCTATTTTGTTTATTTCTCTTACAAAAATAAATAAATAAATGAAAACATTTTTTTTTAAATGAGTTGTACTTTTTTCTTATAAGAAAACAAATCACAATTTGATGAATGAAATAAAGTGAAATACATGACTAATATTTTACCAATATCAAAATGAATATGATTTCTATTGTATGTCTTGATGATAAATTGAATACATAGGACCACAATGGAAACAAGTCATCATTGTGTTATCCTTTTAGGCATTGCTTGCGTACTGTTTGCAACTTGTTAATACAGTATTCAATCAATCAATCAATCAATCAATCAATCAATATGTAGCTGCTGTAGTCTAAATGTATATGAAATGTTGTAATCTTGGGTTTTGTAACACATGTAAATAATTTATCTTATTATATTAAGGGTGACATTGTGACACAGTGCTTTATATGGTCAATCCTAGGCAAGGCTAGGCTTGAATATGCATTTTCAGAATGCTTGTTAAAGTGTGTATCTGCCATTGTTAACCATGTAAGAACACTAACATGTCAGCACTGCTTAAGGGATTCCATTTCTCAGGGAAGAGACAAAGGGATGACAGTAGCGATATGTCTCTGGGGTTAGAAACAACAGAGTGAGTGAGGTTATTGTTTGGAGTCTTTGACAATTGAATATTCCACTCAAACTAAGAAGAGCTCACTTGAACTTTATACATAAAGATGTCAAAGGCACCTTTTCCATCTATAATTATAACATTTGCCATCTACTCTACAGTGTATTTATAACAACGCGACACTGTCATATAGAGAACAAAAGGGGTGAAAAAGAGAATAAAAAAGCCCTGCAGGGTTTGATCTACCACAGCGGACCTCTGGTCAGCATCCCCCTCCAGCTGTGGGAATCTGCCACCTACAACACAGGGAAAAAAAGAAGAAAAAAAAACTGTATGTACGATATGCACTACCCCAGAAGATCTTTATTTTACATCGTCGTCGCTGTCAGGTTTAGGAAAACTGTTGCTTTTCAGGAAATGGAAAAACACAAAAAGTTGAAATACGAGGATCCTGCCCAACCACGATGATACCTGGAATCAGGAGGACAACAGATGGCTGCTTAACATGTTTCCATGCAGATAGTCTCTCACCTGCATTCTCTTGTGAAGGAACCTCAGTTTCTGGCTGAGAGAGTCGATCTCCTGAGAAGACAGAGAGGACATTCTGCGGTTCGACTAAAGCTGTATGCAGAGGACACATTTTACCCACAGAGATCAATAGAGTACAAATTAATTAGAGATACAGGTATCAAAAAAAGCTGACGATACTGCCTAAAATGCTGGTATCAGTATCGGCGAGTATGACAGTCTCAGTAATTTATGAAATGATGATATGTCATTTACAGTCATCAATTATTTTGTATTTTGAATGCTTCAGTTGATGTTGCATTACTGTTTTATACTCTTACTGTACTATTTACATTATTATTTTACTAACTTCAATGCACTTCAATAATAAAGGATTTTTAATCTATTCCTAGATCAGTGGTTCTCAAACGTTTTAATTTCACCCCCCATAACTCTCAGAGTTTACAGACCTGTAAGGGTCCACTTGGAACCCCCTCAAGAAACCCTGAGGGTCCCTGGACCCCACTTTGAGAGCCACTGTATTTTTTTAAAATTACACACTGTATCGGATCAGTAGTCGGTATCGACCAATGCGCAAGTAATGGGTATCATATCTGAATCGGTATCGGGAAGGAACAAAATTGTAACGGTACATCTCTAAAATGAATTACATTTTTGTTCACGTAACCACATTAACCCTGGTGTCCTTATTTTCGTCATTTTCAAGATTTTTCCAAATCTTTCAAAAATAGCAGATCTACTGGCTCACAGCAGCGTGTCGTGACAGCACACGACAATAAAGCGTTTTATCTAGTTTATTAATGTGCTTATTGGAGAAAGTGCAGGGACAAAAATACCTGGTTGAGTTTCTCATGATGTCTGAGTTTGATTTGAGGCAGGAGATCCTCCAGTCTCTGAATCTAAATAGAGAAACATTGTGTCACGTTAATGTTTATTTGTATTTCTTTTACAATATGAAACAAGCAATTACTGTCAATGTGTGCTTGCCTGAGTTGCCTCTATATTTTCCTTGTCCCTTCTTTGTCGCCATGTCATGTCACATTATAATATAGCTGTTTCCTGATCATTAAAACTCTGTTTAAAATCGCAATTATTTTTGCCACAATAATCGTGACATGTCATTTTCATATCGTCCCATCCCCAGAGATAGGTAATATACAGAAGTTCTGTATACTGACTAAATTTGGGGGGAAACAACAACGATTACAATGTCATCGTTTTGAGTGCAAACCCTTATTGTTTGTGATGTGAGTAAGCTGGTGACTTGCAACTGTATGTGTTGAACACATTTAACTATTTAACTTCACAATTAATTAAGCATCAACATTATGCCTGTTTACTACTGTTTATTATACAATATGGTTTAGTGTGCTGTACCCTCCTGTCAATGGTCTGGAGTCTGGTCTTCATACTCTTGTTGATCATTGTCATGGCAACCGTTCTGGGTTTGGGACGAACTGTAAACACAGAATAAACACTGACAGCATGCTGACCATATCTTTCCTTATGTACCGTCTTCAATAAAAAACAACAGCAACAACAATTAATTAATTAACCAATGTGGCAAGTAATTGGATCATAAGAGAACACACAGATACACAGCCTCACATTAACATAAATGTGACGTTGTATCTAAAGAATAAGGTATGTGTGTAAGGACCTGTGTGTAAGGACCTTAACATTTCTCCAGTATACCAATGTATAATTACAAGTAGGTTAAGTGATTTTTTTTTGTTGAACTAAGTGTTAAATAGCTCTATATTCTGATCGTACTCATTGCTATAGAGTGTTTGTTCAGTAACAGGAGTCGCCATGTCTCTCTCCAGCTCTTTATTAACCAGAAAATGCATTTTCAGGTCGGGATACTAATTTTATCCAATTAGGATAGAGAACTCAGACAGGACACAGATTAGACAAGTAAAATTGGAAGTGATGACACAAAGAAATGAGCAGACAAAATTGGAACACTATAAAAAATGAAGCTGGTACTGATTGTCTGAATTTTTTAAACCCACCTGAAATTTTATTTTCTGTTCAATGAAAAGCTGGAGAGACTCCCGTTACTGAACAAACACTCTATAGCAATGATTACCATCAGAAAATTGTGTTTTAACCAAAATATGTTTTGTTTTAACCACACAAAAAAAGTCACTTACCCTACCTTTAAACATGCTGAGAATGTTTGGTACTGTATATTATATATCATATACCAGACAAGCTGGTTCATATCTGCATAAACAATGAAGAGAACATCAGTCGAGTTAATTCTCACCATGTTGGAAGATGTTGGCGACTTCTAGCACGTATGGCCTATAATGAAGACAATGTGTCAAAATCAATATCAATGCAGAAATTCTGCTTTAAAGCACTTCTCTATAGGCTTGCTTTTATGTAGAAGGAATATCTTACATGTTTGTACATTTGTATAAAGCTGTCATCTGTCAAACATATTTATTTTGTCTTGGAAAGAACTTTGTTAGATCAGACACAGTACTAAGACAGTGGCAAGTCTAAAAACAAAAGTATTTCCAACCTAATCACAGCTCAGAGACGAGACTTCCATACTGAGAACAAACACATAAGGCTACATACTGTACCACTGTGAGACAGAACTTACATGTGCTTACTGTTGGCAGGAATAGAGCTGTTCAGGGGAATCAGATAGCCACGGTGGTTCCTTATCTGGAGAGACAGACAGTCAGATCACACACAGGGCCCTATCGTGTGCACCGCCTTACCCCTTAACTAAACTTGAGCCATATTTTACTATTTCGAAAAACGTTTTAAAATAGTTCAAGTAGCTGCATCGATACGTGAGCTTGTAGATCGGCTATTTGAACTATTTTAAAATGTTTTTCAAAAGTGAAAAATGGCTAAAACGTTTAGGGATACGGGGTAATGAGGCGCACAAGATAGGGCCCAAAGTGCCATAGCCTGTGCCATAGACTGGCCTTGTTTTTGTGGGGAAATAAAATTAATGCCTTACCTTGAATGTGATATCAGCCATGTTCAGCCCAAAAGTGCTGGCAAGGATCTTAAAGGACAGAACATATAGTTTAGTTGATTGGACAATTTAAAAGACAAATAATATGATGTGCACTTTGTTAAGGATAAAACACGAAGTCATAGACTCATTTCCCATATCGTCACCTTATTAAACTAATGGCCTAAGTCATTTTTTCTAGGTTTTCAGGAAAAAAAAAAACTGATCCAGAACAAAAGTATATGATATTTCTTAATCATTTCACCCAAAATGTTTATAACAAATTATGACTATTTAAATAGAAATAACACTGTCTGTCAGTTATGTAACATAAGAGATTGAAATAGGTTTAAATAGGATTAAATCTGACTTAGGCCAAAATAAAAAACAAAACAAATTACAAAATGGCCTAAATCAGTAAATAATTTGGCTTAAGTCACAAAAACATGTGACTTAGGCCAAACAAAAGGCCTATTTTGTCCTAAGTCACACTAGGGAGTTAGGCCATTATACTAAAAGGGGTGTGAACAGCATGATCCTTTTCAATTAGGAGTTGGGCGATTTTACCAGAGGTGGCCAATGTCATGAGGACCTGACTTAGGCAAAAATATCATTTCCTCAAAAAATGACTTAGGCCATTAGTTTAATAAGGTGACGATATGGTCCTTGCTAGAACCTGGGCGAAATGTTTCTATATACTGTATGCCACAATAATATGCTTTTAGTTTTTTAATGCATACTGACAAGCTCTGTCCATAGTCGTTCAACCAATGGCCCTTGAACATTGAACTTGAAAAAAATAAAAAATAAAAAATAAAAAATAAAAAATAGTAAAGTCGTGTATCATGCCCTTGCCACCATGTTTTGTGGTCATTTGTGTGTATCATTTTGAAAACCATGAATTAATGTAGTAAGGCAGGACAGCCACGGCAGTCATGTCTGAACATTGCAGAAGCCATCAATGGAAAACTGCAACATTGTGGCAGTGACCGGCCTGTTCTTGCTGTTGCTCCCCGATGCCATCTTGAAAAAGCAGGTGAAACAGTCACTTATCCTTCCAGACCCCTCTCTCACATTCACAATGTCAAAACCCCATCCACCACCCCAAACACACCCACCTGCTTCACCACAGCAGCCTCTACTGCTTGGGGAATGGACACTTCCTTCAAAGCCACCACTTTGTCATCTGAAATACAAGCCACAACGAAAGGTCAATTCTTCCACACAGCTTTTGAATTAGAATGATCTGCCAAGTAGACTTGAGACACAGACACACACCATAAAAGAGCACCTGTCTGCAATTTGTAGCTGGTCCTAGAAAAGTCCTCAAGCTTAGCACCCAGAAAGGACAACCCAAGCCCCAAATGTTTACTGTACATATACGTTCATAGCTACTAATGTTGATTATGTCTTGCATATTATTGTATATTATTGTATGTCTTTAAAATGTCTTCATGAATTGAATACACAGGACCACAATGGAAACAAGCCCCTAAGGCTTTTTGTGTTATCCTTTTAACAATCATTGTAAACCGTACCCCTCTCTCTCTGTGAATGGTACAGGTCTAATGCCACTCAAGAGGAAAATATAGCCCGGTTGCTATGGAAATGGTTTTGTGTACATATAGCATTCAAACAATGAAACAACCTTCTGAAAGAAAGAAAAGCAGGCAGAAAGGTATACAAACCGTTTTTGTCTAGCCTCCGCAGTGCAATCCAAGCCTTTGAGAAAAGAGATTTGTCTAAACTGACATTAGACATGTTTTGTTCTGCAGGTCCGACACAAGTCGCACTTAACATCAGCAGCCTCCTCCTCTCACTTCGGAAATCACAGTCAAGCCCAGCAGCCCCATCAATCCTCCTGCGCGTACATGTGCGTTATTACGGTAATGGTGGAATTTCAGAATAAAAGCTATTTAGAATGTATTATTAACCCATTTAAGACCTGAGGCTGATAATACAAATGCCTTTTAAACCAAAACCAGTAGGCTAGTTCTCAGTCTTTTTCGTGTCAAGGACCTCCAAATTGATTGATATATATATATGGCTGCGGACCTCCATCTGGAAATGGTTTGTGCCAGGGACCCTAAGAAGAGCATATTTGTATTGTGGTCTAAAAAGACACCAGAAAATTCATACAGAAGAGAAACCCTACCACTGTGATCAGTGTGGGACAAGGTTCAGATGGAGAGGTAATCTCAAAAGTCACCAGAGGGTTCATACAGGAGAGAAACCCTACCAGTGTGACCAGTGTGGGACAAGATCCAGCACAACCGGTGGTCTAAAACAACATCAGTGCATCCATACGAGAGAAGTTTCCATTATTGAAGTACTCTAAGGTTAAAGAATCATGAGGATTCACACAGAGGGAAATCCTTTTACTTATGAAGTGGAAGTATCTCCAACACACCCATACAGACATATGAGCCAGCTCCTTCCAATGTACATACTGTACAGTGGAAAAAGCTTTGATCATTTATGTGAATAAACATTAATGAAATCACAGAGAAAACCTACGAATACAAACAATGTGGGAAGAGTTTTTGATGGAGTAAAGCATTAAAATGTTATCGGTGAAACCACGAACACCAGGCTTTGGACAATGTAGAGATACGCTCACTGACACAACCCTGCACGGGTTTAACATCACCCGCGGGTCCAACGGACGTTTTTTAGTTCAGTACATAAGAAATGTCATCAATAAAAAATCATTTTTCAAAATCATGAATGAATTCAAAAGAATCTAAGAAATTCCAAAAACGTGAAAGACTTTTAAGAATAAGTGAAAATAGCAGATATTCAAGCTCACAATGTGTCGCATCATGACACATTGTGAGTTTGTAGATCTGCTATTTTCACTAGTTTTGGTCCCAGGGAGACATCACATTTCAATTTTGGGTCTCGAGAAAAAGGTTTGGGAACCACTGTGTTACGATAACAGTGGAATTCCAGAATAAAAGCCACCTTTAAAACTTTATTATACTAAAAATCAGAAATGTATTAATTCCACTTGTCTTGTCTCTCACAAAATATAACATATTCTGACCTTGGATGTAAAAAATTAAGCAATTTATTCAACAACAAAAAAGTATTTGAAGAAAACACGGAGGCCAACTGGGTGCTCACAGGAGATAAAAATGTCCGAGCACTCAAAACGTGGAGCAGAGGAAGTAAAGTTAAAACTCATGTTATTATATAGAAATTGCAAACATGTTTTTACCAGTTGAGGTCTTCATCGGGGTGAGGACTGATGAAGACCTTAACTGGTCGAAATATGATGGCAATTTTATAGAACAACATTTGTTTTAACTTTACTTCCTCTGCTCCACATTTTGTGAGTGCTTGGATCTCCTCTTCTTTTTTAAAACAAAAAAAGTATCACCATAGAATTCACATGGGAGAGAGAGTCCTTTCAATGCAACAAAAACAAGTCAACAGAAACACTTGTCTGTTGAAACCAGTGCTGATTCTTCTTCATTTTTCAGGCTAGGACTGACTGGGTCGCCTCAACTCTGAAAGAAACAGGTGGATAATTAACAGATGCACGGATGCTGAAAATAGCTGATCTATAATGCCAAGACATAGGCCTAGTGAGCTTGTAGATCTGCTATTTTGCTGAAAATGACACCGTCGTACGAGTATAAAATAAATAATACACAGCATGTTTACTGAATATATTCACTTTCCATTCCTCTATAACTAACTATTTATTCATCATTCACGGTTGAAAAATAAATAAAACATATTTGGGCACATTTATCATATTGTCGTTGTTGGGCAAAAACCTTGTATGTTCATATTTCATCTTTTAGGGTTTTTTCATACATTCATGCCCTATTTTAGACTGTGGCACAAAAATAGATGATCTACAAAATTCATGTGTTGCATCGTGACACGTTGTGTGAGCTTGTACAGTAGATCTACAATTTTTGATATTTATTTCGCCTACAGCATAATGACTTGCCCAAAATAGGAAGTCGGGTTGAATGCGGTTAGTTGTTGTTGGGTTATTTGTCACTGTACATTTGCACAGTTAAGTCTTTGGGTTTCATAAATCGTTGCCGTCAGGCAGAAACCAGCAATTTTTCCGCATTTTTGCATTTTTATTTCTATAAATCAGTGCTATTGAACACCCTTTACGTCTGTGTGTTGAGTACAAAAATATTGAACCAATTAAAAGTATTAAAAAGCGCTTCTGACAAAACCAGCTAACTCCATTGGATCCTTAAACTTTCTGCTAAACCCGCTAACTCCACCAAAAGGGGGTGGAGTTAGCTGGTTTTGCTGAGTCCAGGCTCCACCCCCTTTTGACCTCCAACCTCATTGGGAGCTTGTTCTTATATATGACATTTTGGAGTTAGCTGGTTTCTGCCCGACAGCAGAGAAATATTATACAATTAAAAGTATTAACAAGAGCTTGTGACTAAATAACCACTGTATCCACATTGGTTCTTTTTTCTATTAACTGAAAAGTAACGTGTTGAACTTGTACATACTATACAAGGTTACTGCAATACAGCGATAAAATATCGCCTCTGTCGGGTGGGAACCTCATATGTCTAAAACGGCTACTTTTCAGGATTCAAATGTATCAAAAGTAGCAGATCTATGCTTTTGTGTATGATCTTGTAGTATGATCAAGTAGGGCGACTTTACGAGAAAACACAAAAACTTAGAATATGGAGATAAGAGGTTTCTGCCGGACAGCAACGATAATATGACTGCCAGAGAACGGGCCTCATCATCATCATCATTATGTTCCTGGTGTTCTTTTTTGCAGATTGAGGCTTTAACCTTTGCTTTTATGAAATACCCGGGACCATTAGGATTTTATTGAAGATGCCTCTGACACAGGTAATTATACTAGTGTGATCAATTCAAGCACTCTTTTATCCTTTAATCCTATTGCTATCGAGCTTGTGGATCTGCTACTTTTGATGCTTTTGTGTGACGCTGTAGTATGATCAAGTACGCCGTTAACTTACGAGAAAACACAAAAAGTTTGAATGTGGCGATCAGAGGTTTCTGCCGGACAGCAACGATATTATGACTGCATCCTCATCAAGGTGTGGAAAAGACAAAATAGCCACTCTTGTGTCTTTACCGGGGATTTCGTGCGGCCAGAATTCCTCACAGGCAGGGCATCGTGGTTCTGCTCTTCCTTTAAAGTATCTGGCTACACATGGGTTGTGCATCTTTGCTTGACATGTAGGATTGTCACACATTTGGCACTGAAAGGAGGTCATATTCATACAATGAGGCCTCATACATTCAAATACAAGACAATGACGTTTCACACAAATCAACAATCTCTTCAAAGGAGCCTGTACAGTAGTTTATAGTTCGTTGAAACTTTGAAGATACTGTCATAAGGTTACATTTTCAAGGTTTCTTCATTGTTACATCTTGTGTACGGGTACATAAATGTTGCTCACCGAAGATAGCAGATCTAAAAGCTCACAATGCAACGTGACGTGTTGTGAGCGTGTAAGATGTGCTATTTTCGGTGAGCGACACCATTGTGTGAATCAGGCTTAATTCCTCTCATGTCTCTTACTTCAACCTTGCATTTTTGTAGGTCACTCAGTATACGTATAAGTTTGCCTGATAAATCCTTATGTCCCTTTTGCTAAATTGCCTGTATAAACTGAGCCAGACAAATGTGAACTACTTAACTACAGTACAAGACAAAGCAGTAATGTACCTGCAAGCCGATGTTGTGGCAGATTTCGCAAACTTTGACCTGGTCTTGATACATTGTGCGGATGTACGGTTCCATCTCTATAATGCATCTGGTGGACAAAGTGTAGAAACCCTGTTTCTAAATAAAGACAGAAAAACAAACAAATCAATACAAAACAGGAAATGTCAATCAGTTGTATGTGCCATGGCCATCTAAGATCTGAACTAAACAAGGTTTTGGACCCATGCAGTCTATCAAAAACCATAAATCATATTTTAATATTAAAGCAGCACCAAGTAACTTATTTTTATATTAATACAATTTAGTTTTGTCCAATCTGTATGGTAGAGTATGTTAATACAATAGGGATGGTTGTATTTTGTCTCTGTGCTCTTCTATTGACACATTTAAATCGTGTCAAAGGTCATGTCTCACCTAGACACAGGATCTGACACAAATTTTGACCTGATGGTCAATTTATCACCTGAGCAGGCAGGCAGGCTCTATTAGCTCCATGGTTAAAATTCCAGCACTTGCGTATCTAATTAATGGTCAAGTGAAATGTCATGATCGTGAGAGCCCTACGTAGTAGTAGGTCTACATTGGATTGTTATGACATTATAGCTGACAATAAAATCCTCTAAGCATAAAATGTAGGTGTTTTTTTTACTTCCGGCACCTCACTGTTGAGCTCTATACTGTAGCTCCCAGGTAAAAAAGAACAAACCAAAAACTAACTTTAAAAAATTACATTCCGTTAATAGCATAAATAACCTGGATATATCTGCCAGAAATGTTAGTGTAGCATGTGGTTGCCAGTTTTGAAATATCTCTTTAACCTTGCAGCTCTGCATCTACAGTAACTCTGTCCCCTTCACTGCTAAGAGGGTGCATCCAGCGATGTCCTTATAGGTTTTCCTTGTTTTTTTAAAGCTCAAATCCATAAGTTTTACATATCTTGCAAAAGAGAAAGGTACAGTAATTGTAACAATGTCTGAACTACAATAAAGAGGGCGGCATATCTAGACTAGAGTCCAATCCAGTGCACCGTCTGCTTCAAGTGACTTGTCCTGCCTGACACCAGGATCTACACCAGGATTCAGCCATGACAGCCGTTCCTATAGATTTTTAAACTCCTGTCCATGAGTTCGTTATCGAGTGAATTCTGCAGAACAGGCTGCATATACACTTGTATGGTAAACTTGTGTAAAGTAAATGAACCCAAACAGTATTTTAAACATTTTTGCAGATATTTCCAGGTTATATTATACAGTAATACAGTAGAATGCTTCATACACACAAAACAAGCACCCTCTAGTGCATTGGTACCTAAAAGAGAAGTTTGATGTCTCCCCTGGTCCCAAACTAGTGTAAAATAGCCGAACTACAAGCTCCCTGTAATTTTCACTAATTCATAAAAGTCCACCAGGGGGGTCCCCACCTGGTTTTAGGGGGTTCCCCAGATGACAGTGAAGTGACACTTTAAGGACTAAAGACTGGTCAAACATTGGCCAAATTGTCAAATATTATAAGAAAGAGGCAAAAATTGCAGATCTACAATGGTGTGAGCTTGTAGATCTGCTATTTTCACAATATTTATCCATGGAACTGAGTCAAACTAAATGTAATGCCTCAACTCCTACATTCCAAGTGCTAATCAGGTGGGGGGGTCCCCAGTTCAAATATGATTATTTTGGGGGGGTCCCCAGTTCAAATAAGATTATTTTGGGGGGGGTCCCCAGTTCAAATAAGATTATTTTGGGGGGGGTCACGGCCTGAAAAGGTTGAGAAGAACTGCAATGCTCTAGTGGACAGAAATGACACATTGCGTCTTTCGAACCTGACTGAGCCACTTGTCCTGTACGAGTCGACTCAGCAGGTGCTCTGTGTCGCTCTTCTTCAGCTTCTTGGTCTGCATGCTGTCAGTGCTGTTCAGGATGTCAGTGGAAGAGGCTGTCCCATCATCAGATCCCACAATGAGGTCCATCTGAAACACGCGCACACACACACACACGTTTACGTCCTATTATGCAATTTGTGAAACAGTGTGAAAGGAGCCCCGCACACAAGCCGTGTTTCCTAAACAATTAACACGATATGTAAAACGATGATGACTTACTACTGTAATCATATTGTTCCTGCTGTTCTACATAAGACATCACAGAATGAGGCTTTAACCTTTGCTTTTATGACATTTATGGAACAACCTTCTAAACATTATTGCTAGTTTGACTACTTCAAATGCTCTAATCTTGAAAATAAATAACAGAAAATAGCGTGGCAGTCGGATTGAGAGCTTGTCGATCGGCTATTTTCGCTGCGCAACATGCTTTAATGAAAGACAAACTGGCTTCTATGGAATCCAAAGGACTGAAATCAGTCGCGGCGACTGAGAACTTTAATCCATGCAATTGGGGATGTGACATTTAAATGGTCAACCACAACTAATAATCTTACATAAATGTAACTCATACCAGACGCTAGCAGTGTTACATTTGTTTTGTTTTTCAGGGTGACCATCAGCAGTTCTCAGACTGTATTTAACTCATTAATCCATTCTGCCAGTGTTTCATTCAAATTGGACGTGCACTTCTTTGAGGTGCCGACGTGCACCCGCATTGGTAAATGGTTCCATTCATATAGGCGCTATGCTATAAGTCAATGTGCATTACACACTGATGGTGGAGAAAAACATGAAAAGGCACCAGCCTGCTCATCAGGAGCATTTAGGGGTTAAGTGTCTTGCTAAAGGACACTTCTACACTAACCCAGAAGGGGGGGGGGATCGAACCGGGGAACCTTATGATTACCAAGCGGCCGCTCGACCTCCTGAGCCACTACCACCCCCAGTATTAACAATATAGACATGGGGTCTTCAACAGGGGGTCCGGGACCCCCAGGGGGTCCTCAGAGTAACTACAGGGGTTCTGCCAAATCTTTGTGTGATGGGGAAGATTAGCCGAAAATAGCCGATCTACAAGCTCACAACGCGAGACGGTCAAGTTGACTAAATATTGAGGGTTTAAAAGTTTAAAAATACACTTTAACACAAGTCCAACATATTAATAGAAGGCAAGGTCAAATAAGCCTATGAAGCTATCGATGAAATCTATCTAAGTTTAATCTGCAACACAATTTTAAACAGTACGTAGTGGGGGTCCCTGCTTCATCTCTCTCTCAGCTAAGGGGTCCATGGCCTGAGAAACGTTGAAGAACCCTGGCATAGACAGCTGAACTGCGTTTACTCTGTCCAGAGCTATGATATGTGCATGGCAATATTAATCCTATATTCAAATTGGCTTGACGGAGGGCCGGCCGTATTATGCCACATTTACTCAAATAGAAACTACATTCATCCTTAATTAGCTGAAGGAATTCTGTGGTGTGGAGTTCTCACAGCTTGCCATAGGAAGTCGTCATGAGTCCTGATGTGCTATAATGTTCATGAGATGTAAGTCATGAACGGTTGTGGATAAATGTGTCCACAAGAACTGTGATGTTATTTTTGTAAGCGTTCAACTCACCGTTTTCCTGAATAGCTCCAGTTCATTGTCAGCATAATCTGACGACATCCTGGAGATGTCCGTCTCAGCCATGTTCACCTGGGAATCAAGTCAACACACTGTTGGTCTCGGTGGCAAGTACATTTTCTATTTAAGATGGCCTAACATTATTTAAGTCAGGTTTTTCTTTTCAACCTTAGCAGTATTTTCCTAGTTGTTGCCATAATGCTGTTATGACAAAAACTGCACTGTACTTCTTTCAATGTTCACATGCTGGAATTACCATTTGGATGGGGCCACACATGAGATATACTGTATAAAACAAATGTCATTCAACACTACTTATAAACTGCAATCTTCTGATTATAGCATAGGCTGTTATTACTATGCTATTCCAGGACGTGCCGGTAGATAGTCAGCTAATGCATTAATCACATCCCTTGTATGCTTCTGGCTGGAGACCTGTGTTTCATCATGACTTCCCCCTCTCAGCCCTCAATGTCCTGTCTCTTACATCTAAATAAAGCAAAGCTGTATGATAGAAAGGTAAATAAATAAATGTATGTTTTAGCCAAATATCACTACTTTATTCAGGAAAATCCTATACCATTCTCCATCTTCTTTTCTATTTCTAAAACCTGCCTTTACCATACGTGTAGATGGCAGCACAGCCTCTCTGGGTGGTAACCAGTCATCTCCCATACAAATGCTTTCATGCTCAGTTTTAAATCAACAGGATTTTGCCTGTATATGAGAATAAAGGCCAAGCTAAAAGACATTTTTACATGTCCTTTAATTAATAGATTTTAATGAATAGATAAAACATCAAAACAAACAGCACAGTGGTGCATTTAGATCAGTGACTAACCAAGGCGTAATACTGCAGACCGTCCTCTTCAGACATTCCCTTCCTGATCTGCATGAACAGGGGCTGCAGCGGAGCGTTGATGGTATCAATGAACTGATCCAGTCTGTCCGGAGAGTAGGTTGCTGCAACAAACAAGTGGACATGATCATGAAAGGTTTACTTGACGATCAGTTGTACAAATAATTGTGATTAAAGGACAACTTTGTTTTTTTACAACCATGGTTTATATTTTAGCTTGTAATTAAAGTGAATAAAAGATGAGTGTTATTTTTTTTTTCATTTACTGCTTTCTATAGTTTTAGCAATTTTCATATATATTTATTTATATATAGATATTTTTTACAGTGGGCGGGGGCATTCTGTCCGGTGGCTAAATATGCCTTTTTTATACAATAAAAAGGGTCCTGTGGTCTTTGATGGCCAGATGTGAGTTATTGGGGGCTAGAAGAGCTACTGTAAATAATAATAAAGAAAACGCCGGGTTATTGTGTAAAAAAATACATATTTACCCACCGGACAGAATGCCCCCGCCCACTGTAAAAAAAGATCGCGAAAATTGCTAAAAATATAGAAAGCAGTACATTTAAACACTCATCTTTTATTTACTTTAATTACAATCTAAAACATAAACCTTGGTTGTAAAAAAACAAAGTTGTCCTTTAAGGATGCAATTGTGTTTTTGACATCGAGCTTTGGAACCTAGAAATAAAGAATTACATTCGTGTTTGGCTTTTAGGTCTCGTAAATAAAACAAGATGGCAAATTACTTTAGTATAAAAAGAAATGACAGACATGTTGAATAACTTTATACTTTCAGAAGATTGTGTGCCAATCTACAAGCTTACAATGCGACCTGTTGAGCTAGTAGATCTACTATTTATGCATTTTCTTAAAAAATAAATAAACGTAATAAAACATAATAAAATGTAATATGTAATACAGAGGCTTGTCACAATTATTACAAAATGGCCTAATCGTATTTCTTTTAGATAATCGCAATTATTTGCATAATCGGCATAATCGTTTCCATGTTGAAAAATGTTCATATATTTTCAAACATTTTACAAAAATAGCAGAAATAGCAGATCACCAAGCTTACAACGCATCACTTAAATATGTCAGTAATTTCTTATTTATTTGTCATATCTGCCCTGTTCAATATTTTATTACGAAGCCTAAAAGGCAAAACAGAAAATTAAGTTTTTATTCATATGTTCCAATATAATTTGACAATATCCAGGGTCTATAGGCTTGTCTATTTCGTTTTACAAAATGTCAGTAAAGCCATTTGGAATCAAATGTTCAAGCACTTGAGGAAGAATTATACATTATACTATATTGTTGTTATGGCTGTTTATATCTAAACTTTGTATTTTACCATTACTTATAGTACTATATATAATACATTATAAAATGACATTATATTTGGTAGCCTGTAGGAGCCAAGATGTCTCTGATAGCTATTGTTTTTGTTACAGCCCGTCTGTTATGGTTCAGCTTGTCCTTGTAGCAGCTAGTATATATATATATACACAACTATGGTCTGAGCCCTGTGCTCGTGGGCAGAACAACCGTACCACCGATCTGTGTCAGACTGTGTGACTAACGTACTTCTCCTCATGATATCATGTACATTAAAGCATACCATCACCACCTAGAATATTGTCTCTCGACTCCCATTACCGCATCAATTACTGATTGATTCACAATTCCACGACACACTCAATTCAAGCTACACCACCTGACTTCATGATGTTAAATGGAACCACACTACACAGCGTACACCACACACACACACACACACACAGTTTGAGTGGCAGCCTGGCAGGTACACCCACGCATCACCTCAGAGACTTCTTCATACTGTATGTGCCCCAGGGACACATTAGCACATCATCATGAACTCTATACAATTCATGTACTCACCAGCACCACACTACATGACATCATACACACCTCATTCCAAGGACCGCAATGGAAAGAAGCTGTAAGCTTTTTTTACATTTTCCTTTTGATTATGGTGGGTCAGATGTATGTTGCATGTGACATACGTTTTATTTCATGATCAATCAACCATGCATAAAGCGAAAGTGTAAAGTTTAAGTATACATAAATCATCACACCGTTGTGTGCCTCACAGCAATGCTGGTGGAGCTTCCTCGCCTCCACCTCGTCGACCATGCCATTGGACATCATGGTTTGTAGGAACCTCCGATGGCTGTCAGTCATAGCTCGCGCCATATCTGGACTGTCTTTCAGACCAAAAATAACAGTGGTTATACAATAATCAACTTAAAGGTAGGGTAAGTGTTTTGCGTTGGTTAAAATAAGTGTTAAATAGCTCTATATTCTGATAGTACTCATTGCTATAGAGTGTTTGTTCAGTATTAGGAGTCTCCTTGTCTCTCCACCTCTTTATCAAACAGAAAATGCATTTTCGTTTCAGTTTCATTTCCAATTTTATCCAACCAGGACAGAGAACTCAATCAGGATACAGATTAAACAAGTGAAATTGGAAGTGATGACACTAAGAAATGAGCAGACAAAATTGGAACTGGAACACTATACAAATTAAGCTTAAAAATTGGTACTTTCTCCTGATTGGCTGAGATTTTGACACCTACCGAAAAATGTATTTCCTGTTTTTTAAAGAGCTGGAGAGACAGGGAGAGTCCTGTTACTGAACAAACACTCTATAGCAATGATTACTATCTGAATATAGTATTTTAACCTTTTAACAAAATACTTTTTGTTTTAACCAAAAAATATCACTTACCCTACCTTTAAATCACATTTTGAGGCCCGATATGGAATTGTTTTGCACATATAAATTACTTATATTAATATAAGTTATTATAACTCACATACATTCTTACAGACTTTAATTTGTAAATGGAAACAAAATATTCCATTTTGAACTTCCCCCATCATGATTGTTAACAATGTTAGTAACTACCAATATTTACAAGCGACTTTACAGAAAAAAGCCCAAAGTTGCTTATAATAAGCGGACTTGGCCACACAGTTTGTAATTTTTGGGACCCCCCAATCTGCACTTTAAAATCCTCAGTGTTAATTTAACTCTGAGAGTGTAAATAGACAGTCATTTGTCACAGCCTCGCTCAGCACGATTACATGGAGCTCCGGCCTGCCAGGCCGGGGCAGAGAGACCATCGTGGGACTTAAGACTAGTTATCAGCGCGGTGTCCCCGAGGGGTCCTTGAGGGGGTTCCAGGGGGTCTCCAGCAAAGTTGTTAGGAACCACCGAATGGACCTCAGGGGTCTGGGGACACGGGTCCATTTGGTTCCATGTGTAAACTCTTTAACACTAAGGATTTTACAGTGTAGATTGGGGGTCCCAAAGATCACAAACAGTGTTGCATAGTCTGTAAAGCGACTTTGGGCTTGTTTTCCTGTAAAGTCGCTTGTAAATATTGGTGCTTTAGGGGTTGCAGACAATTTTTTGGGCTTGTTTGCTAAAAGACAATAAAGTTTGACTGAGTCCATAGTTGCAGCAGGATCATCCACAACCTAAAAAGGCTGGGATTCCGAGGCTATCCACAACCTAACCTCACCTGCTCTGTCCCTCCCCTTCCCATACAGTATATGCATGCATAAACTGTAGGTATGTATATGCATCACTCACACACACACACACACACACACACACACTCCAGAGGAATATTGTCCAAATATTCCCTCACGATTGACAAACCGCTTCTTTTGGGGGCTTTATTTCATAGACCATTGTTTCTCTCATGAAATGTGGGAACAGCGATTACAAATCATATCAAATGGAGGTCCGTGGCCAAATGCGTATCAAACTGGGGGACCCCCCACCATTCATTGCAAAGGGTCCTTGAAATTAAAAAGGGTTGAGAATCAGTGGTAAACAGTTCAAAAACAGAGCAAATACAAAACACTATGGTACCATTTGTCTTCATTTAAATTAAGAGCGTCTGTCAAATCACAATGCTGCTGCTGCAGTCCAATTACGTAGTACACATAACCACGTTGACATTACATTTAATTGATTAATTCATTGTCTTGGCAAATGCTATTTTTTAGATTCATATTTGTCCCCTTAGTAGTGTTGCCATGTCCGCTTACTATAAGCGACTTTGGGCTTCTTTTCCTGTAAAGTTGCTTGTAAATATTGGTGGTTGCGGTTTTTGGGGGCTCGTTTCTAAAGTGTACTTGTTTATTAAGAATAGCTTCCAAATGTTTTAATTATTATTTAAACCAGCGGTTCTCAAATATTTTCATGAGCATGTTTTGTGCCAGGGAGCATTTGTGATGTTAGAATGTTTCAAATATTCCATATATTACACATTTTATTGCAAGAGTTTTTAAAAAATAGCAGATGTACAAGCTCACAACGCCTGGCACTTTTCAAATAGCCTATGTTTAAAGTGCTCATGTGGCCTATAGGTTGCTTCTTTTAGGCTTGTTTTCCTAGACCTGGTTGCTTATTTCTCTCACAAAATATGGCAACGCTGCTCCTCAGTTTAATCACTGAGGGGGCTACCAGGAAGTTTATAGCAACCTACTTGCTAGCATGCTTGCTATCCTTCATCACACCATGTCATAATTGTAAAACAAACCGAACTACTGTTTCGTTGGGTGGATACCAGTAACAGTAGTTAGCTTCCAGAACTTGAGTCGGTGCTTTTAATGACGCATTTTATTACTCACTTTCACTCGCTTTGTCCAACTTCATCAGCCTGCAGGAAGGAGCTGCAGTGAGTGCAGTGCGGCAGCAGCCCGCGCCTTCGCATGCGATACACAGCAATGGGTGCCCTATCGAATTCAGTGACCGGCAGGGGCGCGGTTTGAATATTTTATTAGACATAATGTAAAAACAGCACAAGTACAGTTAATAACATTTTTGACTAAAAGGTCTGTCCAAAAAAGGCCTTGCGGTCTTGTTTCCATTGAGGTCCTTGGTATTCAATTCATAGTTATATATAGTACAATAGTAGCACCAAATAGTTCAAATATCAACACAATAATACAGAAAAAATAACACTATAATACTACTACATTATATACTACAATAAACCTCATGATATTGGATAGAACTTGGTGGTATAGTAATTTGAGCCGTGTAGCCACTGCAAACATATTGACTAAATTACTAAATTACCGGTAAGTCTTACTAGCTGTGGACATGCCATTTACAGAGAGGATTTCTGATCGACACACACCAAGCAGAAAAGCACCAAACCATCTGCAAGTTGGGACACAGAATTGGGGTGTGCTACAACAATGGTACCCCAATACTGCCTCTGACATGTAGTGAAGTTTAAGTATAAAGTATCAAAAATAAATACTCAATACAAGTGTGAATACTAAAGTAAAATAAAAGTACGTAAAAATTGTACTTGAATAAATGTACTTGGTTGCTTTCTAATATTGCCAGTAGGGCAAGGAAGTACCTAACGCTTACATGTTATAATAATCAATATAATAATCAATGGCGGCCTGAAAGGGCTGAATTGTCCAAAGGAGTCATACGTCATAGTCCAAGATGATCCATGAAGTCCAAAATCCACATGGAAGCCCAAGTCATCTTGACAAACTGACTATGCTTCCATTAACTCAATTCCATTAACTCAATGACATAACAAAACTCAATGATATAACATCACAGTGTCAGTACACAGGTATTGAAAGACCTACAGTACATCCAGAATATGTGGAGGTCTCATCTGCAGAACACACACACACACACACACACACACACACACACACACACACACACACACACACACACACATACGTATTTTACATTGTGCATGCACATTTCTCTGGCCCACTTAAGGTTGGATTAATGAATCCAAGTTTGTTTCAATGGAAAAGAGAACAGCACAACTGTTCTGGAACGCGGCATCGGAATTCATTGCATCCAGTGCCATTTAATATGGAAACATGTGCAGATAAGTATCTCCAATGTACAATAGCGTATGGTTTGTGTTGTTGTGTGACGTCAGACCAGAGCTCTGCTAAACCAATATAAGTGAGTTGATGCAGAGGAACAGGGGGACAAGGATCTTCATCAATAATGATCAGGATAAAGATAGATGGACAGAGAGATAGACAAAGAGAGTGAGACATAAAACGAACTGTACAGTGGGTGCTTTTAGAAGACCACCTTAATAAAAAGGAGGGTGACACTGTCAAAGACATACAAAAGAAAAACAGCAAAACTGGATTTCCCTTTTGGTTTGTGACCCATGAGCCGTGACTTTGGTGTCAATAGTTTGGGACGGAATGTCTCTGTTGCTGATTTTCTTTTTCACAGTTGGGCTGCTAATCCTAATCCCTGTCTTTATCAGGTGGTATATATGTTATTTTGTAATCGTATCATGGTTCCAGAATGCATTAAATGCTGAAGTGAAGATCAAATCACTAGGGACTTGGACTTTGACTGAGATCCGGGGAATTAGGATCCAGTTTCATGCCCAGCACACACTGGTGATTGACAGAATTTGGATTTCAAGTAAACTTTTAAACAAAGACTTGCCACGGTACCTGGTATTCTGTGTTGGCAAAACCAGGGTGAGGTTTGATGTGCAGGTGCCACTTAGACCTCTTGTGAAGAAGAGTGAGTCAGGAGAAGTTCCCAAAACCCTACTGTTTCTTTCAAAGCTGCTGTCAATTCACATTGACTCTATCAATGTGGTGCTGCTGAACCTCACCCTGTCAAAATCTCTTGAAATTACTATCAAAGGAATTTCTATGTTACTTGACCACCGGAGTAAACGGTTGGCATGGGACCTTTCTGTGGGGCAGCTAAGCAGTGAAGTGGTTAAAAGCAATGTATCAGACATATGTTTTGCTGAAGTGTCCCTGGGCCTGCTGCTTTCTGGAGATGTGAGCTTGCCAGAAATGAAGCCAGGATGTCTGTCCCTATGTGTGAAAACTCTTAAAGCAGAGTTGCATGAGGGCCTCTTGCTCAGTGAGATTTTGTTACCCCCACCATCCTCAAAGAGCATACACAATGCATCTGCTGGTGAAAGCTTTGAGTTCATCCATCAGCTGATTCCCCAGAAGGTCGATGTGGAATTTGAGAACACCAATATAACTCTGCACTCAATGCACAGCCAAGAAAGATACCTAAATTGGACACTGAAGTCTCTGAAGTTGGCCTATGGGCGTGAGAGCGAGCAGCTTCTTTTTCTCTGTGCTGCTAGTAGCATGGAGCTCCTTTTAGAAAACGGACTTCTCTCTCAAAGTAGACAAAGAATATTTTGCCTGAACACCCTCAGGACTGATCTGCAGGTAAAATCAATAGATATCTCAGGGTCAGTCACAGTCAACACCTGCATAATCCACTACCGTCACCAGGACTTCTCTGGTTGGTTGGACCTACTTCCATGGGAAGAGCTCATTCACAGGACAGCAGTGCACAGAAAAGGTTGCTTCCCTCACCTACATGCCCCTGTGATGTTCAGGTCCTCTGTGTCCAATGTCAGTGTTTCAGTTGAGCTGGCAGACACCATACCATTTTCCCTGGGCTTCATATCAGCCAGTGCAGAACTGCAACATCTGCTTGATGATATTAAAATTAAGGACATCTCCATGGACCACTTCCGGTGGACGGTGGGCCAAGGTTTCCATATTCAACAGGCCCCTCACCCACCCGGGAAACATATATGGGGAGAAGCACTTATCCTAGACTCCCTCAGTCTTCAGGGAAGTTTCAACAGACCCCACATGGAGTCTGGCAGCCATGCTCCAAGTCTAAGCGTGCAGCTCAATTTGAAGGGATTCCAAGTGGAGCTCTCAGAGACCTACACGCTGTGCCTGTCTCGCCTGCTGTCCCTCTTCAGGCTGCCCAGTGACAAGAGTCCAGAACAATCCCATGTAGTCTCTGTGTCTCTGCTTAGTGATGAGACTAACCACACTCCATCCTCTGTCCACCTACCCTTGCTTTTCAAACTGAAGTGTTGTCTGGATGATGTCAATGTGTTCACATATTCTAATCTGGCAGGTGCTGTGTCTTTGCGGGTTGACACCTGTAGGGTCCAGTGTACTGGGAAGAGTTCCAGCGTATCTCTACAAGGTGTTAGTTTGTCTCTACTGAAGACACTCAGGAAAAATATGGACACTTGTTACTCTGCCTCACAAACCTCAAAACCTGTTCTCCAACTTACTGCCATAGCCTTTGATCATAACTCTACCGACTGGACTTTAGAAGTTCAATGTGAGGAGGAGGAGCTCAGTGTGGAATGGACACCATCTGACCATATGTTGTTGTACCAGCATGTGACTGAAGCGTGTGCCTGGTCGACCATCCTTTGTGAAGAAAAGGGTCCGGACGATCCAGTCAAACTGACAGGCGTTGAAAGATCATCAGGCCAGGGCAGGGACATGTGTGTATGTGTCTATCTCGGTCACACACACCTGAGGGCCCACCTGAGTGAGTTGCACTACATCATCCTGCACACGCAAGCCTTCTCCCTCTCAATGGATGCCAAGTCCGTCCACATGCACTCATCTCATCTGCACCTCAACTTTGATGGCAATGACATATTCTCCTTCAAAGAGCTCGACGTCCAGACGCACCAGGAGCCACCAGCAGATATGCAGCTGCACAGAGACCCCTTCCCTTACCTTATCACCCCGCAGAACCCCGTCTGGGTCTTCACCTGCCCAAGCCTGGCTGTGGAGTTCCCGTACAAGTACAATCTCTCTGACACGTTCGACAAGGCCATCAGTATGCAGAAGTGGCTTAAGACCATGCACAGCTCAACAAACACATCCAGCATCACCCAAAGACTGCCACCTGATCTCGTTTTCAAAATCAGCCAGTTCTCCTTTGTCTTCCTGGACAACGTTTTCGAAACCAAGCTGCACGACAACTACGAGCTCATGAAAGATGAGAGCACAGAGATCACCAAGCAGCAGCAGCTGCTGGACAAGGAGATGCGCAAGCAGCACGGGCAACTGCTGCCTGCCAGTACAATCAAAGAGGTGTACACGTTGCTGGACAAGGAGAAAATGGAGGTCTACATTAAGCGCTCACGCCTTCTCTATGCTAACACGCCCATGAGGAAGTCCCTCTTAGACTGGAGGGTGTCAGATCTGGAGCTGGTGGTCCTGGCCGACGACTCACTACATGGGCCAGAAAAAGTGAGGCATCAGCTGAGGGATATCGATGGGATCAGTCCCTTCCCCAGAGAAGGACTCCCTTTGGTGGTCCAGTGGTGTCGTGTTGTCAAGCTTAAACTCGGTGCCTTCATGGTGGCAATTCGGGACTACCCACGCAACCTGTTTGAGATCCGAGATTGGGAGCTGTCAGGACGTCTCATTGGCGCACAGCAGGATGGACACGGACAGACTTATTGCAAAGACGTTTTGCCGCTTGGCTCACCGTGGGGAGACGTGACAGTCAACAGAAATTTGCTGCCACTCAAGTTCTACCACGACTTCAAATCTAACATATCACTGTACACTATTGTGTGGGGACCATGTTGGCACCCTGCTTGTGCTCTGATGGGCCAGTTGCTTCAGATACTGACAAAACCCCCAAAGGATCCTTCACCTCCCCTGGCTTGGTGGGACAAAATACGTTTTCGGCTGCATGGACAATGGGTAATGGATATTGATCATTTCAACCTTCACCAGCTGGCTACAAAGGACCCATACAATACAACTGAAAATATGCACTGGGAATGTAATAAGTTAAACTTTGTCTGGAACCCTGGGCAGTTTACTTTCAAAGGGGACATGGATATTAATGTCAGGACAGCCTCAAAGTATGATGACATCTTTTTCCTACACCTGCCCAATCTACACATTACCCTCAACCTGCTGTGGCTCTGCCAAGGTAACCCCCATGACCATCATGCTGTAATGCTCTGCTGTGCAGAGAGTGTTACATATAAGACCTCAGGAAACTGTCATGACTCCTACAGAGCCTTCCGCTCTGAGAACCTCAACCTTGACATCTCCATGGAACTTAACCAACACTCTGGTACAGAGCCTTATCAGCCCAGGATCCTGCTGTACAGCAGCACACTGCAATGGATGCAGACATTCTTGGCCACTTGGACCAGTGTTTCTTGGCCGATCTGCAGAGGCAAGCTCTTCCACAACCTCACGGCCATTGGGAAGAAGTTAAATCAACATTTCAAGCAGTTATCCTTCACTGCTGCCTTCCCTCAACTACAAGTGTGTTACCAGGCCTCCCCTGCCCAGCAGAATGGTATCCAGGCGGAGTGCAAGAAAGGACATGTCTTCACCACAGGAGCACTGACACTTATCTCACCTGCTAGTATTGTGAAAAGAAGACCGATCTCAGAGTGGGAATTGACCCAGATGGTTAGCAAACTAACAGAGCTAACTGTCCACCTGATGGCCTCCACTTTGGATGAAATGGCTGCCCACCAGATGAATGCCCAGGTGAACAAGTCTCACCTGCTCAGTCTGTCCTCACTGAGCTACCAGCGACAGAGAAACCAAATGGAAGAGGTAAGTGTTAGCGATGAGAGCAATGCCTACATACACAAGCTGTGCTTGGTGGACTTGCGCGCCTCCTGCACCACCACAAATAGGAACATAGCCATTGGGCTGTTTGATAGCTATAGAAATGCGGCTGTGTTGAAGCGGAACCTCTCCACAGAAGCTCTGAACAGTCTGTGGATAGACACTCAGTTGCAAGCCAAGAATTTCAAATGTTCCAAGGGGTTAGAGGGGGTATCCTCAGAAGAAGACCCTTGTGTGAGCGACCAGCTGTGTGGCATCGCAGCCTCTCAGACTGACGACATTTATAAGCGCAACTGGCTCATTGAGTTGGTCAACTGTCAGATGATGCTACGTGGCACAGAGACGGCAGGCAGTGTACTGACTTCTGCAGCCAAGGCACAGCTGTTTCAGCATGAACATCACCCAGCTTGGTACAGCGACACTCTCAAGCAGAAGACCACCTGGACTGGCAGGCTGAATGACATGCAGTACTTTGCCACCATGAAGTCCAATCCTTCTGAACATGAGGAAAGGCAGCTGTGGATAGAGGTGAAAAACATAGAGAAGCACACGCAGGATAACCTGGTCTCTGTGCTAGAGGAGATGGACAGTGGCACTGACCAGGCTGTGCGAGGAATAGTCAACACCACCACAGACTGGAACCAGATCAAAGAGGCCCAGCAGTTGCAACGAATAATCTCCCCCTGTCACTGCCGTATGTACTACATCAGCTACAGCCATGACATTGACCCAGAGCTGGCCATGCAGATTAAGCCACCAGAGCTACCGAATAAGCATGAGAAGGAGAACTTGCTCAAAAAACAGGGCCCGGCTGTGGACACCATCACCCTCTTCCATCATGACCTAGAGATCTCCACTAACCCATTCCAGTATAATATGATCCTGGATATATTCAACAACCTGCTGCTGCCCGTCGAACCCAAACGCAAGGAGCTAAATGAGAAGGAGCAATGTGTCCGTTTCCAGTTGAACATCTCCAGTAACCATGAGGAACAGCGCAGCAGCATCTTGCACCTCCAGGAGGAGGTCAGGCAGCACATTGCCCGGATAAGATTCCTGGAGAAAAAGGTTTACTCCAACATTAGGGCCCAGTCTGAGGAGCTGGTAGAGATCAATGTGAGGCTGCAGAACGAGCTCAATGAGGAGAAAAACAACATGCAGAAGAAGAGTGAAGAACTCAACATCCTCATCAGGTGTTTAAAGGACTTCCAGCTTCAGCTGGCACATAAACTAAAACTGGAGCTGCCAAAAAACCCAGAGGATGTCAGTGTGGTGAGGAGAACTGAGATATACTTTGACCAGGCTCACTGGTGTTTAACTGAGGACGACGGCCAGATTGGCATCGCAGAGCTGGAACTTAAGAGTTTCATGTACAGCAAGTTGAGCAAGTCTGATGACAAAGCAGAGCATCTCCTGGAACTAGGCTGGGTCACAATGAACAACCTGTCACCCAATGATATGGATAAGGTAGTACCTCAGAGTCTTCATCTATCAGACAAAGAGTTTGCTTTGCGAATCTTCAGCGAAATTTACCCTCCTGTGGGAATTTCTGTCTATAAACATTTTGAGGTGAACGTGGTGCCTCTCAACATTCAGGTCTCATACAAGTTCTACAAAAGGATGAAGGGATTTTTCTTCCCAGGAAAAAATGTTGAGGAAGTTTGTGATGAGGACAAGTCCCAAAAACGTCCAGAGCATCTTGTTGATGACTTTGATAAGATGAAGGCACGGGCTGCCATGAACAATTCCTTCATCTACATTACGATCCCTAAAGTGCCACTTAGTGTCAATTACAATGGAATAAACGACTTAAACCTAGTTCTGCCTGATCTGGTGTATCGCAACAAGATCTGGACCTGGCTAGACTTCGCCAAGGCTGTGAAGAGGGACTATGAGAAAGAACTTGATAGACAGTTCTTTGCACTATGTTTACCTGCTTCTAGTTCTAATCCTCAGGGAAATGCATCTGAAGGGGCGGAAGCTAAGAAGGCCAAATCCCTCGGGATCTTCTAGCAAGAAGAGGAAGAGGTAGCGCAGTCGCTCGGGAATCCTTAGGTCCTTGGTTCCTGGTTCGATTCCCAGGTAACTGTCGAAGTTTGACAGAGAACCCCTATAACTGCTCCTGATGAGCAGTGTGGTGCCTTGCATGGTTTCCGCCGTCGGTATGTGAATGGGGGAATGTAAAGGCAAATGTAAATGCACCATTTAAGTCCAAAATCCACATGGAGGCCCAAGTCATCTTGACAAACTGACTATGCTTCCATTAACTCAATGACATAACATCACAGTGTCAGTACACAGGTATTGAAAGACCTACCGTGCATCGAGAATATGTGGAGGTCTCATATGCAGCAGAACACACATTTCTCTGGCCCACTTAAGGTTGGATTAATGAATCCAAGTACTTTTGTTTCAATGGAAAAGACAGCATATAAATCCTCCAGGTCGGTACAGAACCACTGGCAGCCACGTACCATTAACGGTCTGCCATCTGCATTAGAAATGCTCTGGAATGCGGCATCGGACTTCATTTTATCCAGTGCCATTTAATATGGAAACGTGTGCAGATAATGTAATGTATGCAATGTGCAATGTTCAATAGCGTATGGTTGTTGTTGTGTGACGTCGTTGTGTGACATCTGACCAGAGCTCTGCTAAACCAATATAAGTGAGTTGATGCAGAGGGATAGGCAGACTAAGAGATACAGTGAATGACAGTGAATTATAGAGAGATTTCAAAGATGAAGGCAATGATAGACGGACAGAGAGATAGACAAAGAGAGTGAGACATAAAAATAACTACTGTGGGTGCTTTTCGAAAGCCACCGTAATAATAAGGAGGGTGACACAATCAAAGACATACAAAATAAAAACAGCTAAACTGGATTTCCCTTTTGGTTTGTGACCCATGAGCCGTGACTTTGGTGTCAATAGTTTGGGACAGAATGTCTCTCTTGCTGATTTTCTTTTTCACATTTGTGCTGCTAATCCTAATCCCTGTCTTTATCAGGTGGTATATATGTTATTTTGTAATCGTATCATGGTTCCAGAATGCATTAAATGCTGAAGTGAAGATCAAATCAGTAGGGACTTGGACTTTGACTGAGATCCAGGGAATTAGGATCCAGTTTCATGCCCAGCACACACTGGAGATTGACAGAATTTGGATTTCAAGTAAACTTTTGAACAAAGACTTGCCAAGGTACCTGGTATTCTGTGTTGGCATAACCAGGGTGAGATTTGATGTGCAGGTGCCACTTAGACCTCTTGTGAAGAAGAGTGAGTCAGGAGAAGTTCCCAAAACCCTACTGTTTCTTTCAAAGCTGCTGTCAATTCACATTGACTCTATATATGTGACACTGCTGAACTTCACCCTGGCAAAATCTCGGTGGCACATTACTATCAAAGGAATTTCTATGTTACTTGACCACCGGAGTAAAAGGTTGGCATGGGACCTTTCTGTGGGGCAGCTAAGCAGTGAAGTGGTTAAAAGCAATGTATCAGACATATGTCTTGCTGAAGTGTCCCTGGGCCTGCTGCTTTCTGGAGATGTGAGCTTGCCAGAACTGAGGCCAGGATGTCTGTCCCTATGTGTGAAAACTCTTAAAGCAGAGTTGCATGAGGGCGTCTTCCCAAGTGAGGTTCTGTTACCCCCACCATCCTCAAAGAGCATACACAATTCATCTGTTGGTGAAAGCTTTGAGTTCATCCATCAGCTGATTCCTCAGAAGGTCGATGTGGAATTTGAGAACACCAATATAACTCTGTCAATACACAGCCAAGAAAGATACCTAAATTGGACACTGAAGTCTCTGAAGTTGGCCTATGGGTGTGAGAGCGAGCAGCTTCTTTTTCTCTGTGCTGCTAGTAGCACGGAGCTCCTTTTAGAAAATGGACATCTCTCTCAAAGTAGACAAAGAATATTTTGCCTGAACACCCTCAGGATTGACCTGCAGGTAAAATCAATAGATATCTCAGGGTCAGTCACAATCAACACCTGCATAATCCACTACCGTCACCAGGACTTCTCTGGTTGGTTGGACCTACTTCCATGGGAAGAGCTCATTCACAGGACAGCAGTGCACAGAAAAGGTTGCTTCCCTCACCTACATGCCCCTGTGATGATCAGGTCCTCTGTGTCCAACGTCAGTGTTTCCGTTGAGCTGGCAGACACCACACCATTTTCCCTGGGCTTCATATCAGCCAGTGCAGAACTGCAGCATCTGCTTGATGATATTAAAATTAAGGATATCTCCATGGACCACTTCCGGTGGGCGGTGGGCCAAGGTTCCCATATTCAACAGGCCCCTCACCCACCCGGGAAACATATATGGGGAGAAGCACTTATCCTAGACTCCCTCAGTCTTCAAGGAAGTTTCAACAGACCCCACATGGAGTCTGGCAGCCATGCTCCAACTCTAAGCGTGCAGCTCAATTTGAAGGGATTCCAAGTGGAGCTCTCAGAGACCTACACGCTGTGCCTGTCTCGCCTGCTGTCCCTCTTCAGGCTGCCAAGTGACAAGAGTCCAGAACAATCCCATGTAGTCTCTGTGTCTCTGCTTAGTGATGAGACTAACCACACTCCATCCTCTGTCCACCTACCCTTGCTTTTCAAACTGAAGTGTTGTCTGGATGATGTCAATGTGTTCACATATTCTAATCTGGCAGGTGCTCTGTCTTTGCGGGTTGACACGTGTAGGGTCCAGTGTACTGGGAAGAGTTCCAGCGTATCCCTACAGGGTGTTAGTTTGTCTCTACTGAAGATACTCACAGAAAACATGGAGACTTGTTACCCGGCCTTGCAAACCTCAAAACCTGTTCTCCAACTTACCGCCATAGCCTTCGATCATAACTCTACCGACTGGACTTTAGAAGCTCAATGTGAGGAGGAGGAGCTCAGTGTGGAATGGACACCATCTGACCATATGTTGTTATACCAGCATGTGACCGAAGTGTGTGCTTGGTGGACTATGCTTTGTGAAGAAAAGGGTGCGGAAGATCCAGTCAAACTGACATGCAATGAAAGGTCATCAGGCCAAGGCAGGGACCTGTGTGTGTGTGTCTATCTCGGTCACACACACCTGAGGGCCCACCTGAGTGAGTTGCACTACATCATCCTGCACACGCAAGCCCTCTCCCTCTCAATGGATGCCAAGTCCGTCCACATGCACTCATCTCACCTGTACCTCAACTTTGATGGCAATGACTTATTCTCTTTCAAAGAGCTCGATGTCCAGACGCACCAGGAGCCACCAGCAGACATGCAGCTGCACAGAGACCCCTTCCCTTTACTCACCACCCCGCAGAACCGCGTTTGGGTCTTCACCTGCCCAAGCCTGGCTGTGGAGATCCCTTACAAGTACAACTTCTCTGACACGTTCGACAAGGCCATCAGTATGCAGAAGTGGCTTAAGACCATGCACAGCTCAACAAACCCATCCACCATCAACCAAAGACTGCCACCTGATCTCGTTTTCAAAATCAGCCAGTTCTCCTTTGTCTTCCTGGACAACATTTTCGAAACCAAGCTGCACGACAATTATGAGCTCATGAAAGATGAGAGCACAGAGATCACCAAGCGGCAGCAGCTGCTGGACAAGGAGATGCGCAAGCAGCACGGGCAACTGCTGCCAGCCAGTACAATCAAAGAGGTGTACACGTTGCTGGACAAGGAGAAGATTGAGGTGTACATTAAACGCTCACGTCTTCTGTATGCAAACACGTCCATGAGGAAGTCCCTCCTAGACTGGAGGGTGTCAGAACTGGAGCTGGTGGTCCTGGCCGACGACTCACTACACGGGCCAGAAAAAGTAAGGCATCAGCTGAGGGACATTGATGGGATCAGTCCCTTCCCCAGAGAGGGACTCCCTTTGGTGGTCCAGTGGTGTCGTGTTGTCAAGCTTAAACTCGGTGCCTTCATGGTGACAATTCGGGACTACCCACGCAACCTGTTTGAGATCCGAGATTGGGAGCTGTCAGGACGTCTCATTGGCGCACAGCAGGATGGACATGGACAGACTTATTGCAAAGACGTTTTGCCTCTTGGCTCACCGTGGGGAGATGTGACAGTCAACAGAAATTTGCTGCCACTCAAGTTCTACCACGACTTCAAATCTAACATATCACTGTACACTATTGTTTGGGGACCATGTTGGCACCCTGCTTGTGCTCTGATGGGCCAGTTACTTCAGATACTGACAAAACCCTCAAAGGATCCTTCACCCCCCCTGGCTTGGTGGGACAAAATACGTTTTCGGCTGCATGGACAATGGGTAATGGATATTGATCATTTCAACCTTCACCAGCTGGCTACAAAGGACCCATACAATACAACTGAAAATATGCACTGGGAATGTAATGAGTTTAACTTTAACTGGAACCCTGGGCAGTTTACTTTCAAAGGGGACATGGATATTAATGTCAGGACAGCCTCAAAGTATGATGACATCTGTTTCCTACACCTGCCCAATCTACACATTACCCTCAACCTGCTGTGGCTCTGCCAAGGTAACCCCCATGACCATCATGCTGTAATGCTCTGCTGTGCAGAGAATGTTACATATATGACCTCAGGAAACTGTCATGACTCCTACAGAGCCTTCCGCTCTGAGAACCTCAACCTTGACATCTCCATGGACTTTAACCAACACTCTGGTACAGAGCCTTATCAGCCCAGGATCCTCCTGTACAGCAGCACACTGCAATGGATGCAGACATTCTTGGCTACTTGGACCAGTGTTTCTTGGCCGATCTGCAGAGGCAAGCTCTTCCACAACCTCACGCCCATTGGGAAGAAGTTAAATCAACATTTTAAGCAGTTATCCTTCACTGCTGCCTTCCCTCAACTACAAGTGTGTTACCAGGCCTCCCCTGCCCAGCAGAATGGTATCCAGGTGGAGTGCAAGAAAGGACATGTCTTCACCACAGGAGCACTGACACTTATCTCACCGGCTTGTATTGTGAAAAGAAGACCGATCTCAGAGTGGAAATTGACCCAGATGGTTAGCGAACTAGCAGAGCTAACTGTCCACCTGATGGCCTCCACGTTGGATGAAATGGCTGACCACCAGATGAATGCCCAGGTGAACAAGTCTCACCTGCTCAGTCTGTCCTTACTGAGCTACCAGCGACAGAGAAACCAAATGGAAGAGGTGAGTGTTAGCGATGAGAGCAATGCCTACATACACAAGCTGTGCTTGGTGGACTTGCGCGCCTCCTGGACCACCACAAATAGGAACATAGCCATTGGGCTGTTTGATAACTATAGAAATGTGGCCGTGTTGAAGCGGAACCTCTCCACAGAGGCTCTGAACAGTCTGTGGATAGCCAAGAAGCTCAAATATTCAAAGGGGTTAGAGGGTTCTCTTACCACAGCCCCCACTAACCCCACCCTGTCTACGGTCAGCCAGCGAGAGAAAAGTCAGAATGAAGGAACATCAATGCTCCAGAAGCTGATTGAGGAGCAGACTGATACGTTTGTGGTATCCTCAGAAGACGACCCCTGTGTGAGCGACCAGCTGTGTGGCATCGCAGCCTCTCAGACTGACGACATTTATAAGCGCAACTGGCTCATTGAGTTGGTCAACTGTCAGATGATGCTACGTGGCACAGAGACGGCAGGCAGTGTACTGACTTCTGCAGCCAAGGCACAGCTGTTTCAGCGTGAGCATTACCCAGCCTGGTACAGCGACACTCTCAAGCAGAAGACCACCTGGACTTGCATGCTGAATGACATGCAGTACTTTGCCACCATTGAGCCCAACCCTTCTGAACACGAGGAAAGGCAGCGGTGGTTAGAGGTGAAAAACATAGAAAAGCACAGGCAGCATAACCTGGGCCATGTGCTAGAGGAGATAGACAGTGGCCAGGCTGTGCGAGGAATAGTCAACACCACCACAGACTGGAACCAGCCATCCCAGATCAAAGAGGCCCAGCAGTTGCAACGTATAATCTCCCGCTGTAACTGCTGTATGTACTACATCAGCTACAGCCATGACATTGACCCAGAGCTGGCCACGCAGATTAAGCCACCAGAGCTACCGAATAAGCATGAGAAGGAGAACTTGCTCAAAAAACAGGCCCGGGCTGTGGACACCATCACCCTCATCCATCATGACCTAGAGATCTCCACTAACCCATTCCAGTATGCTATGATCCTGGATATATTCAACAACCTGCTGCTGCCCGTCGAACCCAAACGCAAGGAGCACTGTGAGAAGGAGCAATGTGTCCGTTTCCAGTTGAACATCTCCAGTAACCATGAGGAGCAGCGCAGCAGCATCTTGCACCTCCAGGAGGAGGTCAGGCAGCACATTGCCCGGATAAGATTCCTGGAGAAAAAGGTTTACTCCAACATTAGGGCCCAGTCTGAGGAGCTGGTAGAGATCAATGTGAGGCTGCAGAACAAGCTCAATGAGGAGAAAAACAACATGCAGAAGAAGAGTGAAGAACTCAACATCCTCATCAGGTGTTTAAAGGACTTCCAGCTTCAGCTGGCACATAAACTAAAACTGGAGCTGCCAAAAAACCCAGAGGATGTCAGTGTGGTGAGGAGAACTGAGATATACTTTGACCAGGCTCACTGGTGTTTAACTGAGGACGACGGCCAGATTGGCATCGCAGAGCTGGAACTTAAGAGTTTCATGTACAGCAAGTTGAGCAAGTCTGATGACAAAGCAGAGCATCTCCTGGAACTAGGCTGGGTCACAATGAACAACCTGTCACCCAATGATATGGATAAGGTAGTACCTCAGAGTCTTCATCTATCAGACAAAGAGTTTGCTTTGCGAATCTTCAGCGAAATTTACCCTCCTGTGGGAATTTCTGTCTATAAACATTTTGAGGTGAACGTGGTGCCTCTCAACATTCAGGTCTCATACAAGTTCTACAAAAGGATGAAGGGATTTTTCTTCCCAGGAAAAAATGTTGAGGAAGTTTGTGATGAGGACAAGTCCCAAAAACGTCCAGAGCATCTTGTTGATGACTTTGATAAGATGAAGGCACGGGCTGCCATGAACAATTCTTTCATCTACATTAAGATCCCTCAAGTGCCACTTAGAGTCAGTTACAAGGGAGTGAACGACCTAGTTCTGCCTGATCTGGAGTATTGCAACAAGACCTGGACCTGGCTAGACTTCGCCATGGCTGTTAAGAGGGACAGTGTGAAAGAACTTGGTAGACAATACCTTCTTAAGAAACTACGTTTACCTGCTTCTGGTTCTGATCCTCAGGGAAATGCATCTGAAGGGGCGGAAGCTAGGAAGGCCAGCCTCCTCGGGGTTGGCACGACTGACAAGAGTGCTGGCAAGAAAAGTAAGAGGAACCACGGGAGGTAGCGCAGTCGCCTGGGAATCGTGAGGTCCTTGGTTTCTGATTTGATCCCAGGTAACTGTCGAAGTTTGACACAGAACCCCTATAATTGCTCCTGATGAGCAGTCTGGTGCCTTGCATGGTTTCTGCCGTCGGTATGTGAATAGGGGGATGTAAAAGGAAATGTACTGAATGTAACTGCACCATTTACCATTTGTCTTCAGCTTTGACATACACATGCACATTCTACATCCCTTTAGCGCAACAAAAAAATACATATTTCAATTGAAAAAAGGGAGCCACATCTACACATCTTTTTTTCTTTATATTATATATATATTATATTTCAGGCAATTATGAGTTCATTAAGCTCATTCACACTTGCTTGAAATGACAGTAATTTACTGGTATATTTGATTTCTTGTATACAGTACATTCTATAGTTAAATTGCGAGTGTATGAAGAAAAACGTTTTTTCTATCAACAAAATGCGAAAAAGCTCTTGTATGCGTTCTGTAGTACCACTATTATGAAAATTAAGTAGCCTCCTGTACACCGACAGTACCAATGAGAACACTCACATGACGGCACTTTACTGTTAAGGAGAGCTTTATTCCCATCCTACTACTATAATTGAAATGACCTCCAAAAGTACGTCCGGGGTTGGTCAGCACACGATCACTCGATTTGCCTCCAAACTTGCCACAGACTGTTGATCAGTGTTCTGGCTAATACCTAGGCTATGTAAGTACATATTGTACAGTTAATATAAAACTACATTTTAACATTGTAGCCACAGCAGCTTTCCATCTTTTGCCGCAGCACCTTTGTTTTGGCCGCTAGGACCCCAGCCTACTGCGCATCTCCATATATGGCCAGTTGGATCACTGGTGCAACGTAGCTGTGATGTAGCTGATCGGGTCTAGATGTGAGGGCCGCGAAGCAGCCCAAACCTCTAGTTTATGTAATGGTTTTAAGAGTAAACGTTTAGGAGAGTGTAGAGAGACCGGAAGCTGAGAGCAGAGAGTGAAAGACATGTAACATGGCTCCAGGCAGAACCAGAGACGTTGCAATCAAGAGGTTGGACCACTATCCTGTCACCTAAACCTTTTTTCATTAATTTATTCAAACAACAATGGTTCATTTATATAGCACCTTATCCAAGGAGATGATGTTCCATTTCTCAGCACTGACATTCTGGCCAAAATCCCATTTCAAGGAATTTCAAAACTCAACTCAACTCATTATAGAGCACATTTAACTTGATCAGGTCAACCAAAGTGCTGCACAGGTTAAAACAAAACAAAAAAAACAATGCAATGTAAACAGAGATTAGCGTACCATGAAAGACACAAACAAAACATTAGCACCATGGGACCATAGGGTGCCAGGCTCAGCAGTCGCTGAAGGCCAGGAAATTTGTCTATAATAAAGATTTAAAAATAATAATTGACTGGGTAGCTCTGATGTGTAGGCAAGTTGTTTTTTCGCCTGGTCTTTGGCGCCTCCAGCAGCAGCTGGTCGGCCAACCTCAGGTCAGGGCTCTGGTGGAGAGTAGTTGGAAACAAGATTTGCACGGGGCGGGGGAGCCAAAACAACTCAGAGATCACCAGGGTGACCTTTTCTCTAAGTAAAGGGTTAAAGGGTGTTTATCAGAGTCAGTGTTTACACACACACTCAAAACCCCTATTTTTTTTTAAACTGCAAAAATAGCCATTCCAGCTCACTTGTTTTGAAGATTGTTGAAAGAAGTTTGTCAAAACTTTCAACTGGAACATTCAGTTGACTTACATGTTATTGCAGTGTTGTTGTGTGTAATGATTGATGTTTTTTAGTTTTAACACTAAAGCACTTTTTAAATAGTTTCAAATATTGTAAGCATGGTTGTTTCTGGTAAATTACTGTTCTGCTAACCTGTTACTTCAGTCCCACTTCTATTGAAATAAAATCATTTATGAATAAATGATGTATTTAGCTTTTTTATCATAATGGATTCATTCCCTTTTCTATTCGTTCTGTGTTACATCCAGCTAACAATCAGAGAGACAGAGACAGATTAGTCACAGCTTCCACTTAACAGTAAAGTGCCGTCATGTGATTGTTCTCATTGGAACTGTCGGTGTATAGGAGGCTACTTAATTTTCATGCTAGTGGTAACTACAGAACGCATACAAGAGCTTTTTCCAGTGTATCTCCAATACACTAACATTGTTGTTATGACACATTTTGTTAATAGAACAACCGTTTTTCTTCATACAGCTAATGTATCCTATGCAAGCACCGTCATGACACTCTGGGTTCGCATTTAGGTGCCGCTATGTCAATACAGGCAATTTGACTATAGGATATACGGTATACAAGAAATCAAATACACCAGTAAATGACTGTCATTTCAAGCAAGTTGGCACAAGTACTTGGCGGCCAGTTTATGACGTCAGTCTCTCATACTGTAGGACTATGATGTCAGGCATCATCACCATATTTGGGCATATTTCATCCCAAGCCGCCTGTCCGAAACACCAGTCCCATTGATTTCTGCTGCCATAGTAACCATGACGGCATCAAAATTGGAATTTGGGGATATGAATAACTGTGTCAGAGGGCTTGCGCATCAGTCTTGTCGGACAGATACTTACGTGTTTCTACAGAGTCCCTTCACACCGATTCTCCTTCGCCTTATTTAGCTACGGCACCAGGAATGGCTCACAGCAGTGTGGTGGAGACTCTTCTATGGCAGATTGAGAAGGTGGACGATGGCGTTGACAGCCTGGATATCGCCACTGAGCTTGGGGTAGACCACCAGGTCATTGTTGGAGCCATGAAGAGTTTGGAGGCCCACAGGGAAGTTATCTCATATGAGCTACGCTCCTCTAAACACTGGGAGTTGACCCACGAGGGCAGCGAGATAGCCGAGCTGGGCAGCCATGAGGCCAGAGTCTTCAGTTCCATCCCGCTGGGGGAGGGGGGTACGCCCAAGGCTGAACTCATGAAGCTAGTCTTTGGTAAGGTGGGCCTTAACAAAGCTATGGCAAACAAGTGGATCAGGGTGGACAAGAAAAATGACAGTATAGTCAAGGCTGTGGAGAACATAGAGGACCAGGTGAGAGAGAAGCTGCTCCTGGTACAGAGAGGCCAGGCCTCCCAGCTGGATGACAAGGAGAAGAATGATCTGAAAAGGAGGAAGCTGATCTCTGAAGTACTGGTGAAGTCTTACTGGATCAGCAAGGGTAATTCCTTCAGCACCACCATCACCAAACAGGAGACAGAACTCACTGCAGACATGATCGCCAGTGGCAACTGGAAGGAAAAGAAGTTCAAGCCATATAACTTTGAGGCCATGGGCATAGCCCCAGACTGTGGTTACCTTCACCCGCTAATGAAGGTTCGAACCCAGTTCAGACAAATCTTCTTGGAGATGGGTTTCACTGAGATGCCGACCAACAATTTCATTGAAAGCTCCTTCTGGAACTTTGACTCTCTGTTCCAACCCCAGCAGCACCCGGCCAGAGACCAACATGACACCTTCTTCCTGTCTGACCCAGCGCTGGCTCATGAGTTCCCTCCAGAAGAATATCTGGAGAGAGTCAAGAAGGTTCACTCTGAGGGGGGCTACGGATCACAAGGGTACAAGTATGACTGGAAGATCGAGGAGGCCCAGAAGAACGTCCTGCGCACACACACCACAGCAGTCAGCTCACGAATGCTGTATAAGCTTGCACAGCAGCAGAATTTCACCCCGGTCAAGTTCTTCTCCATCGACAGAGTGTTCCGTAACGAGACTGTGGATGCCACCCACCTGGCAGAGTTCCACCAAATAGAGGGAGTTGTGGCTGACTATGGTCTCACGCTTGGGGACCTTATGGGCATCCTGCATCAGTTCTTCACCAAGTTAGGTATCACCAAACTGCGCTTCAAGCCTGCCTACAACCCATATACTGAGCCCAGCATGGAGGTGTTCAGCTACCATGAAGGCCTGAAGAGGTGGGTGGAGGTGGGTAACTCAGGCATGTTCAGGCCAGAGATGCTGTTACCCATGGGTCTTCCTGATGATGTGTCCGTCATCGCCTGGGGACTGTCCCTGGAGAGACCCACCATGATCAAGTATGGCATCAACAACATCAGAGAGCTGGTGGGACATAAAGTGCCCCTACAGATGGTCTACGATAGTCCATTATGCCGTTTGGACTCTTGAGTTTTACTCAGCATTCAAGTTTGTTTAGTTTAGTTTTTGGACAGGTCAATTCCTAACACATGTTAACTGTTCTTTGGCTGCAAACCATGTGGACTCCCCTTTATTCGTGAAATAGAACTTCCCTTGGTAACCAAGGAGATCCAAGCATCTTTTTTTCTTGGTCCCTTTACCCTTTCAATGTTAATACCAAATAACCTACTTTTACAGGATAAAAAATATAGGCTACACTGGGATTTAGCAATATTCAAATAAACACTTTCAATACACACATTCGCCTTTCCTGCTCAACATGCATTACATTGCTGCTTACCTACCTGCAATGACAGCCCCGCAGGCCAAGGACATTAAAACAAAATGGTGTCTAATAACAGTGTGAGTTCCCTGTGAATCTCTGACATCATTTTTAGCCCAGATTGATGTCATCGATATGACGTCATCAATCTTGGCTAAATATGGAGGAACAGGTGGATGTGAGCCTATGAATTAACAAAAATTCTCCTCTCTCCTCTCCTCTCCACTCCTCAAGCTGAGGGTGTAATTGGCGTATCAGGAAGGCCTGCCAATCAATCAGTCAAGCTGAGAGTCTGATTGGCCTATCAGGGAAGCCCTGCCAATCAGTCAAGCTGAGAGTCTGATCACTGGGTAAAGAAGCCATCTATTAGCCAGAGCACTGATAAATAGTCTGTGCCTATGGCAAGTTTCGAGGCAAGTGGAGTGCTTGTGTGCTGACCAAACCCGGAGTACATTGGTGAGGAATACGTAATAGGAAGGATAGGATAGGATACTGTCTTGTTGTAAAGCGACTTTGGGTACAGAGAAAAGTGCTATATACATTTTATGTATTATTATAATTAATATTTTACCGTAGGAGAGTTTTGTTTTCACTTTCTAAATATGACACACCGATTGGTCAAGCCTCACGTGACACGTGACAATACGGTGAAATATTGTATAAATACATGGCGTCACTTTGGCGGCGTCTTTGCCGCCGCCAAAGTGAGGTAAGACAGGAACCATCACGAAATGACTGCATGGCTGATACATAATTGGCAAATAGGACAGATAGGACACTTATATAGACAGGAGGGATATGACACTTACACAGACGGATAGGACACTTATAGTACACAGACAGGACGGATAGGACACTTATACAGACAGGACGGATAGGACACTTATACAGACAGGACGGATAGGACACTTATACAGACAGGACGGATAGAACACTTACAGTATACAGACAGGACGGATAGAACACTTACACAGACAGGACGGATAGGACACTTACATAGACAGGAGGGATATGACACTTACACAGACAGGACGGATAGGACACTTACAGTATACAGACAGGACGGATAGGACACTTACAGTATACAGACAGGACGGATAGGACACTTATACAGACAGGAGGGATAGGACACTTACACAGACAGGAGGGATAGGACACTTACATAGACAGGACGGATAGGACACTTATACAGACAAGACGGATAGGACACTTATACAGACGGATAGGACACTTATACAGACAGGACGGATCGGACACTTATACAGACAGGATGGATAGGACAGTTAGAACATAAGAATTAGAACATTCCCAACATTCCCAACACAAGTCTGGTAAGAGTGAGGTAAGACAGGAACAATCACGAAATGGTTGAGAAATGGCGGATACTGTAACAATTGGATAGGACACTTACACAGACAGGACGGATAGGACGGATAGGACACTTATACAGACAGGAGGGATAGGACACTTATACAGACAGGACGGATAGGACACTTATACAGATAGAACATTCCCAACATTCCCAACAGCGGAGAGTTGTGCTCCGAGGAGCACTTTTTCTAGTTATTATTATTATTATTAATATTACTAGAGGTTCGGGCTGCTTCGCGGCCCTCACATCTAGGCCCGATCAGCTACATCACAGCTATGTTGCACCGGTGATCCAACTGATATGGCCATATATGGAGATGCGCAGTAGGGTGGGGTCCTAGCGACCAAGAACAAAGCTGCTGCGGCCAAAAAGAAGGAAAGCTGCTGTGGCTAAAATTTTAAAATGTAGTTTTATATTAGTACAATATGTAAGTACATTGAAGGCGGGGAAAGAAGCCTAAATATTAGCCAGAGCACTGATCAACAGTCTGTGGCAAGTTTTGGGGCAAGTGGAGCGATCGTACGTACTTTTACCCCAGACAAACTTTTGGAGGTCATTTCAATTTTTCAATTATAGTAGTAGGATGGGCATATGCTGATCATCATCAGGGATCTCCATATACAGTATGGGCATATAAGGAACAAGGACTGACAGATGCAGAGCTCCAGTGCAGCCTGACAGCGTGTCGCAGGTTCGAGTCCCAATCCCGACGACCTTTGCTGTGTCTCTCTCTCCACATTTCCTGTCTCTGTATACTACCAATAAAAAAAGCTAAAGAAATATCTTTAATAAAAAGAAAAACAGGGGAGGTTTCAGCTGATTACACAAATCCCAATTAACTCATTTATGGCGATGATTGCCCTGTGGTTGCCTTTGCACCCTCTTCCTTCTCAAAGCTGCTCACTGTTTGCTCACACATTTTATTGTGCAGGAGTCAGCTATAAGTACATTTGAGGCAACTTGATTTATTGCAACCTTGGTGTTGTTTTGATGTCAAGCAGCACAGTAACTAAAGGATGGTTGAATTGACTGTGGATGAAAAGTGGATCGGCCTTAAGTATTAATGTACAAATGATGTGAATAAAGAAACACAAGGCAGATCCGACCCAGATGCAGACTCAGAGACACAGGAGAAAGTAAGTGGGAATTATTTACTGAAGAATTCACAAACTAAGTACAAATGATCACTGTCAATGCAAAACAGAAGCTGAAGGAAAATAGAAAACTGAGAGGCTTTTTTAGCACAATCTCAATAACTCGATAGCCAGTGTGGTCTAGAATGATTACAGAACACAGTTGTGCATTCTCCTCAGAGCTACACAAAGATTGAGTAGGGCTTCTTTGAATCTATTTCCAATTTATGAACAACACGTTTAAAGGTAATACTGTTTTTGTTAATACTGTGATCCTGCATAGTATCATGACATAGCAGGACAATAATGACAGGGGTGCTTGTGCTGAAAGAAGACCACGGTCATACAAAACAACAGCTGTTCAATTGAAAGAACTTACAATCAAACTAATTAGACAGGTCAGAATGATTCAAAAGGTCTGGGAGAATCATTTAGTTTGGACATCCAAAGAAGTTTAACTCGTCGACCAGGTCCTCCATGCCCAAACAGACAGGTCTGTATTCTTCAGTCTGACATTCTTCTGAAGTGGGCCAATACTCTATCCATGTCCTCTCACCTAGCACATACTCATACCTAAGGACAGAAGATATGAAACATTACTACTTATGTCCAGTCATAACTACAGTATGCTGTGAAAAGGCATTCACCAGTGTAACATTATGTCTATAGTTATACTGTATGTACATATCTTGGATTTTTCTTTGTTTTATTTTTGAGCGGTGTAGCCGCTCCTATAAGTGGGTTTGGGACCCATCCGTGGTGAAAGTTTTTCTTTCCGTCGCGAAAATGTGTCTTTCGCTGTACTGTGATTGGCTGATTGGCTGTGACGTACTGTGATTGGCTAGCGAGACGCATGATGAAATTAATAACTCATAAATATCACGAGCTCCCATCACTGTAATGACCACTGTTGTTTTTGAGCACCGAGCGGTGCAAATATACAAGTGTCACAGCAAAGGGTCTGAATACTTATCTTTGCAGGACGTGCTGTGATTGGCTAGCGAGACACATGATGAAATTACGGTAACTTAAAACTTAAAAATAGCACCGCTCACTTCACACTGGGTGTGATTTTTATTTTTTGTCCTTGCTTTCATGAAAGACAATGAAATGATGGAGCTTGCACAACAATGAATTTAACCCATTGAGCTACACCTGTATTCTGATTCTGATTCTATAGACTGGTAAATGATTTACACACACACACACACACCGAAAATAGTCAATCTACAAGCTCACAACATTTTGCCACGTGATGCGTTGAATAAACATAAGTGTATGTCATAGAGTGAATAATGCCATTTGGTTTAATGACAAGTGTCACAGAATCTTAGAAAGGAATAAACAAATGAACAAAGCGGTCTGGGTGAAAACCATATCTGATTGTTACAATATACTGCACACACTTGTACCACAAGAGGGTCAAAACAAGAAGAAAAGACACGAAAAATAACAAAATATCACAGTATTCATTTGTTTCAAAAATACATGAACACATTTTTTGAAAAACCTTGTCTATGCAAATTCCTAGATAACCCCTATATAAAGACAGACTAAGATTTTTTTGTTTCTTAAATAAAACTCACTCTTGTTTGTCAGCAATCAAGTGCAAATCTTCTGCCATGCCCATGATGAGGAAGGTCTTATCTTTCTTCAGTTCTAAAGACTTCCTGCAATGGGGAAAACTTACAAATGCACGCGTCTGCTTCTCAACTCCCGCATCAGTTCCTGTAACAAACAGAAAATAAATGCAGTAAAGGTGCTTCACACATATCAGCCTCACCCTTTCTGTCATATCAAATCCAAATGAAAATATAGCTGCAAGCAGCGATAATACAGGGCCAGGAGAGAGAGAGAGAGAGATTTGATTTTAAAAGTCCTTTATTACGCACTGCTGGGTAATACAGACCAAGAACATAGTCAAGCCCTCATACTTGACTTAAATACTTAGAAAGAAAAAAAAGAAGAAATACAGAAAACCAACCAGGCTCCAACCTCAGATCAAAAGAGAGAGAGAGAGAGAGAGAGAGAGAGAGAGAGAGAGAGAGAGAGAGAGAGAAACGGAATAGATTGAAGAGAGAGAGAGAGAGAGAGAGAGAGAGAGAGAGAGAGAGAGAGAGAGAGAGAGAGAGAGAGAGAGAGAGAGAAACGGAATAGATTGAAGAGAGAGAGAGAGAAACGGAATAGATTGGAGAGAGAGAGAGAGAGAGAGAGAGAGAGATGGAAACGGAATAGATTGAGAGAGAGAGAGAGAGAGAGAGAGAGAGAGAGAGAGAGAGAGAGAGAGAGAGAGAGAGAGAGAGAGAGAGAGAGAGAGACACAGACAGACAGACATGGAAACGGAATAGATTGGAGAGAGCAAGAGAGCCATGGAAACGGAATAGATTGAAGAGAGAGAGAGAGAGAGAGAGAGAGAGACATGGAAACGGAATGGATTGAAGAGAGAGAGAGACATGGAAATGGAATAGATTTGAGAGAGAGATGGAAACATAATGGATTTATTGGACATCACATCCTATTGCCCGTAACAGGAATCGAACTCTCAACCTTTGGACTGAGAGGCTGCAACACTACCTATAGTGCTACAGCTTTGTCCAGGCTGATTTTGTCTGTTGAAGATCATAAACTCTTGCCTTCTGTCATGAACCAAGCCCCTGTTTCACAAACACTAAGATCACTCTTTCACAAACCTTTTACCAATAGAGAAATTGTATGTCTCCTCGAAACCGAAACCAGTGAAAGCGGCCGATCTACAAGCTCACAAAACGTTGCTATCTGAAAAGTTGTGAGATTGTAGATCGGCTACTTTCACAATGAAGTACGTCATACATTGAAAAAACGTACTCTCAATTAAGCATTTCAGGTTATCTTTACCATTTGCACATGTATTCAATAATGCAGTCATGTTGTTTGCAATTCAACTTAAACGAAGTCTGCATCAAGTGAGGCTTGAACTGGCGACCTTGAGATTGTGAGGCACCACTTAAGGGAGACGCCATTGGACCAACAGACAAGAACCCGTGAAAAAGGAGATCACACAGATGATAAATCCTGGGTTTAAGTGTTTTTCAAACTGCTCAAAATTGCGGACAATCTAAGGGGGGAGCTTACTGGTCAAAGCGATAGATGTGTTCCTCATGAGTCAAGGCACAAGTGTAAGCAAGTTTCACGACTTTTGGCCAAACGAGGCATGACTTAAGCCCGTTTAAAGTTTGCATTTTCAAAAAATTGCTATAGCGCCCCCTTTGGCCAATTGGAGTAAGATTGGTTTCAGTGATATTTGGAATGACCCTCAACCTTTCTGCAAAGTTTCAAAGAAATGTGAGTCTGCATGTGTGTGTTAGGGGCAGATGAATAATTTTCATAAAACTGTAATAGTTAAAATCTATCTCCTCCTGGGATTTTTGAGCAATCTGCACGAAACGTTTAACACTTGAACTTTGGACCTATGCCGACAACACCTTGGCAGCGGATTTTCCATAAGTGAAAAAATGCAGAAGTTAGGAGCCAATGACTGTTTTTCATATAATTCAAAAGGAGATCTAAAGGTCAGAGGTCAAAAGTCAGAGGGTGAAAGTTGTTCAGCATGAGGAGACGCATATGTGTATCCAAGTTGGCTCTAGGTCAAACAGGGCATGAGTTGTACCTGTTCAAAGTTGGCATTTTCAATTGAGTGCTATAGCGCCACCTTTGGACGAAAGATTGTGAGAATTATTTCTTGATAGTTTTTCATGACCATCTACCATATGGCCGAGTTTCGTAAAAAGCGACAGCACGGTTCAGCCAGAACTGCGACAAGTGGCAGAAGGAAAAAAGAGTAGAACATTAAGACAGGTCCAGAGCTGAGCTCTGGCCCTGTAAAGATACGTTGCGCTAAATCAAGTTAAGACAATACTCGTTTTTAAAACAAAAAAACATGTTTCTTCTTTGAACATGTGATACAGTAGTTTAGTTGTGCATAGATGTTCTGTTCTGTTCTGTTCAGTTTATTTTTAGCATTTGGACAAAGAATACATATGTGTATGTACAGTATTGCATTTAAGAACAACACCGAAATGTGGTGCCATGGTGGCACAATTTCAAACAAGTCCATGGTACAGGTAGTAGGTAGTCAGGTCCATTTGACATAATAGAGAGAGAGTCCAAGATTCCGAAGAAGTGGACAGGGAGAAGCATAATGCTTATAAAGCCCTGCCCCTGGCTCAGATTGCATAAATACATTAAATCATCTGTGTTAACAGCACACGCATCCAAGGATACATGAAGTCAAGAGTCATGATGGCAAAGAGCTACTGTAAGCGGAGCATGAGTGTCAGTGTGGAATGCATGGGCGGCGCAGGTCTAGCTAAAAGTATGATAATAACAATAGACCAAGATCAATAAATAATATTAATAATCATGCAGTAATATATATTAATAGGTATAACATAACTATAAGGTATTATAATATATACAATATAGGCTAACACTTATGATACAATAATATAATAGATTTATAATAAAATAATAATAGATATATTATAGATATTTATAAGCATAATTATAATCAAGGTATTATAGTATAAAACAATATAGCACTTACTTTAGATGTGTATGTATAGATACATAAATGACAATGACATGTAGTGAGTGTGTGACAAGAAAGACACGGTTCAATTATTAAGATTTAAAAGGGAGGAATAATTATCTACCTTCCTTGAGAACGTTCTCTATGCGCATCTGGTAAATGTCCACAGATGGATCTGCTTGAAAATGTTCCACTCTCACTTTGTACACTAAAAGAGAGACAGGTTTCATACTGTTTACACAACACAAAAACACACATGGATGTATATACATATGCACGCACACAGTTACTAATACAGGAAGGCACTCTTACCATAATCTGTTCTGTTGTTCTCTTCAACGTGGCAGGCCATAGTGATTCGGATTCGGGCATCATTGCTAATTTTGTCCTTCTTCTGCTTACTGCAGTTCTCTGGAAATGCACAGGAAATAAAATGATTCTGATTATAATTTATAATAAGGTGTAGGTGGGAGATAAGGATAAGGAGATACTTTTTTTTTGGATAAAGTTACCTGTATGACAATCTCATGCTGTCACACTTGTTGTCACTTACCTTCAGCACATACACATACATCCCCTCGACAGAGCTGTAGTAACTCTCCTTGTGTTCTCTCTGGGCGGTAGAATTTTACACATGGTTTCTCTGCAAGGAGACACAGAGTGAGAGATATCAATATGTGCCATCCTGGTCTGATTTGTTACACATTTTCAGTGCCTGAAAATGAAATTTGAACAAAACATTCCTTAAACACAATTAAAATCTGAAATGGTCTTCCCCTTGAGATTAATAAGGCATGTATATATACTGTATATACAGTATATATATATATTTAGAGAGAGAGTGTGTGTGTGTGTGTGTGTGTGTGTGTGTGTGTGTGTGTGTGTGTGTGTGTGTGTGTGTGTGTGTGTGTGTGTGTGTAGGGCCGGTTCTGACCCAATTGCAATTGGGAATCGGATGAGCAGCAGACAGACAGACAGTATCACAAGGTTAATTCACTCATGCAAACAGTGATGTGACTTGCAAACGACAAACAAGTGATGGAATACCGATCGATCGCGCGTCATCATTCATTTGTGTCATCATTCATCTAAGAATACTACACCACAAAAAAACCTGTGTGTGTGTGTGTGTGTGTGTGTGTGTGTGTGTGTGTGTGTGTGTGTGTGTGCGCGCTTACGATTATAGTACTCATAAACAGACACAGCTGCAGGTTGCAAGATGCCCACTTTCATTTCCTGTCTGATTCTAAAAGCGATCTCTTCTGGCCGTTCATGAGAAACCTGGATAGAGACAAACAAACTGGTGACATACAGAGACAAACATTTACAGCGTGCCTGTGTATGTGTGTGTGTGTGTGTGTGTGTGTGTGTGTGTGTGTGTGTGTGTGTGTGTGTGTGTGTGTGTGTGTGTGTGTGTGTGTGTGCTAGATTATGAGACCCAAAGAGAGAGAGTAAAAGCATACCTTGTCGAGGTAGATGATGATGGAACCTTGTTCAGACAGAGCTTTGTCAATTTCATACTTCGAAATGGGGCGTGCAACCCCACTGGACAGCTACACACACACACACACACACACACACACACACACACACACACACACACACACACACACACACACACACACACACACACACACACACACACACACACACACACACACACACACACACACACACACACAGTCATACATATTAAGTCTACATATAATTTTAAAGATCTAAACTACATTCTATGTTACAGCATTGTGTGCGTGCATGCATACTTTTGTCTTTGTGTGGACCATATATATTTGTACAGGTTTATACTAGTAGTAAAATCTCATACGGTCACACCTGTGAACACTACAGGTTTATACTAGTAGTATAACACAGATTGGGGTTAGTTGGCTCTCTGTTCGAACCATGCTCCACTAATACTCTTGTGTAGGCCCTTACCGTGTCCAGATCTTTGTTGTCTGCAATAAAACCAGTTGGTATGCGGATATCTAAAATTGTCATTGTTGCATCTTTATCCGTGTCCTTATACCTGTGGGGATAATGGATAGAATAGGTGAAAGAACAATGGAAAGGCTGGTGAAAGGGACACTACTGCCTCAGTTTTTATAGCAATTTATACAGCCTTTTCCAAAGTTTAAGATATTTTTAACACCACTTGAGATTTTTATATCAATGTATACAGTCCTTTCCAAGGTTTTAAGAACTTCTGAACACCACTTTAGATGAAGAGAAAGAAATGCATGTTAGAAGAACATTTTGAGAATAAACTAGAAAAAGTGCTCCTCGGAGCACAGGTCTCCGCCAGGTCAGGTAGGTTATTGTGGGGCAGCAATGTTCGGAATTCGGCAATCAGGATGTAATATGAAAAATCGGACGGAACCATCTTGACCACTTGTCTATAGAGATAATGGGTACCGATTTGCATGATGTTTGGACACAATTTGTACGAGTAATATAAAAAAGAAAACTGTTGCAAAAATTGGCCTCAAGGTGGCGCTATAATAGGGCAATGTTAAAATGGTGGCATTTGTTCCTCAACGTAGTGCGAATGTGCGAGCAAAGTTTCACTGCAATCGGACGCTGCGTTCATGATTTGCGGCATTTTGTTCTAAACGGGCCACTCCTGCAAACTTTAGATGTCAATTTTAGTCAATCAGGATGGATTATGAAAAATCTAACAGATCCTCTTGATCACATGACTATAGAGATCATGTGTACCAATTTGCGTGAAATTTGGATAAAATCTGAAGGCTTACAATCAAAAAATGTGTTTTACATAAGTCCGCCTCCTGGTGGCGCTATAAAAGGCAAATGTAAACAATACAGGGCAAAGGTTTTTCCTTGGCCTCTAGAGAGTGTGCATACAAAGTTTTACACAGATCTGTACAGTTATAGGCAAAAACACAAATCGGCCTGTTATAGCGCCACCATGAGGCTGATTAAAAAATGTTCAAGTACTGTAGCATTTCTTCCTTGCCGTAGTGGGAATGTGCGTGCAAAATTTCACGGAAATTGCATGCTGTGTTCATGATTTGAGGCATTTTGTTCAAAACGGAGCACTCCTGCAAACTATGGAAGGCAATTTTAGTCAATCAGGATGGAATATAAAAAATCTGAAAAACCCGTTTCGTTTAATGACTATAGAAATACTGTGTACCGATTTGCGTGATGTTTGGACAAAATCTGTAGGAGTACTGTCAAGAAATGTATTTTGCACAAATCGGCCTCTTGGTGGCGCTATAACAGGCCCATGTGAAAAATTTGGGTCAGAGGTTCTGCTGTGGTATCCAGGGAGTGTGTGTGCACAGTTTCGCTGCGATCAAGCCAGCGGTGCCGAAGATTAGCTGTACACAGACAGATGGAATGACGGACACACGGACACACGGGCGGGCGGACGGACGGACGGACAGGGGGTAAAACATACTCTCTCGCCATGCCTTTCGGCCTGGCAGAGACAAAGAATGAACAGGAAAGAGTGAGGACAGAATGGAAGTAGGGCTTGAAATGAACAAAACCCAAATGCTGATGCAAATGAATTGCGGTAGGCAACACAATCAAGTGTCACGTGAGTCTTTCCTGGATGACTGAGCTTCTATCGGGTAACTAGGTATCAAGGCCCCCCAGAAATCTATGATTATGTCATGTGCCCATTATTTTGCCGATTATTGTGTGAAGGTCTATCTCTTCATTAAATCAGTGTGTTCTTAAGGATCTTTCATTATTATACAACTATCACTGTACCATCATTCAGTATGATGGAACACACAGGAAAGTAAATCCACCTCGTAAAGCCCCTTCCCTCTCCCTTATATAGACCTAAATCCAGCTTTGGTATGTCAAGGATAATTTGCACTCCCCTGAGCTTAGCAGAATAATAAAAAAAATGAAATAGCCTATTTAACTAAATATGCACGCTTACCGCTTATTGGCACACCTCTAGCATTAGCGAAATTATGAACATCAAAATTCAACAATGGTCGGCACTCTGAACCGACACTATTGTACTACTAATTCAAATTTGGAGGAATATCGTTTCAGAACTCGTGACGGTGACAGGTAATCTATCGCTCCAGATATTTCAACCCTAGCCCATTACTTTAAAGGTAGCGTAAGTGATTTACTTTCGTTAAAATAAGTGTTAACAAGCTCTATATTCTGATAGCACTCATTGCTAGTGTTTGTTCAGTAAAAGGAGTCTCCCATGTCTCTCCAGCTCTTTCTTAAACAGAAAATGCATTTTCAGTGCTCTCTTCTGATTGGCTTACATTTTGTCACCTACCTGAAAATGTACTGTATATTCTGTTTACTAAAGAGCTGGAGAGACCCCTGTGACCAAACAAACTCTCACTCTCTCTCTCTCTCTCTCTCTCTCTCTCTCTCTCTCTCTCTCTCTCTCTCTCTCTCTCTCTCTCTCTCTCTCTCTCTCTCTCTCTCTCTCTCTCTCTCTCTCTCTCTCGACAACTGTTTTGGAATAATTTATTTAGGCTACATAATGGGTGTAGATTTGAGGAAGCACTAATCTTTATATGGTGAAATGGAAAATGTAGCACTCATTGCTAGTGTTTGTTCAGTAAAAGGAGTCTCCCATGTCTCTCCAGCTCTTTCTTAAACAGAAAATGCATTTTCAGTGCTCTCTTCTGATTGGCTTACATTTTGTCACCTACCTGAAAATGTACTGTATATTCTGTTTACTAAAGAGCTGGAGAGACCCCTGTGACCAAACAAACGCTCGCTCTCTCTCTCTCTCTCTCTCTCTCTCTCTCTCTCTCTCTCTCTCTCTCTCTCTCTCTCTCTCTCTCTCTCTCTCTCTCTCTCTCTCTCTCTCTCTCTCTCTCTCTCTCTCTCTCTCTCTCTCTCTCTCTCTCTCTCTCTCTCTCTCTCTCTCTCGTGACAACTGTTTTGGAATAATTTATTTAGGCTACATAATGGGTGTAGATTTGAGGAAGCACTAATCTTTATATGGTGAAATGGAAAATGTAATCAAATGGCTAGTGGGAATTCTGAGTGATTGATAACTTTAATGTACTAGCCACATCTGCTAACTGATTTCAAACCCTGGAGAGGCATAAAGTTAAACAAAATGCGTAGAATGTCAAGACAGAAATGCCTTTCACTATACTTACAAAACCTCCATTTTCAGCATGTATACATCATCATCACCACCTACTTTCTCTGGTGGACAGGAATACGTGTTTAAACAGGGTGTCAGTCGAAAAGATAACATTTGCAATAAAGTATACAGTATGGCTGAAAAGACAGATAACATGCCCCCACACACACACACCTGGGATGAGTTCCACTGAGAGGTTAAACTTCTGACAGTCACTCTCCTTTTCCTTTGGTAGAGCATAATAGAGTGACACAACCTGTGAACAGAGTCAAGTTTAACCCATTAAGACCCGAGGCTGAAATTATATGTAATTGGCCAACGACCCCATCTCAAAATATTTTGATCCAGGGACCCCCAGAAGGAAAAATAATTGAGTTAAAATGTTCGCTTTCAAAAAAATATATACACTATTCAAAGATTTGCACATATCTTTTAGCGGGGCACAAAGTATGAGCTTGTATATATCTGCTATTTTTGAATAGCTAAAATCTAAAATGACACAGATGCTTTCCCGTTTTAATGGGTTAACAATGAACACTAACAAACACTGTGCTCCAGCTGTATCCTTTCTTTTTTTATTTTATTTAGAGTAGCCAATTCTTTTTTTACCCCCTTTTTCTCCACAATTTAGTCGTTATGCCAATTAATTCCTCCCCACACACATTTCTGTGTTGTCACTGCTGTCGTATCCTACTGACTCAGCTGCCAGTGAGGAGCCCCCACCGGGAGGACGTAGAGCCTTCGTCCTACTCCTTCCGCCCAACACTCCCTGTTGACAGGTGCCGCCGGGCCCGTAGGAATACATGCAGTGACATTTATCACCCTCCCCGACCGGCTTCTCTCCCCTGAACACGGGCCCATTGCGTTCGCACAGACGCCCGACAAATCCGGATGCACCACGGTGGATTCGAACCCACAACCTCCGTGATACAGCTGTATCCTTTCTACTTGCACATTTACGTACTCACGCACACACACAAGCACGCACGCACACATGCACGCATGCACACTCGCACACACGCACGCACAGTGTCTGATATCACTGCAAAGGTGATAGTTCTGTAGACACAGTACCATAGTAATGGCCAGTTGGCCACCAAATGTTTGGCCACAATTTCCTTTTTATACAGGAAGGAACTAGAAGCCTCTGGTCTCATTTTGTCCACAAACAGCAGCTCCACTGAGATATTTAAAGACAAACTAAATGGTATTTTTTGTGTCTATAAGCTCTGATTTTGGGCATGGTGAGTACCATGGCCTGTCTGGAGGTCACCTCGCTCAGAACACAAACTAAACTAGAAAAGTGTGCTCCTCGGCGTGCAGCCACCTGGACACAAGGAAACTGAGGTGAGGAACGACAAGACGGTGCAATTTTGCATTCGTGCAGAAGTGAACTTTGTCAGGATACCAGATATAGATACGAGTACACAGCACATAGACATTCACAGAAAAAGCAAGTGGGGCTGAAGAATGGTGCTTACAGTGAGAGTTGCTTCTCCATTTCCTCTGGCGGTCACATTCAGGTTATGTGCATTTTTGTCCTGTGTGAGTCAGGGAGTGTGTGTGTGGGGGTGTCTCACACACACACACACACACACACACACACACACACACACACACACACACACACAATGAGCAAATACAAATGATCGAACATTACACTTTACATTATGTGTATGTGTGTATGTGTGTACGTGTGTACGTGTGTACGTGTGTACGTACGTGTGTACGTGTGTACGTGTGTGCGTGCGTGCGTGCGTGCGTGCGTGCGTGAGGGGGGGTTCGTGTGTGTGTGTGTGTGTGTCTGCGTGTGTCTGAGTGTGAGTGAGTGTGTGTGTGTGTGTGTGTGTGTGTGTGTGTGTGTGTGTGTGTGTGTGTGTGTGTGTGTGTGTGTGTGTGTGTGTGTGTGTGTGTGTGTGTTTGTGTGCGTGCGTGTGTGCGTGCATGTGTGCATGTAATCTCACTTTTAGTGTTCTTGTGGTATAGATATTCTCTCTGTTGAAGTTGAAATTGTCCGAAAGTTTCCTGCCAGCCACTGAGAATTCCACATCCAGATTAACGTCAAGTTCATTTACATTTACATCGGTATTGCTCCAGTACTCAGCTAATGCCTGGTACACTACCACGGTGGCCTAAAAGAAGATCAGACCCAGAGATAGTAAAATAGTTAGATGGAAAGAGATGTATGTGATGGTGCTACAGTTAAACACCTGGCATCCACTGGGCATTTTGTTCACAAGCTCACAACTCCTTCCAGTGCGACAGGTTGTGAGATTGTAGATGTGTGCGACTTGCAATGAAGCAATGAAACATGAGAGGCAGTTGCCCTTCACAGCCGTGCCAACCTTCTGTGGGCACTGAGGTAATTGAAGTTCTAGACTCATACAAAATTTGGGTATTTCGATTAATGACTACCTTACTTTTCAAGGTTGAATTTGAAAGAAGAAAAAAAAAATTAGGCACCTACAGTGTACTTTAGAAACAAGATGTTATTCTCTTTTAATGCGAAAAAGCGACTTGTAACTGAAACCTTTTTACCTGGTTGGATTATTGTGATCGTTTGTATATTAATTCTTCCATCAATGTCTGTATATGCTTGACACAGCTTATAATGCTTCCTTGCGGTTCATTACAAACTGTAAAACTCTGAATCATTGTTATTAATACTCTTGTGCAGGATGGCCTGCTCTAACAACCCATATAGGCTCAGTCATTTTTATTTACAAGGCTTTTCTTGGTAAATAAAAAACTGTACTGTACTATTACTCTTTGCGTTTTACAGGCTTCCTCATGCTTTCCGTCCCACAAGCCCCTACGGAACTTGAGAAAATGGCTTTTGCGTTTTCAGCCACCTCAGCATAGAATGATCTGCAAAGTACCTTGAAATTAGATCAGCTGATCCCGCTAAATGCTTTACAATCCAGATTAAAAGAGCTGGAGGCAGATTTTATGAACTGTCATTGTTTTTTGTTGCTATTATTGAAATATAATAACATTTATATTTGTTATAGAATGTTATTATTTTTATTTTATTTATTCTAGTTTTATTGTGTTGCTTGTTTTAATTTGCACTGCTGTCTGTTGTGTTCCAGGGCTCTATTGGAAAAAAAATGCTTTAATCTCAATAGGATTTTACTCCTGGTTAAATAAAGGTCTGGGGAAAAAATACACGTGTTACCTGGCTGGAGCCATACGATCCACTATATGACCTCTGTTGGTTCAACCATTTGACGATAGGTTTTGCCTCCTTAAAAGCCTTCATTCGTAAAAATAAAACAAAATCAAAGGGAAAGAGAAAAGTCATTAACTGTAGATTTTATTTTTCACTTTCGCAATTATCAAAAATAATACCAAAGATGATAGCTATTGCACAGCACAATGAGCCAGTCAGACAGCAGAGAACCTCACCCGTGCCTTGACCAGTGCTAGAAGAGCATAGCCTGTAGCTTCAAGGGTGTAAGGGTGACCATTGCTCACAGACCAGTGGTTACCTCCTGAGGAAATCAAACACACAAATATGTAACCTTGATCACTACTATGGGACTGTTGTTACAATAACTATTTATCATTCCCTACATTAAACAAATGTTAAAAACTGTATTTGATTGCATCGAATTGCATTAAATCAAATAACTCTGTATTAAAATGTATTGTCCCTGAATCATATTGTACGCCCATGCATGTATCTACATACATATCGTCTTATAAGGGAGCATTGCACACTCCTAATGTCTTCTGTTCAGTATGTACAGTATGAGTATGGTTACTGAAAGTCACCTGACGCAAACCTGAGGAGAACGTCCTTGTTGAACTTGTTTGTATCGGCTAGGGCTAGGGCGTACGATGTTATGGCAACAGCATATGGGGTCGTGAGCCCCTGCAGACGTCCCTCTAGGTGAGCCACTGCCTTGTTTATACTCGTTTGCATACTCTGGACACATAATAGAAAGGACAGTGTCAAGGAATTCTGGATCAGTCAGTAATGAGGGAAAAGGAGTCAGAACATTGTTTGTGGCTCTGCTACACTAAGTGGAACAGAGCCTTGATTGAGTTATTAACATCATTGGTAACACAACATTACACACAACATTACACAACTATTTATGTCAATATGGACTGTGGTGGAAAAAGGTCCATTGGGCCTGATTCACTAAGCTTGTTAACGCCCAAATTCCCACGTTACAAGAGTGATTCATCAATCTTTTTTTGTCTGTGAATTTTGACAGCCGTCCGCTCTTTCTCACATCTGATAGAATAGACAGTACACACTTTTTACAAACAGCTTAGTCATTGAGGCCCATTGTCTTTGTGTTTTGTCCTGCATACTACGCTGTTTTGTTTCCTTTTCTAATCACTTTCACTCACTTCTCACCGCAGTGGATTGGACCCCAGACGCTGCGGTGGTGAGCAGCCACTTAAACACTGCGCCACCTGAGCGCCCGCATAAAAACTATTTTAACACTTAATTTACACTTTTTTGAAAACATTCTTCCTCCTTATAATAATAATAATAATAATACCCAATAATCATGTATTAGGGAGAAATAGAACCATGGTACCCCATGTTTAAAGCTCCATTCATTGTTGCTATAAGGTTGCAGGGAGGGGACACCAGAAAGGGAGACAGAGAAATAGTGTTTGTTTGTGTGTGATGTTCATTACTCACCACAGAGGCAGAACAAACTTTGCGGGCTTCTAGCATGGCGATGACCGTGAAGGCAGTCACAGATGTCTCAGTGCTCAAGCCAAAAGAGCTCCGCTGAATTTATGCAGACATAAAAATACACTTATACTGTACATATCATCACTGCTGGGCAGAAACTATTTATACTTTTTGTTTTTAAAATAAATCATTGCCATATTTTATACTTTGTCAGTGTAAAATCGGGTAAAAGTAATGAAAATATGGCCATCTAAAAGCTCACCAGAAGCTTGCAACGTGTGGTGAGTTTGTAAATGTTCTATTTTTGCTATATTTATTCTTTCATTTATTGTTTTTAGGGACAGCAGGTTGAAAGTGGAAAGTGGTTCTGAGACACAGAGTGAATAGACAGAAATGGTGCCGTGTTAATGAGCATCAGTGAGGACCAGTTATATGAACATAGGTTGAAAATGGGTGAAGTGGTCCTTTAAGTCTAAGACAGACAGACAGACAGACAGACAGACAGACAGACAGACAGACAGACATACCCCCAGAGTAGCCACTTATTTGAGTTATGATTGACACTACTGAGCTTAAGAGATTCTGTGATCACTCAGCAAAAAGAGATACAAATGCATCGTGCCACAGACCACAGAGTTGGTCCTCACAACAACAAAGAAGATGGAGGAGCCGAGGGTCTCTCTGAGTGAATACAAGAACTCAAATCCAGCGATCTCGGAACAGTCGGACCCACGTATTTCTGGCCACCAAAGTCCACTCGCCCCAGTCAAATCCAGCGACCTCGGAACGGTCGGACCCACAAATCCGGTGACCTCGGAATGGTCGGACCCACTAGGTATATCTGGCCACCAGAACGTACTCGGCCACGTTTGACGTCTCGGGGGTACCGAGACTAGGGGGGGTGATGATTTATGATTCTGTGACTGTCCCTATCGGGACATAATTCGAACGGCACTGAGTCGGCTCCGCAACGCTCGGCACGGCGACTCGTTCGCCTGAGCTCACTCAGTGGTGCCTCTTGTTGCTAAGGTCCGTTTCAGACGCCGTGTCTCCGTCGTTGTAAATGTTTTTGGCCTAACTACTTCCTAACTTAATATTAGGGGCTGTAGTCTGTTCTCACCAAGCGGGCCGAGTGGTCCACCTCGCTGGGGGCAAGTGATCCGCACCAAGTGGGGCAAGTGGTCCCTCACTGGGGGGCGAGCCAAGCGGGGCGAGTGTTCCACCGCTGGGGGAGAGCGGACCACGGAAAAAATGGAGGTGAGTGTGTTTTGGGGCGTTCTCCATTCCAACATCAACTCATTGGAAAATAAGATGGATGAACTGTGCTAGGATACCACCAGGAGACCAATGGAATGTAATCTGTTTCACTGAAATGTTTTTTAACTGCTCGTTTCTAATGAGACGATAACACTAACATTTTTTATGTATGCCGCCAGGAACAAAGAACTGACTGAAAAAAGCAAAAGGTGGGGGTTTGTTTTATGATCAATAATAATTGGGGTGATCAGAATTATTTGCCTATGTATTGCCTAAAATGTAAGTTACTGTACATCCTCAAGCATAGCCACAGCCCGCAGGAACTAGGGGTGCTGGGTGGGCGGCTTCCCGTGGCTATGAATACTCAAGGTCAAAATATTTTGGATAATTGCTATATTTTATTCTTGTTGTGGTTTGGACCACCTTGGATCCAATGGAACATGGGTTATTTTTTATATATATTTCCTGAAATGTAATGGTTTTGGTTTGTATGTAAAACGTTTTTATCGTGACAAGGAAGTATTTTTGTTCCTGTTTTATTAGCATCAAAACGAAAGATTTGTGTCATCCAGCATACTGTACTTACAGCATCTTCAAAATTGCCAGCTCTCTTCTGCTGATCAATGAGCCACCTGACGGCACCACAAATCACATTATCATCCAATGTCACCAGATTTCTTGCCATGGCAAATATCTTGACTACATAGGCTGTCAGCCTGGAAAAAGGAGAGGAGAGTTAATAATAGTTGTACTGTATGTCTATGTATGTGAGTATATTGGTTATTTGGTGGGGGGAAGCTCACCTAACTGCGCCTCCACCATATCTGAACCAGACTGAAAAAGGACCATCATTGCGGTACTTAAGCTGTTTTATGTAGCCTGAACAAATACAAACACATGAACTTTTAGTTTTTAGAACATCCGAACGCGAGGAACTATGCTTTAGGTCCTGTGAGTCTGTCTGTCCGTCCGTCCGTCCGCCCGCCTGCCTGTCTGTCTCTGTGTCATGGCAGCTGGCCAGTCCTGTCTGTCTATTAACTTCTGCTTGTTTGTCCATTAGGTTGGAGCTGCACTCTGCTTGTGGGGAGGTGTGTCCTGGCAATCACCTGGCTGTCTTCTATCCTGCAATTACCTGGCTGGCTACTTACAGTATACCTGGCAGTGACTGTACGCAGTGCTCAGTGATATCTTACAGCTAGTGCTGGACTGCCTTTTGTTCTTTGCAACTTTGGACCTCTTTTGGTAAAATCCACCTTCAGTTTTACTTCGGCCTGTACCTCAGTTATTGAATAAAAATACTAAGTTTACTTTCTATACATCTCCTTGGTCTGTGTGTTCTGCATCTGGGTTCACTCACTGTCTGCCTTGACAGTCTGTCTGTCCGTCCGTCTCTAAGCAGCTAATCTCACAGGCACCGCTTCAGTCTAGCGTGTGTTTTTTTCCTCACAGATTTTTTTTCCTTTGCACCGCCCCCTTCGCCCCTAGTGACTGAGCTCAATCCAAGAGGATAGCACTGGCCGGCTTTCCTCCGTGGTGGAAAATAGTGCTCGGCGCTGGCACTGCCTGGGGGGGTGGCAATAATTTACGATTCTGTCCCTACCGGTACATAACTCGGAACAGCGATGAGTCGGGCAGTCGGCCCCGATTGTGGACTTTGCAACGTTTGGCATGACGACTCGCTCGTCAGTGCCTCTCGTTGCTCAAGTCCACTTCGAGACAGCACGCCTCCATCATTGTAACAGTTTTTTGCCTAACTACTTCCTAACTTAACGTTAGGGGCTGTAGTAGTCTGTTCTCACCAAGTGGGCAGAGTGGTCCGCTTCGCTTGGGGCAACACAAACTATCCCTAAACCTAACTTTAATCCTAATAAAATAATTACACACATTTTAGATTAATAATCTCAGTGAATATTAGAAAAATAAACAATGGCAGGGGTGGGGATCGAGCCCGGGGCACTGAGTCTAATGCTTAACACTGCACGCCACGTAACTATGTGGTATTGCAGTGTTTTGGGAGTTATTTAAAGCGGTCTGCTCATGTGAGCGGCAGTTCCACGTGCGTCACAGAAGGGCGCATCACCAAGTTACAAAAATACAGGAGGAAAAAAACACATTCAGACCTCCCACAACAAACTGATACGAACACGACCACAAATCATGAATGCCGTGTCCGATTGGCATGAAACTTTGCACACACACTCCCAGTAGGCCCAGTAAGGAAGAACAGGCACCCCACATGTTTCAAATCAGCCACATGGTGGTGCTATAACAGGTTGCAACATATCCCTGCTGGGATCTGTGCTCCAAGGAGCACACTTGTCCAGTTTGTTTTTATTTTTACCACCACCACATCATCAAGAATAATCTGGAGGGAAGAAATGGAGCTCTTATGTTCTAGATAAGCCTAATCCTAAAATATGTCTGTGTATTCTTACCAGTCTTGATGTATTCAAGGGCGACTTCGCGTTTGCTAATACCCACATCTTCCCAATTTAGAGTTGTATCCAAATATGTGGCAGCAATGACAGGAAAAGCCATACTGCCTATGTTCTGCTCGGCACAGCCACCGGGCATCCTTATGAGACTTTCCATAGACTTTCCACTGAGGGCATTCTCCACAAGCGAACTCATCTGAGCTCCTCCTACACAGAAAACATTTTACCTCAGGCCAAATGAGTGGTACATTGCATAGGTAAGAATAAAGGACACTGATATTTCTAATTTAATAACACACACATCTAATGAATAGAATGTGTCACCTGTTATTGAGATCAGTGTTTGGGTGGGTGTGTTTGGAACCAGTTCTGTCCTAGGAAATATGTTGTTGACAGTCTCCCGCTGTATACCATCTGAAAGAGAAATTGTAGTAAACACTTTACCCCAACTTTAACCCCCCCCCCCCCATTGCTATCTTTATACTGTCTTCACTCTTTTATTAATGTATTACTACTTCTCTGTACTTGTTCTCTGTTCTTACCTGTGTCTTTGCTTCATTCTTACTGCGGTGCTACTATTTCCCTCAGGATTAATAAAGGTTTATCTTATCCTTTGTTATTGTGCTTGTAGCTTCTAGATTTGCCGTTTTCGCTGTTCCAATTATTTTGAAAATGTTCAAAAATCTTGACAATGACACGATCGGCAAACCAAGTTCAAAGTGGTTAAACTGGCACAATAATGATATGAATTTAATTTGACTTTAAATTATGTAATGAAATGCTTTCTTTCTCCTTTCCAATTGCCATGGTGCCATGTTAATGAGCACGTACATACATACCAGCGATCAAAGTAGTATCAACTCAACTCACTGTGTTTTGAAGGTTCCAGGGATATTGTCATTGGCATCTTTATCAGTTCCCCTGCAGGCTAGCAAGCATGATAAAACATACTTAGTTGGGGGGAAAAAACTGACAAAAATGTTCATCAGGAATTATTACCATTATGTTTGGAAATGATATACAGAACTGTACAAACTAGAAAGGGGCGTTCAGTGGAGCACATGTCTCTGCCTGGCCGGGTGGCCAGTCTTTGATGTCAATCATCTATGATGTACAACAGTGGTTCTCAAAGTGGGTTCCGAGGACACCCAGAGATGCTTGAGGGGGTTCCAGGGGGTGGTCCCCAGCAAAATGAGTTAATTTAGCATCAAAATCTGTTTAACCATCCTTAACACTATTGTATACTAAAACGTAGAACTTCAATTTTTGAGAAAATTAATTGAGAAACATTTTGTATCATTTTTGACTATGGGTGCCCCTGGCACAAAATCCTTTTAGATGGGGGTTCACAGAAAAAAATAGTGTAAATCAATTTTGGGGGTCATTGAAAAGTACATGTTTGCGAACCACTGACGTACAGTATCTATGATTTATAACTCCATATTTGGGCATGGTTTCAGCCCGATTTGACCGTCATTCAGTTTCATAATAAAATTTAAGTTCTAAAAAATGACAGCTTGCATAAGTAATTAGCCCCAGAAAGACAGACACACAAGGGTGAAAACATCACTCTCCCCCCTGTGTCTGTGTCTCGTGTGTTCTGCACTTGGCTTCTTCAATTCTGCCATGTCCGTTTGTTTACATTGATTCCCAGAGCAACAGTTACAAACTGTATGTCCATATATAGGCTGATGACATGGTTTGTTTACAGCCTGAAACAGTCTATGATGTCATAAGAGACCGTGCAGAATTTGTCTCACTTACCACCACCAGCAACTTCTTCATGATTCCATCTCCAGCATATTGATTTTTAACTGTGCCTTTGACCTCAATTTTGTGCTGGCCTGCCTGCATGGGAATAATTACAAAGGGCACAGCCCGCGTGGACTTGCTCCCAACGACCACCTCCTGACGATACTTCTTCTGTCTAGAGGCCATGCTGCACACATGCTCTGTTTCAAGCAGTTCCAAACGCACCTGGTCAGAGAACAGCGAGAGAAAGACACAGAGGATGCTTTGTCTTTTCAAAATACCGAAAACAATTCACAGATTATACCCTATACAGTATACACATATACTGTAATGATTGATTCATACAGTATATGCTCAAGTTACTAAGATAGATAGATACCAGAATGGACTACACTTACTGTAATCGCCTCATCATTGAGGTTGTGCAGGATTGCCTTGATTTCCAGTTGTTCTCCTCTGACAGCTGAGTAGGGTAGTCTGAGGTCAATGAAGAATTGCTTCCGTGCAATCACCTCAAATGGTTCGCTCACGCAAATACCTTCATGAGAGCAACAAGAAAATAATTGAATCAGTGGAAGAGAACAAAATAGAATGATTTCTAACATGAGATCTAAAATTAGACAAAGTACAAAAAGCGACATGAATCAAGAAAGGAAAGTGATACAGTTTCAAAGAATTCTAGAGACAGTTATATTATATTATTATACTGTATTATATTGTCAAGACAAGATAAGAAATGAAGACAGACGCAGAAGGTCTTGCATAACAAAAGTCTGGTCAGGTGTATAATCTTATTCAAATGAGAGAATGGTTCTTACCATGACTTTTTGACAGACTTATACCAGTTAGCTGCCAGGTAGTGATTGAATCTGGCAGGCGTTGACTTTTCTGTATGTATTCACTGAAACATAAAGGCATTTCTCTGAGCATAATTATGTTGCATTTGCATACCGGTATTTGTGTGTCTTTTTCCGCTGCCTTACCATTGAACATTTGAAGAACAATTAGGCAATTGGACCACATTAAATAGCCAGCTCTCAGGGAAATTGGTACGTGAAACAATTTCTATGATGTCCAGATCATAGCCATCATCCTCCGTACCTAAGTTGTCAGATGAAAAGAAATAAGATAGCATCATGTTGTTTATAACCAGCTTTCTCTCCAACTCTCACAGAATAACCTGTTGGATCCAAACCAGTCAGGATTCAAACCAGCCCACTCCACAGAAAGAGCACTTCTCGCAGTCACAGAAGCACTCCATGCTGCCTCCCACTCTACAGTCCTGATCTTAATCTAGACCTATGAGGTGACCGGAAGTGACCGGTCCGTCAGAAAGTGACGGTCCCCGAGTCCCAGTCCCGAGTCTGAGGTAGCAGGAGTTGACTTTTAATGTGCATTGTGTTTTATATCAATCAGAGGTTCAGGTCAATCATGAAGCTAAATGCATTCACCCGACAATGTGGTTTATATCATGAGACCTACATACTGTTTCTGTGATGTGAAAGTAATATTATTTTCTGTGTTGTATTATAGAGTGCCAGATGAGCAGATGCTGGTCAGCCCAAGTTCTTACCTGTGGGTATACACTTGCTTCAGGCTTAGGAGGTAGGAAGTTGGACTTGCCAGTATAATTGTATTAATGTAATGATGATGGGTTGTATATGCTTGGTTATTGATTGGTGTTTTTGTACATTTTAGGCTGAACTGGTGACACACAGGACCGTAGTCAGCAGGGCAGCCACTGTTCTTTTCCTCCATTTTGTTTTTTATTTGTTGCTATGGACAAGTGCCTCACCCCTTGTGATCAGCTTTTGATAGAGTATGCATTTTACCTCCACGTTGATGAACATTGCAATGCTTACCCCTTCAACACTTCTAGTGTACTGTGTTTTATATTGTGTGTATTTTAACCAGAGTCCTAAATAGTATTTGTGTGTGACGTGTGCGCAACCTAAGTCGCAGTGCAGTGTGCAGTGTTATTTGTATGGAATTCCTACAGTGTGCCTTAAAGTATGACCAAATGTACTTCTCTGAGAGTTTTCTGACATTTCCATCCTCTGACAGGCTTGATAATGGGCCCCCAGGTCTCTACTCTCTCCTGTCCTAAAACATTATCTATTTTATTCCACTGCCATGTCCTTTTGTTTCCCTCTCAATCACATCTACATTACTCTACCCTTTCATCAACAATGTTCATACTCTCCCCCTTTTAAACCATCTCATCTTCCCTGTTTCGGTCAGCCAAGCTGGCAAATGTACAAACAAGTAGCTGGCTTTCCTCTCTCGTGTCTCCCCATTCTTGCCATGTATTCACCGGTTCATAGTGGAGCTACACTCCATCTGCCCTGTACCTCCCCTGTCTCTTACTGCGAGCAAGGTGGAGGAACTCTTGCTTCTTGTCAGCTCGCTGGCTGGTCAGATTTGTGCAGCAGTGAAGGAAGGCGTCAATACACTCTTGGCCGCCTACGATGTACTCGCTGCGACGCTGGCAGTCATAAGAGAGTGGGATGTCTTTCATGCCATCCACACAACACTTGCGCAACTCATCTTTGTACTGACTCTCTGGAAGGGACAAGACACAGGGGATGTGGGAGAGAAGGAAGAGCAGAAGATACACAGGGATAAGGTGGGAGGTAAGACAGGTGGAGAAGGAAAAGAACAACAACAATGAGCAACAATTGTGGAAGTATGGGGGAACAACTATAAATCAAATATCAATACAATATTTCTACAAAAAAAAAAGCCATCAGAATTTTCAACCATGCAGAATACTACGCACCAACAAATTCACTTTTCATTCAATCAAACACCCTAAAACTACATGATCTTGTTGGAACGGCTTGGACGATGAACTAAAAATGTGTAGATCCATAAATACATTTAAAAGAATGTATAAATCTAAAATAATAGATAAATATAGAACATTAATGTGAACTAGTGTGGGATCGCTAAGAATGTTGATGGTATTGAGTATTGATAGTTTTCTAAGTGTTAAAGGTGTTAAAGTATTATTAGTGTTAAAGGTTAGAAAAAGGTGAAAGGTTTGAAAGGTTTGAAAGGTTTAAGGTTCTAAAGGTTTGAAAGGTTTGAAAGTTTTGAAATGTTTGAAAGGTTTGAAAGGTTTACGGTTCTAAAGGTTTGAAATGTATTAAAGACGCAGTGAAGTGACATTTTCGGTCATTTTATTTTGAAGGTTCAGTCTAAAACGTCGGCTCAACCGACTCTAAACCAATCAGAAGGTCCCATCCCTTCAGGCTATGGGACGTTGGATCTCAATCACTTCAGCCATGGGCAACACGGCTAGTGTTTGTTTACAAGTGAGAGAGAGATGGCCAGTTAAGCACGTTTGCTACTACCTGGCTTATTTCTAACCTATAATGTTTTCAGATACATATTTTAGTGTGCAGATGAAGTTTAAAATGAGTAATACACTCATCTTCAATGAGATTCAAAACGGAGTATCTCTGTAATTAAAATCAGCTGTGTTTGAAGAACGTGCAGCTATGGGAATCAAACAGGTGCATGTAATCAAGATTCATTTATATTCATGAAGGCTGCGTTATGTCATCACGCAGCACGTTTTCGTTTACAGGAAGTAATTAAGATTGGCTTTTTAGAGACTTTAGATATAAAAATACACAAAAATGATTTTTTTCCCCAATTTTTTTGGCATCTATTGTTAGGTATGCCCATATGATGACCACGGATATGCTCTAAAAGTGTGAAAAACATATTTTTCATTTCACTACACCTTTAAAGGTTTGAAAGGTTTGAAAGGTTTGGAAGGTTCTAAAGGTTTGAAAGGTTTGAAAGGTTTGAAAGGTTCTAGCGATCCCACAATTATTAATACTGGAAGGAATATTAGCTTTTAAAGGTTATCTTATTAATTATATCTTAATTATATATTAATTGTGTATTATAAAGTATTATTCAACTTGATTACTATAGTATTATATATGGATATTGAAATATGATGATAATTCAAGAAATCTGTAAGTCTTGTCTTTTGGTTGTTGTGATTTGTGTGAAAAGGATAGGCAAAATAAGCCATTGGCTTCAGCCTACACCGTTTTGGTCTAACTCTAAACCATATGATATGATATGATATGATGAATATATAGAATTTTCCTGTCATGACCAAAATAAATTACTACTACTACTACTACTACTACTACTACTACGCAACGCGTTGTAAGCTTGAAGATAGCCTATTTTTGGTTATTAGTTAATTTAAGATTAAAGAGAAGTGGTCAAACTAGCAATACAAGACATGTTCAATCTTCCAGAAAACCCTAATGATCTTGTATATTTCAAAAAAATAAAAGGTTAAAAACTCAATCTGCAAACTGGTTGGCTGTATGGCTACCAAAACATTATAATTTTACATATTGTGCTAATTTAATTGTTTATGAAACACAGCACTAGTGTGTGGGGGGCTCTTTTCAAGCAGTTTCACAAATTGCAGATTAGGACTTGGCCATACAAAATGTTTTAGTCGTGAGATTTTATTTAGCTTTAATCCATGACTATACTGATTAGTGAGAGTAGTGATTTGAGTTGACAGTCTTACCTAGGGTAATCCTCGCATCCCCTATCGTTGTGGCTCGTTTCCTCCTGGCGCTGACGGGGCACTTTGGATCTGAATATACCAACATACCCTGACTGTTAGACAGAATTCATTAATTTATTCAACCTTTATTTAAAATTATCTGAGAGATCATTGATAACATAAGAACAACAAAGACAACAAAACAACAAAAGACTATGTTGACAACAATCAGTTAAAACACTTGCACGTTGACAGCAATCAGTAAAAGAGTAAAACAGTTGCATACAGGTAATGAATGATTATTGAGTAAATTCCTAAAATGGCTAATAGATGCTAGGGTATTTAGTTTAAGATCTTGTCATTCGCTAGGGCGAGTTAGAATGTGACTATGTTTCTGATGTAACATGGCTGAAATATATAGTGGTAATTTTCCAACCAGGGCTTAAATAAATGAAGAGGTGCCAATGATCATTGTGTCTGTCTCTGAGTTAGAAAAGACCAGCCCACCTTATCATACAGGACACAGTGATGAGTATTGTAGTTGTCACCAGTATTACACCTCAGAGCTGAGTGGTAAACTGAGTCCAGTTACTTGTGTCCTATGTCTCCAGGATGCCTCTCCAGGCTTAGGCAAAGTTGGGGTCTCACCATTGTTTTCAATTGGGTCCATCTGATTTATTAATTTAGAGGTTTGCGAACCTGTATTCCACCACTCCACCATTTAAAGAAAGTCTGTCCTTGCAGGAGTTTAGTTCAGTGACGTCAAGTAAGAGGATTAAGAGGCATTGTATTGAAGCCAGTGGCAGATCTAATGACTGGACCTGGAATACTCTAGATGGGCCTGAGTTTTTTTTAAACATATTGTAATGACCGGTGGATGATGTCAATATGACTCCACCGTATTAATCCCACAGGGGAAATTCAGTTATAGCTTCACCCAGCTGATGACTGCTCAGGTGGTCATATTGAGTGCTCAGGGGGAGCAGTTAGGTGTCTTGCTCATGACATGGACACCTCAACAGATAGGTCGAGGAATGGAACCTTGGACCTTCTGTTTCCAAGTGGCCTCTCTGGCTATTCACCTATGGCCACCCAATAACCTAGTCTGCCCTGAGCCATGGCTCCGAGACTGCCATTTGTACGCCGCCCAGGGAGCAGCTGAGGTTAGACGTCTTCAAGACATAAACTGGGTGAGCCGAGGTTCAAACTGGTGACATTAAAATTCCCAATAGGCCTTTCTACCCACAGAGCAATACTGCCACCCAAATTTAAACAATCTATGCCAGCACAGAGTGCAGAATACAGGGTGCAATTGCATCAGGGGTGTGACCATCTTCAATTGTACTAGTTGGACAGCTGTTTTCTGGTGCAAAGTGCAGCACTATAGGTGCAAAGAGGTTGTATTACGTCTATGAATTAGTCATGGGTGTGATTTGGACATAACATAAATTAAACCAATCTGAGTGTGCTTCGGAGGCACATTGCTATTTAAATGACGGATTGGAGGGAGGAGACGCAAACCATCTTCTGCTGAGGACAAGTGAAAGTGTGAAACTATCTAGTAGTACAAATAATGTGAGACACACACATCAAGGGTTGCCGACCATCCCTTGAAATAGCCGTTCACCGCTTTTGGGACGCATCTGAAAAGCGTCTGGTGGAATCACAAGCATCGAGTGGATGTGGTCAGGTGCGGCTGCATGCGTCACGGCAAGAACCCCACGTTTGCAACTACTTTCGCCTGCGCACTTCACCGGGTATGGTCTAGTACACAGAACTCAATGAAAGAAGATTGAGAAGTGATGTGTCATTAATTTACCTGTTCTCACATGAGTTCCAAAGGTGTTGGTGTTGGCAACAAACATCAGCCCAGCATCATAGAACACCCCCATACTGTCCTTTCCCCCACCTGGTGTACAGCCGGTATCATGCTTCTCCACCATGTCCCACACCTCACACAAACAAACAAACAAACACACACAGTTTTATTCCCACATGGACCTGTCCTACAGTATATACAGTATATCTACACAATATTATATATATTATACACAATCTTCTAGACGGCTCGGTCCCTATACAGTGCCAACTCTCCAATTAACTGAATGGACGACCACGTACCTTTCTCTGGGTGAGACGATGTTTGCTGTTGAGGACGTAGACACCTTTATCCACAGCTACCAGTCCCACCATGGCTCCTGGGTCTCCTGTTACCTTCAGTGCCAGTTGTTTCCCTGGTTGATAAACGGTTTCTCCTGTGGCTGATTCTAGCTTCAACTAAAATGAGAAGGAGTAGTAGATAGACCTTTATTGATCCTGTGGGGAATTGTTTTTTGAATATGGCGGGGGTTTTAAAAAGTGGTTTTATAAAATTAAGTTTGGTTAATGTGTGTAATGTGTATATTATGTTTACTTGTTTGCTTATTAATTGTATAATTAATTCTTAAATCTTTAGTATGTCCACGTAGGTAGGTGTGGGACGCCTTCATGATCAATGCCCGTGTTTTGGCTCCCATAGCAAAAGCTTGCAGGCTGGGAGCTCCCGGTGTTGATGGCAGACTCATTCTCCTGGCCGCTATCTTCTCACTCACCCTCTGTAGCCCACCATACAGATGCTTGTTGGTAACGTCTTCATCCTGGTTGATGTTTAGTACTTCACATAGCATTTTAGTGTAGCACTGATCCAGGGAATTCTGTAGGGCAGCTTTCAGAGTCCAGCATTCACAGCCGTAAACGGTAGGAGAATGGACTATAGGCCTACAGTCGCTGACAAGAAACTGAGCTTGATATAGTTCAAGTCCAGCGCTTCCTCATCTATTGGCACATATTTTAGAACTCGGATGTCACTCCATCTCCCAACAGCCTTGGCCCTCCGGTACTCATCCATGGTGAATGGTCCATCGGGTATGGGTAGGTTGTGGGAGACAGGAGCATTGTCACATGAATGTATACCAGTCATAAAGCTTCCTTCATATTCATGCCACATGTCATGCCATGGTTATAACAGTGTCATGTCAGCCTTATGCACACACCTCCAAGTAATGTGTTGGATTTTTTTTTTGATCTGATGATTTTAATGAAGAGCAAATGCTCACATGTCTACTTCTCTAACCTCATGGCGCCCCCCCGTGGTGACGACACGTTGGCACGCTCTATACTACAAATTGTGTTTTTGTGTTTGTATGTGTGTGTCTGTGTCTCACCGAGCCCATGCAGGTATACTTGGCTTCCACCAGGACAGAGTCTGACACCACTTCAGTGGCACTGACGTGGTAATAGACTATGACACGGAACGAGGGCAGCATCTCCTTGGTAACAGTCAGTGGCACGTTCATCGTTTTCTGTCCTTCTCTCTTTACTCGATCTGCCATCACTATCTGACCTCCACTCAGGATCTGAAAATATTCATGAATTTGTACATCAAGGGCCAATTATTACAAAAGCAGTATACTGTACATTATGCAATATGGTTTATTTTGGACGATGTAACCTCCCGATGTAAACTCACTAGTAAGTTGAACATGCACATGACATGTGGATTTGTATACTTTTTATGGGCAACAATAATTAAGAAAGTTTACACAATTTCACGGACATGAATACTATAAGGGGTTGTGATTTAAACACAGATTGTGAAGAATGTGAAATGCCTGTCGATTAAACATAAAGTACACACTGTATGCAGTGTATCAGCAACACCCAACTCCTTGCATGTGCACTAGGGCTGCACACAGTGGCGGCCTTTCCTATGTTTCACCCGTTTCAATTGAAACGGGCCCCCAACCTCAGGGGGCCCCCCCCAAAAAAAAAAAAAAAAAAAAAAAAAAAAAATTTAAATGTATTTTTTTTTACTCGCATCCCAGTCCGGGGCCCGCCTGTGGCTGGCCGACGTCCAAGAATTTCATACAAGAAGATGATGTAGATCTGATTGAATCAGGGCTCAGCTCAAGTGAGTCATGTGAGTGAGTTGTTTTAGCTGTCTGTCCATGGTGGAAGTGCAGATAGCCTAATTAATTTAGTTCGAAAATGCATCATTATGGATTGTGGAATCAAACCAACTTCAGTGGAAAAGAAAACATTTTTTTTTTTTTTTTTTTTTTTTTTTTTTTTGGGGGGGTGCATATGGGGCCCCCATATGAGCTCTTGAAACGGGCCCCCAGATCATTAAGGCCGCCCCTGGCTGCACAATATTAATGGAGCTGTATTCATTTGCATGATAGATTATCATAAAATATAACCACTATAATGGAGAACAACCTCTGATCTCATTTGGTATTGATGATTAGCAGTGAGGCCAATCATGGCATGGTTCCACTCCCCCTATGTAGGAGTGCAGGCCTATAGTATCAAAAAGATGCTCAGAGCAGACTGCTCGCTGGATAGACTAATAGAGACTATACTTTTCATTAATTTAACTTTAACTTAACCCAGGTGGTCTCATTGAAATAAAAAAAAATAAAAAAGAACACCACAAAGTTACAGACATGGACAAAGTTACAGTTTAAATTAATAGATAGTAATAGTAATAGATCATAAATTAACAAATAATTACAATGAATAATCCCACTGGTGGCAGAAAAGAGAACTTTGTATGAACACATCCTCTGCACGATGAAGATCAGAAATGACAATGTTCAGGATAAAATAGAAGGTTAATCCCCCTCAGTTTTTTGCCTGAAACTCGCTGCGCACATTTATGCTCCTTGGAGGATATCCCCTACTGATTTTGGTGACCCCATGACATTTCCTCTAGCGCCACCCTTAGGAACAAAACTCACAGATATCTCACAAGCTAATGGCCAGATTGGCATGAAACTTAATACTTACAAGGATGTATACCCTAACCCTACTGATTTTGGTGACCCCATGACCTTTCCTGATGTGCCATCAATAGGCCAAACATTCCACTTGCGCACAAGTTATCTCAAAATGTAATGAGCCCATTTCCATGAAACTTTCTGAGCACATTTATGTTACTATCAATTCGGGCCGCTATGCAGCAAGAACATCTAGAGCTCGACACCTACGTGCCACTGCCGATGTGACAGATGGCCATATGTATATATCATATCACGATTTTTGTGAGGCAGAATCACGACCCACGATCGTATCACAATACATTTTTCATGTAACTATGCTTATGCAAATATAGATTCATGATATAGATTTTGTTGGCTCAATATTTAGGGGAAATGTCACAATATCATGCAACCCTAATGTGCAGAGTGCAGACACCAAAACTCACCAAATATGTGATTTCATGGTTTCGATGTCCCAGCGCGCCAAAATTAATGGTGCCTCTCATGTTATTTCCATCTTTTACCACAGCTGCAACAATAAAAAAGTTTAGAAATGAATTTAAGTTAGGCAACCTTATGTAATTCTAGTACCACCACAAGCACAGAAATTACTAATTTGTCACCATGTAATACAGTACATAGACCAAATTCATCTCTACTGTAAAGTCCTTACCTATGTGGAGGTCCTGGTTGGAACTGGTTTTGTATGGATGGACTGTTATGGTAGCTGATGCTTGACTGCCATCTGTTGTATCCATGGTATTTGCCTGGGATACACACACACACACACACACACACACACACACACACACACACACACACACACACACACACACACACACACACACACACACACACACACACACACACACACACACAATACAAGTTACATGCAAAGTAAAACACAAGAACACATGCCTGCATAATTCCAGTGACCTACAGTGATTTCCATGCTTGAGGTGCTTTCTCCAGGTGTGTTGATGGGGATCCTGGCAATTCCGTCATCATCTGTCATCTGTTTTAAATTTCCTGGATTCACCATCACTTGTACACCAGAAGCTGGAGTATGATCGGGGTTTGTAACATGAACCTAACAGAAAAGAGTATACAGTATACAGTATCACACTATTCTGATATTGATACATTTTATGACAATCTCGATGTGCCTTTGCCACAATGGCAATGGCATTTACATTTATTTATATTTATGGGTCTATGTGCAATGACAAAGGATGATTATTATTCTTATCTCCAGTGACACCTTTTAAATGCTTTAAATGCTTTTTTATGCTTATTCATAATATATCTTTTATATTACTCTCAGTTTTAACCTGTGCGAACCAATTTCTCCCACACAACTATGCTTCTCCGTTCTATACACTGGCTTCCCGTAGCGGCTCGCATCCAGTTTAAAACCCTGGTGCTAGCCTATAGGGCAGTGAAAGGAACAGCTCCTTCTTACCTCCGGGCTATGGTCATTGCTTACACCCCTGCCCGACCACTGCGGTCTGCCACCTCGGGGCGACTGATTGCCTCGTCGCTCAAGGGTCCTTCTGGCCGATCTACATGGTCCCGATTTTTTTCTGTTCTGGCCCCACAGTGGTGGAATGAACTCCCCACTGATGTCAGGACAGCAGAGTCACTGCCCATCTTTCGCCGCAGACTGAAAACCCACCTCTTCAGGAAACACTACCCTTCCTCTTTGCCTTGTCTGCTTGTTGTTAACTAGTTGTTGTGCCCTCAGGGCAGATTTATTATTTTAAACAAGTAAAACAGTGACCCCTATTGGCAGGTTTATTGTAGCACTCCTTACTTAACGCCAGCTTTGGGAATGTCGTGCGTTTGTGTACCCGGAAGTAGAGACGCACTGTGATTGGCCAGTAGTGACTTTGAGTGGCAGTTGGGGCAAACGCAGTCAGTGGGGCAGACGCAGTCCTGACAAACGCAGTCAGTGGGGCAGACGCAGTCCTCACCAATAATATTTACGATTCTGTCCCTATCGGTACATAACTCGGACGGCGCTGAGTCGACGAGCAGACCTTCGGCTGGTCGTCGCGGGCACTCGCGCCTGGAGGCGCTCGGGCGCGACTCCTCAGCCTCAAGGTCTGCTCAGTCGGCGCGCCTCCGTCATGGTCCATAACTATACTTTATCGGCGAAAAAAAGTAGTCCGCGGATGACTGAAAAAGTTTCTCCCCAAGCGGGAGTCGAACCCAGACTCCCAGTGGTAGTGGGTTGGAAGTCTAATGATTAGCGAGGTGCGCCACTGAGGCCGGTGCCGAGATTGGGTATTTTGGTTGTATTAGAATGTGACGTCCTAACTCTTCTATTGTAGAAGAAAGAAGTCCCCGAGGCGCCCCCGCCCAAAAGGGGGCGCCTCGCCCCTTCGGGGCGAGGCTCCCCATATGCGCTCTACACTTAGATAGCTGGCTTACTTAACCTAAAACAGGTGCAGCTAACACACTAATCAAAGCAGGTGTTGTTACTTTGTTAATTAGCAGAGACTGGGCAGAAGCTACAGTTTGCTTGTAGAGTGCAGACATGTTTTTTTGTCACCTGATGTGATTCTTACTTTCTTCATTTGTTGAGTCCCTTCGATGCAATGCTGTAAGTAAGATTTATGCTTGTGTAGTATGTTACAGTATGTCTGGAATTGTATGTTTAATAGGCATTTACACAATTTTATGTGCATATCATGCAGTGATTGTTTGTACTGTGTTTGTATCATTCCAGTTTTCACTCCACTTTCACATATAAAAATAAAAGGAGCAAGAGGCTAATCCTGACCCTTGTGAAAAAGGGAGTTTGGCTACTGTCAAGTTTGTGGTATCATACACTCTAACTGGACAGAACAGTGAAAAAGCAGAAGATTTAGCTGGAACTCCATCTGCATCATGGAGAAAGACAAAGTTTCTCAGGCTGGCTCAAATAACTCACAGAGCACAAGCAGTTTAGGAGGATCATCTGCATCTCGAGTCAGCAGTAGGGCTGCAATAGCCGTGCATGTTAACGAGCCAGAAGCAGCTCTCAGACAGGCTCTATCAGTGTTATGCTGCACCTGAAGTTATTGAAAGTGCACAATTTAACAAGTTAGATGCCTTTCCTCGAGTGGCCAGCAAGGACTATGTTAAATTGAGAAAGCTTGGGGACCTTTTGATGGAAGTACTGTCAGCCAAAGAAGATGGCTACCTTCCTGGGTTAAGCTTCTTAGACACCCCTCGTGGAGTCAATCCAATTGCAGAGAAGCTTCCTTATGCACTACAGGAGAGATGGATAAGAAATGGCTCCAGGTTTAAAGAGGAACACCACAGCCTCTTCCCCCCTTTCTCCTATTTTGCTGCCTTTGTGTTCGATGAGGCACGAACCAGAAATGACCCCAGCTTCGCTCTTCTCAATAACAGCGGGGCCCCAATTAAAGAGAAGCCATTCAGTCAGCGTCCAGCCACAAGGTTTCCTGTTACAGTCCACAAGACAGACGTCAAAAAAGAAATTGACTCTGCTAGCGACACCCGGTCAGAACAGGACGACAACCCAAGCAAGAAATGCCCCATTCACAAAAAAAACCCACCCTTTGAAGAAGTGCAGAGCATTTAGAATTAAGACACTGGAAGAGAGAAAGGCCTTCTTGAAGGACAGTGGGATTTGCTACAAATGCTGTGCATCCTCTTCTCACCTAGCTAGGGATTGTAAAATCATTGTCAAATGCTCTGAGTGTGACAGCGATCGCCATATTGCCGCATTGCACCCTGGTCCAGCCCCCCAAGAGTCAAGGTCTCCCACCCATTCGCCAGAGGGCAGCGAGGAGGGAGATGAAGTCCACCGCAATCCGCCTGAAGTGAACAGTAACTGCACAGAGGTTTGTGGTGAAGGCCAGGCACCAAAGTCCTGTGCCAAAATATGTCTCGTCAGAGTGTTTCCTCAGGACCAAAGAGACAAAGCGATCAAGATGTATGCTGTGATCGATGACCAGAGCAACCGCTCACTTGTCAGGTCACAGCTGTTCGACTTATTCAACATCCAGAGTCAACCTTACCCATACTCACTGAGAACCTGTTCCGGGCTCTCTGACATGTCTGGACGGAAAGCAGAGGGGCTTCACATCGAACCAGTGAATGGAGGAGTACGTATTGCACTACCGGCGCTGATCGAATGCAATCAGATACCAAACAACAGGTATGAGATACCTACACCTCACGTGGCTCTCCACCATCCTCATCGTGCACCCATAGCGAAACACATCCCTGAGATGGACCCTAGAGTAGATATCCTTCTGTTGCTGGGAAGAGATGTCATACAAGCACACAAGGTTACACAACAGATAAACGGCCCACAAAACGCTCCCTTTGCTCAGAGACTCGACCTGGGCTGGGTCATAGTGGGAGAGGTATGTCTTCAAGGCGCGCACAAGCCCAGCATAACCTCATTCAAGACCACTGTGCTGCAAAACGGGCGACCATCTCACTTATCATCATGTGATGGGTCCCTACAGTTGCAAGAGAGAGTGTGCCATGGCGGGGAGAAATCGCATAGCTCCATCTCTAACAGGGAGGGATCCGCTGAGCACACCATAGGGAAGAACGTGTTCAGACAGTTGATGACAACAAGTTAGCCCCATCGTATGAAGATACAGTCTTCTTAAAGACTATGGACAGTGCAGTTTTCAGAGACGAAGACAACAGCTGGGTCGCTCTGCTGCCATTTAGAGCACCCAGGCCAAGACTTCCCAACAACCGGGAGCAGGCTGCAATGCGTCTCACCTCTCTGTGCCGCACACTCAGCCGCAAAGAAGTGATGAAGGAACATTTCGTAAGCTTCATGGGCAAGATCTTTGAAAATGATCATGCAGAGATAGCGCCACCCATAGCAGAGAATGAAGAATGCTGGTATCTGCCTTTCTTTGGGATTTACCACCCCCAGAAGCCAGGGCAGATCAGAGTGGTCTTCGATTCTAGCGCTCAACACCTTGGCCTCTCTCTGAACAGTGTTCTGCTAACGGGCCCTAATCTTAACAATAGCTTACTGGGCGTCCTGATCAGATTTCGTAAAGAACAGGTGGCAATCATGGCCGACATTGGTCAAATGTTCCACTGTTTCTATGTGAAGGAAGACCACAGAAACTTCCTGAGGTTTAGGTGGTACAGAGATAATGACACAACAAAGGACATCATCGACTATAGAATGAAGGTGCACGTCTTTGGCAACAGCCCGTCGCCAGCTGTCGCCATTTATGGGCTCCGACGTGCAGCAGAAGCAGGAGAACGTGAACATGGCGCAGACACACGGTATTTCATAGAGAGGCATTTCTATGTCGACGACGGCCTTATGTCCTTGCCCTCAGATGATCAAGCCATCGAGCTGCTGTAGAGGAGCCAAGCATCCCTAGCCGAGTCTAATTTGCGCCTACACAAGTTTGCATCGAACAGTCCAGCTGTCATGAGAGCCTTTCCACCAGAGGACCTTGCAAAGGGTATCATAGACTTGGACCTCAACGGAGACACAGAGCCTGTGCAACTCAGCTTGGGGTTGTGCTGAGAAGTGGCATCAGACACGTTCACCTTCAGTGTGTCTGTTAGCAACAAGCCATTCACAAAGCGTGGTGTCCTATCAACTGTGAACAGCCTGTTTGACCCCATCGGGTTTGTTGCCCCAGTAACAATACGTGGCAGAGCTCTACTCCCGAGAGCTTAGCGCCAACACCTGTGACTGGGATGCACCGTTGCCAGAAGAGAGGCGACAAGAATGGGAGGCATGGAGAGATTCTCTTCAAGAGTTGAGTCACTTGCACATCCCACGCATGTACAGTTCCCTGCCCCAAGCAGTATGCAGGGAGCTATGCCTGTTCTCTGATGCTTCAACAAAGGCAATTGGAGCAGTTGCCTACATCAGAGCTATAAATGAAGATGGGAGAAGTGATGTGGGATTTGTACATTCCGTCTGAGCAGAATCCAGCTGACATCGCATCCAGATCTGTTCGCACCTCACAGCTAGCAACATCAACTTGGCTCACTGGACCGGCTTTCCTCCACAAGCGCTGTGAAGACCAAGTGGGGACGACTCAGTGTCATGAGCTAGTTGATCCAGATGAAGACGCTGAGATACGTCCTAGCGTGACATGCTCGGCTACTCAAACTCAAGCGAAGCAAGGCCTGACCACCAGCCGGTTTCAGAGATTCTCAACATGGAACTCACTGGTGAGAACATTTGCTCAGCTTATTCACATTGCTCACTCATCCAAAGCAAATCAACAAGATGACAGCTGCAGAGGATGGCATATGTGCCTTAAACCCCGCACTCCTGAAGAGAGGTCACAAGCCACAAACATCATCATCAAGTCAACACAAGCTGAGGCCTTTTCAGAGGAGATTGCCACACTCACAGCAGGGAAGCCCATCCCTAAGACCAGTGCTCTCTTTATGCTCAAACCAGAGATTGACAAAGCTGGTCTCATCAGGGTTGGAGGCCGGCTGAAAAAAATCCTCTCATCCTGCCAAATAATCACCACATCTCCATGCTCTTGGCCCGCCATCATCACGAACAGGTGAAACATCAGGGACGACATTTCAGTGAAGGGGCCATCCGAGCTGCAGGCCTATGGATCATTGGAGGCAAAAGGCTCATCGGCTCCATCATACATACTTGTGTCACTTGTCGGAGGCTCAGAGGCAAAACAGTGGAACAGCAGATGGCTGATCTGCCCCCTGAGCGTGTCACCGTAGCTCCTCCCTTCACCTACGTCGGCATGGATGTTTTCGGCCCCTGGACTGTGACTGCCAGGCGCACAAGGGGAGGCCAAGCTGAGAGTAAGCGCTGGGCGCTGCTTTTCACATGCATGTCTACAAGAGCCGTGCATATTGAAGTGATACCTACAGTACCTTGGATACTTCGGGTTGCATAAATGCAATGAGGCGATTCTTTGCCATACGAGGGCCTGCTAAACACCTCAGAACTGACTGTGGAACCAACTTTGTTGGAGCTCGGAAAGAGCTTGGATTCCTCAAAGAAGAGCAAGGTGAGAGCATTCAGAGGTATCTGAACAAACACGGCTGCTCTTGAGAATTCAACTTCCCTCATTCCAGTCATATGGGAGGTGCTTGGGAGAGAATGATCGGGATTGCCCGTAGGATCCTTGATCGCATGTTGACCCAAGAGAACGTTCATCTCACACACGATGTCCTGTGCACCCTAATGGCTGAGGTCTCTGCAATCATAAATGCCAGGCCACTTACCCCTGTGTCGTCTGACCCTGACTCGCCATTCCTGCTCACCCCTGCGACACTTCTCACCCAGAAAACTGGTGCTCCATCTCCCCCAGGAGAGTTTACAGACAAGGACTTATTTGGCAGCCAGTGGAGAAGAGTGCAAGTCCTTACCAGCCAGTTTTGGACTCAGTGGAGGCGTGAGTACTTGCCTACACTTCAGGGACGGCGCAAGTGGAACGAACAGCGAAGAGATCTCCTGAAAGGGGACACTGTTCTCTTAAAGGACAGCCAAGCAGCACGCAATGAGTGGCCTATGGCTCTTGTTGTGGACACCCATCCCAGCGCAGATGGGAAGGTGCGCAAGGTGGAGCTGAAAGTGACTTCGAAGGGTGCTGTAAAGACTTTTCTGAGGCCTATTTCCGAGGTCATTCTTCTGTTGCCACAAGAAGCTTAAAGTGAAAGAAACGTTGTGTATTCAGTACGTTTAATTTGATTAAGTGGCATCAAGGACGCCAGACGGGGAGTGTTCTGCCCTCAGGGCAGATTTATTATTTTAAACAAGTAAAACAGTGACCCCTATTGGCAGGTTTATTGTAGCACTCCTTACTTAACCTAAAACAGGTGCAGCTAACACACTAATCAAAGCAGGTGTTGTTACTTTGTTAATTAGCAGAGACTGGGCAGAAGCTACAGTTTGCTTGTAGAGTGCAGACATGTTTTTTTGTCACCTGATGTTTTTTTTACTTTCTTCATTTGTTGAGTCCCTTCGATGCAATGTTGTAAGTATGATTTATGCTTGTGTAGTATGTTACAGTATGTCTGGAATTGTATGTTTAATAGGCATTTACACAATTGTATGAGCATATCATGCAGTGATTGTTTGTACTGTGTGTTTGTATCATTCCAGTTTTCACTCCACTTTCACATATAAAAATAAAAGGAGCAAGAGGCTAATCCTGACCCTTGTGAAAAAGGGAGTTTGGCTACTGTCAAGTTTGTGGTATCATACACTCTAACTGGACAGAACACTAGTTGTACGAACTCTTGTTTTATTATTGTATTGTTTTATTGGATCTTGTTTAGTTGATACACTTATTTGTTTTAGCTCTTTCTCATTTGATTTTGCTATTTGTATCATCTGTTTAAGAAAGTAGGTAGCTGATATATTGCACTTTTACCTTAGCACTAGGTATACTCTTAGTTGCTTGTTTTAGCAGAAAATGCACTTAGGACTTCTGGTGATTAGTAGTTTTGTTATGTACCTACTGTATGTTGAATGCACTTATTGTAAGTCGCTTTGGATAAAAGCGTCTGCTAAATGACTGTAATGTAATGTAATTAAAGCAAACTCTAGAAACTCTAGTTACCACTCCAAATAAAAGATGAAAATAAAGATTAGATTTTCTTAAACACATATTCTGGAACCATTATGGGAAGCATTTGAAATAAATATAATAGTCTAGGTAAGACATTCATTTTTAGAACAATTACATAGCATAAAATAGATATTGGAAGTGTCTGCCATCGTTTCAGATCTTCCTCTATGAGTTCAATATTGGGATATAATTTATATAGAAAGATTATAAAAGATTGCATGGCTGGCAATGTATCTGAAACAGATTAATTATCCCAGGAAGACATACCTTAACATCAAGGGGCATTCCTTGCTTGAAGTACTTTGGTGTCTTCTTGAAATTGATGGTGTAAGGAGATGTGACAATGACGATACCTCTCACCTCTGCCTCCACCAGTTCACTACCTGAGAGTGAATACTGGTGTCATTCTCACAAATATACACATTCACACAAATATAAACATATAAACTGTACAAATACAGGTTCAGGTCACACAGCCTTCTTACCACTTTGTGTCAGCACACTCACAGTTGCATAGATGGTGCTCTGCACCAGTTGAAGGATGTCAGGGAATGTCTGGTTGATGTGCTTCCTTTCCAGGATGGCCTTTCCTTTGCCGTTTGTGACCTGAAAACATAAACCACAAAGGCTCAGACAATGGGCTTCTTGTGAGATCTGAGTTCAAATCACACTCCAAGTCTTGTCTTGCATGTCTCTCCTGTCTCTCTACACTGTCCTATCTAAGAAATAAAGCATAGCTACAAAGGTATCTCCGCCAGGCCAGGAGGACTATCCAGCTGTGTAAGTCGTGGGCTGCCCAAGGCAGCTGCAGGGTTAAATAACGTTTGTAGAGACCCTATTGTCAACTGACTGACTTACTATATCAGTCAGCGCAACACATTCAGCTGACTGAAGACTGAAGACTTTTTTCATGCCTTGGTTGTCCCACACGAGCCACCGTAGTCTGCGAAACAGACCAACGGCGTGTATACACATAGATATATATAAAGGCTAGATGGCTCAAGGGGGCGTCGCAAGCGCAGCTCAACCGCGGCCATCTTGCGACGGTCATTCATAACATTATGTCTATGGTGCATTTACTTTGAAATAACCATAGCGTGCTCAATTTTCATCCGATTTTCAAACGGTTTGGTGTGTTGTAAACACCAAAGATGTAGTTATGATACTGCTTTGGTGTTTACAACACACCAAACCGCTTTAAAATCGGATGAAAATTGAGCACGCTATGGTTATTTCAAAGTACGCACCATAGACATAATGTTATGAATGACCGTCCCAAGATGGCCGCCATGTGGCAACGTCGTACTCCATTGGCCAGCAGCCCGGGTGAGTCATCTAGCCTTTAGGCTATATATATCTATGTGTATACACAGGGACGCGGGAAGTACTTTAGAGCAAGGGGTGCTGGTAAACGGGGCACATGCACGCGCGCGCGTGCATGGGTCCCGCGTGCGCGCGCGCGCGATTTTTTTCGGGTTTCCCGCGGATAAAGTTACTTTTTTTGTTACTTTATTTCGGTTTTAGGGTTAGGGTTAGGGTTGGATTAGGGTTATGTGATTTAATTCTTTTGGGGGAGCCGCGCCCACCGGAGAAAATCTCTCACACACACACACACGCACGCCTTCAGCCTTTTTTTTTTTTTTCTCTCACAACGGCAGGGGGTGCTGCAGCACCCTCAGCACCCCACTTCCCGCGTCCCTGTGTATACAGCTGTTAAGTGTTTTGCCAAGTCCCGGAAAAGACGCGCTGTGATTGGCCAGTACAGACACTTTGATTGACAGTTGTGCCGAATGCTCATCCCAAAACATGATTTACGAGAATGTGGCGGCTCGTGTGGGACAACCAAGGCATCGATCCATGTGTCATGACAACTAATAACAGATTAATGAAAATAATAATCACTTTTGACCGCAGCAAATAGCATAAGTAGCGATATGCTTATGGGCTCCACTCTATTCTAAGGGGGCTGCTGGGGAAACTGGACGACAGGGGCAATTCTGCAAATAGACCCCACGGCCAGTCATTTGGGATCAATATGAGTAGGATAAAAAGGCTATTTGTTATTTTAGTCTGAACTTGTCGTTTAAGCCCTATTGAGAAACTTTCAAAAATAGCTGTTCACAAAGCGTTACACTGCGACATGTTGTAATTTAGAAAATATGTTATTTTGGACCATTTTAGAAACTTTTTTCTCTTGTAATGACACATCCAAAATAGGGATGCCAGATTGAAAGTGGTTAATAAAATATGTGTTTTTCAATTTGATTAGAAGAGGCACTTATATCGACAAAATATTGATTAAAACATTAGTAATTGGAAATCTAGGATCGGGATCAGCACCATCAGTCAGGCTCTAGAAAAGCCAGATACAGACAGACCAAACTAAAACCTCACCTGTACTCTCTGGAGAGAGCTAGTGAAGCTCGTCTTTGTATCCTGATGAAAGACTCCAAAAACGACATAGGCATTTCCATTCACTTCTCTACCATACAGATACCTAAAAGCACAGGTAAAGAAAGCTGTTGATGCAGCTAAAATATGGAGCAGACAAAAACAGAAACGGTCCAAAAAAGAAGAAAGAAACATTTAACTGCTGAATTTATGCATCATCATTCAGCGGTACAGTTTATTTTTTTCCATGCAACACCATTGAATGAATCCGGTGAAAAGCATAACTGTAAGCCCCTCCATGCACACACAACCCACTATCTTCCTTTACTTACACAACTTCAAGCATACCGTACATGATGTATCAACGTACTTAGCTTCAATTGTGACTTCAAAAGTTTCGCTGTCCACTTTGAAGAAAGTTTTCTCGGGTTTCAATTTAACCTCAAAACTAGGCAGCACTGTTAGACAGGGGTGAAAATTAAATCATCACTTTCATGAGAAGTATATTCTACGTTTTACATTATAAATACATATGAAGTTGATTGTTTACTTAGTAAAAAATATAATAATAATGGTTGGCTCACCGTATTCTTTGATCTCAAATTCAGCGGAGAACCTCTGCTGTGTGTTGCTGGGAAAGAAGGCCACTACCTTCCACACCCCAATACTACGCACACACACACACCAAAAACAAATTGATTTGACCAACAGAATTAAAATACTAAAGCAGTTGACAAATCTCAGTGATCCCTTAATTTCCAACAACAGGATGGCTTGACTGACAGACAGACAGACACTTTATTATTTTGATGGAGACAAAGAAAACGCACCTGGTAATATCAGGAATGTTATAGAATCCAGAAACGATCCCTGAGTCCAGGAAGACAGTGCCAATTTGAAGAATGATACCATCTGGGGTCTGAGAAACAACAAATAAATAACAAATAATATGAATAAGGAACTGACTTGTGAGAAACTAGATGTTGGATAAAAGTGTTTGTTTGGTTCTTCACATTGGTTCTACTAGGAGAAAGTCATACATATTCAAACAATATCTATCCATCTATCCGTCCTTCTGTTCTATACCGTTCTGTCTGTCCATCTGTCCATCTACATGTCTGTGCGTCTGTTCATTGGTCCGTCCGCCTGTAAATTGATATCATGTAATGTACCTCTATTTCAACGGCAGCTTTAGAACCCTTCTTAATTGGCTCTATGCCAGGGGTCACAGCAAACATCCTGTAATGAACTGAGAGAAAGAAATAGAAATGTACTGTATAATGAGAGACACACGTTCAAATATACCGCATGATGATACAGTGAGGACATTGTACAAAAAACATTATAGATTCAAGAGGGTTTTTTCGGGTTTAATTATCACTCTTATCTTATAGAGTTAAAATCAGCGACATTATGTTTTTTACAATATAAAAAGATAATAATGATAATAAGAAAAATAAACGTACAATCAAGTTGGCAATAGTACGAATAGGTAATAAAGACAGTTAAGAGTAAATAAGTCAAGCAGCATTGGGGAGTGTGTATAATAAGGTGGGAGAATAATTTACTAATTGGATATACTGTTTAGAATGTGCAATAGAGGTGTGTGTGTGTGTGTGTGTGTGTGTGTGTGTGTGTGTGTGTGTGTGTGTGTGTGTGTGTGTGTGTGTGTGTACACACAGTATAATTATAATTGTATATATATATAATATATATATATATATATATATATATATATATATATATATATATATATATATATATATATATACACATATACATACATACACACACACACACACACACACACACACACACACACACACACACACACACACACACATATATATGTATGTATGTGTGTGTGTGTGTACACAGTATAATTATAATTGTATATATATATATATATATATATATATATATATATATATATATATATATATACACACACATATACATACATACATACACACACACACACACACACACACACACACATATATATGTATGTATGTTACAGTTCATGTGGGGAAACCAGTACATGTGGGAGAAGTGGAACGAGGGGAGCCCGTGGCCGAGGCTCTTTGAGACTCTGTCCCATAAAGGAGTAGTTGTTATAAAGGAGTAGTTGTTAATGCTCTATATGCATTTTGTTAAATAAAACAGGGGGGGGGGGGTACTTGTACGTATGTTTTCAATTGGAAAACATGTCTGAAGACCCCTCTACCTTCTAACACTTACAATTAAACACTGTTAATTTAACATTGAGGATTCCACAGTGTACAATCAATGTAACATTTGCAAACGGTGTTCCAGAGGCCTTTTCTGAGTGTGCCATGTGCTGGATTCACCTTTACTGCTGGGGGTGTAGATGGTCTTGTCTGTTTGGATGAAGATGTAACCAGACTGGAAGGAGACCATGACCACCTTCTCCAGCAATCGACCCGGGAACTGGGCTTGCAGGTACACATACTGTGTCACGTTGAGATAATTTCTTAAAAGATCATCTGGAATCTAAAATCAGTAAAGGGAGAATGCATTTACTTTCTTTAGAATAATTGTCAATTTTAGTAGAGTATTATGTGCCTTTCAGTAACAGCTGTGAGGCTAAGATCATGCACAGTAATGTCTCCAGAGCTACCAAATACTGACAAGCAAAACAAAAATACTTCTTGAGAAGCATGGTCAGGGTAATTGAATGAATAATATCATGTTTATATATACAATAATACATTGTTTATGTTAGAAGGATGTTGCTTTTCAGATTATTTATTGTTTTAAAAGTGTCGACTGTTTTTTTTTGGTCAAAACTATGAGCTACACGCACTCTTTTGCCTATGAACAGAAACTATATTTTCCTCCCATTCCGAATGAATGATTTTTCTTGCCGTCACTTTTACAATGCCTGTGAATTGTGTTCTGTGTACGGTCCATGTTGTTTAACCTCAACCTTTGACATACTACAAAACAAATACAAACATGTCTATACAATCGAATAACTTCAGAAGAAGAGAACCACAAAACAAAGAAAATAATACAGTGTATAAATGGTAAATGTTGTGCTTATAAAAAGAGAGATTGAAGAGAGAGAGAGAGAAGAAGAAGACTATTGAAGAGATGGTTGTTGGTGAATCTTCTAGTATCTAGCAAGCCTGCGGTGTCTATTTCCAACTTACCGTAATTGGTGCCAGTGCCTGATAGTTGTTTTGACTCTCAAGTGTCACGTCTGTTTGGGCCAGTTTTGTGGTTCTGGTTGGATAGGACATCACCTTTATGTTGACACTGATGGTTCCTGAGCAATCTTGACACTCTACAAAAATGTTCTCTGGTGTTCTTACACGAAAAATGTTAGGAGCAGCCAACACCTGGCTGAGAACGGCCAAGAAAGAGAGGAGAGGAAAGAGTGAGAATTGAGGTGAGGTGACATCACCTCCCAAACATCTCCAAATTACATCTCATCAACAAACTGTACTACGTAGAGCCGATCGGTTTGGCCGATATATTGGCCAATTTGTCCAGTTTTGACGACATCAGTATCGGCAATCATGCAGCCAATGTGTCCTTATTTTTTACCTTTTCACATTTTTTCTTATATAACTGATCTACAACCTCACAACAAGTCGCAGCAGGCTTAAGTGGTTAATTAAGTGGTAATTAATAATAAAGTTCAGTTTCATGTGTATTTCTTTGTAACATCTATTTTCATAAATTGAAGTTCATTAAAGATATTAATAATAAAGAATTGTCTATCAAAAAGTTACTTGTTTATTTGTATTTGTTTGCTTATAACACATATATACACAAGCCTTTAGTATATTGTAAATCCATCATGGCTTCAACAACGTTCCCTACTGAATAATGCTGGGTGTTTATGGATGTGGTTACCAAAGGTGCACAGCATACCGGTCCTTGCGACCGCAATTGACACACACTCATAGCTGAGATAATAATAATAATGAAGAATTGTCTATCAAAAAGTTATTTATGTTTATTTTTATTTGTTTGCTTATAAGTCAATCAAATGAAGTTTTACAAGTAGATTTAAATATTTGGCATAAATAATCAGTAGTCTAGTCAGTAGACTCTCCACAAAGCATCTGACCAAGAATCTGGCATCAGTCGTTAAGCCCATAACTGTTACTTTTCAGAATTCCAATTCAAAAATAGCAGATCTACAAGATCTGCTATTGTAGATCGGCAATTCGGATCGGATTATGTAATTATCCAATGAGGCAATGCATGAGATAAAGCTCTCCTACTCACAGCGGAGCTCCATCAGCCAGTGAACTGAGAGAAGAAAAGGCCAGAGAGGCCATGCTCAGCCACAGTAGTGTCCCGTCCATACTGCCACCTGATCCTGTGTCTGATGACAGTGTTGTCTCTCCTGTAGCGCCCCAGATAACCTGCCTTTATCTTCTCCCTCACCCCCTTCCTCATGGTCAACTCCACTCCCCCTGTTCCCTGTCTCCAATCCTCACTCACTCATCCACCCCCTCCCCCAACCAAAGTTAAGTTCACCTGAATCCATTACACTGGACAGTTGAATACAGAGTGAACACTAACCTTTACTAACCAGGCAAGTCATTAAGAACAAATAATTATTTACAGTGGTGGCCTGGCAAATGGCCAGGTAGAGGGGTAGGGGCTAAATCTAGCGTCTTTAATGTGGATACATGTATGTTTTTATCGTTTAGCACCAACAGTAGCCTGTACTACACGGTAGAAATTACGACATGAACAAAACTTAGTTTGCTTAGTAATCCTGAATGTTGTTTACAGTCAGCAAACATAATGTTTAATCTAGCAAAAGGCCTTACTTGTCTAATCATTAAACCCAATTTGGGGTCAACAGATTGCATGATTTGTATTTGTAAAACAGAATAGTGCCATTCAATCTACTAAATTATGTTTTTCTTGTTCTTCCTAGAAAGTATTTTTCAGAAGTCCTTGCCATAATCACACAATTTTAAAATACACAAGTAAAACAAACTGAGCGAGATTTTAAAATAACTATTCTATCAATGATTTAATTGGTTATCTAGGAAGGTCTGTTTAAAACCACTCTTAGATTCAACTACGGGAGGTGAGGGGTGGTTAGAATTTTGTAATACCGTGTGGGGCTGGAGATAAGGATACTGCTGTACGTTTTATATCCCTGTCTCCCTCACAGTGCTGCCTTCAGCTAGAGCTTGTTAACCACTTGAGCCCTATTTCATTCTCCATTGTACGATGGTGTTGCACGGTGAAACACGCTTGCAATGTGTTGTGAGCTTGTAGATCTGCTTTCCCTATTTATGAAAATAAAACACACAAAAACATTTCTACAACCAAAATAGGGACGCCAGGTTGAAAGTGGTTAAAATGAAGTGTTGTGAAGCTAATTAGTGAGTGAAATGTAGGCTATTTACAGATGTCATTGTTTTCTTTGTTTGTTTTTAACACAAATTGAACTGTTTCCTCTCCCCAGTACTACCTCAGTCATCCAATCCGTCAGGTTTCAATATTATTTTAATAGTCCCTGCCAAGGACTGCCAAGGCAGGGAGCCACAGAAATAAAAACAAATATTTCCACATAGAAATAAACACAAGGTATAGCTACAAAAGAAAAATGAACCAAGAATTCTCAAAAACTCAGGGTGAAAAAAATAAATAAATCAGGATGAGATATACTGTACAGGTTTCAAAAGGTCACACAAACCAGGGGCAAATCTAGATTTTTTCCAGATCTAGGATCAGATCTTTAGGGGGGCTCGCCACAATTAATTACGTTACAACATTAATTATTACGGCATACATTAACACATGCATATCTCCTGAGCCCTTATTAAGGAGAGTTAGAAAACGAAAGTGTCCGAAAACAAAACTGAGCTGTTGGGAAATGTTTAGAGACAAACATACACCACGTTGTTTCCAGTCAGCAAACAGCCTTGAAACTAATTATTGACAACATCAATCCTAGTGACCCTAGGGGGCTTCTATCCTCATGTGCATCAACCCCTACAAACCATTCATTGTGGACACTGATACCAGTGACAGGGGCGCTGTGCTGCCCCATCTGCCTACATCTGCTCCCTCAACTGTGCTGAGCCTGAGCGCAGAGCTGTTGCCCGTGCTTTGGACCTGCAAAAAAATGTATGCCTGGGGCGCCCGCTGGCCGAGTAGTTAGGGTGTACTGTATAACACATTTATTTATTTATCAGGGACAGTGCACATTACTCAACATGTCAGTTTTTCACATCCACGTAAATGAGCCAGAGTTAGCCAGAGTTGGCTAACTCTGATGCCTGACAGTGAGTACCATTTGCTGCATGTCACTCCACAACACTCTTGTTGTTTCCTGTCAATATCCACTGTACCTATTTATGGGCAGAAAAGCCTGAAAAATTACTTCTAACAAGAAGAAAAGGAAAACAACTTGTCCCTCACCTGTATGGAAGGAGGTCCCTGTTCCGGACCAACCATGTATCTATGACCCGACTCCTCAAACCTGGCTGGTGGCTCTAGATACTAACAAGGAAACATTTCAAAACACTGTCGCGGTACGTCCTGTTACCACGGCAGAGAAGCTGGTCGCCGAGGTGTTCTGTTCAGTGCACTTGAGGAGCTAACACAGCCTCCAGGGGTGCAACTTTGAGGCCCAGTTGTTCCAGGGCAGGAGGATAGCTGTCAGTTGCTCTGCTCAGAGTGACGAGGACCACCACTCTCCTGCAACGGAGTCCAGGGACACAGAGGGGTCCTTGAGGGGGTTCCAGTGGGTCCCCAGCAAAATGAGTTAATATACAGTAACATCAAAATCAGTTTAACCACTTTGACACAATTTTATATTTTGGCTATTCGAAAGTAGCCAATCTACAAGTGAGTTTATAGATTGGCTATTCTCTCACTCTTTCTCTTCCCCCCTCTATATGTATGTATTTATTTAGGGGGGGGGGGGGGGCGGGTATCAACACAATCTTCTCTGATGGGGTCCCTGGCACAACACCATTTGAAATGGGGGTCGGTGGCCAAATACAAATCAATTAAGAGGTTTGAGAACCTCTGCCCTACACCTACAGAGGCTGGAGGAGCACACTGGCCACCCTGCTCGCGAGGCAGGAGGACTGGGACCTCCACCTGCCCCTGGTCCTGTGGTCATACTATATACTGTACAGGTTTCAAAGGTCACACAAACCAGGGGCAAATCTAGGATCAGACCTTTAGGGGGGCTCCTAAGCCACTGGATAACAATTACTTACATTGCAACATTAATTATTACAGCATACATTAATACATGCATATCTCCTGAGCCCCCATTAAGGAGAGTTAGAAAACTAAAGTGTCCGAAAACAAAACTGAGTTGTTGGGAAATGTCAAAACAAAAATAAGCAACTAACCAAACATACGCAACATTGTTTCCAGTCAGCAAACATAGCCTTTACTCTAGCAAAAGATATGTTGTCTAATTATTGACAACATCAATCCTAGTGACCCTAGACTGGGGCTTCCTCATGTGCATCAACCCCTACAAACCATTCATTATGGACGCTGATGCCAGTGACAGGGGCGCTGTGCTGCTCCAAGAGGGGGGAAACAGAAAGATGGTAGCAGTAGCACCCTACTACATCTGCTCCCTCATCTGTGCTGAGCGCAATTATTGTGTGACTCAACCAGAGCTGTTGCCCGTGCTTTGGGCCCGCAAAACAATGTATGCATGGGGCACCCCGCTAGCCGAGTAGTTAACCCCTAACCCTAAAAAATATAGAGTCCCCGGCTCGATTCCCAGGCCAACGAGACCATTTGCTACATGTCACTCCACAACACGCTTGTTGTTTCCTGTCAATATCCACTGTACTAATGGGCAAAAAAGAACTTGGCCCTCACCTGTATGGAAGGAGGTTCCTGTTCCAGACCAACCTTTTGGATGCCATCTCTCTTGATAGAGTAGACCTCTCCCTGTGGTGGTCAGTGGAAATCAGCAGAATAAAATTGTAGTTATTCTGAAACCTTACATAAGATCAATGAAGCGCTGTTTTTCTATTAAATCGAAATCACATTTTAATAAAATAAAACTATTGCAAAACCTCTTTAAGGCAGGAATAACAAAAAACACTCGAGCAAAGTGACAAAAAGCACATATTTATTCTGGGTAACTTTATTACAGGTGTCAACCTAAATACAACTTTAAAATCACTTAAAACACACCTTCTGTGTGACTTTATTGCAGTTTCCGCCTCACAAACACAGGCCATGAATGAAGAATGTCTGTCTCTACTCTAATGCTAAAGCATTGCAGCATCCGTTATGGCCTATTGTATCTCCCCTCCGGGTTCCCAGAGATCAACAAAAGGACCTTGTACCAGCAGCGATGGAAGTACTCAAATGTTTTACTTAAGTAAAATTATTAATACCCTATTGTAGAAATAGTCTGTGACAAGACAGTACATGAGTAAATGTACTTCATTACTTTCCACCACTGTGTACCAGTCTCTTCCAACCTCTGCTAGCTAGACCTTCGGGTTATCTGCATAAATTACTCTCTTATCTGTCTGCAATTAATCTCTCAAGAACAGATTCAGAGCTGCAAAGGTAAAAAAAAAAAAAACAGCAGAGGGCGCCGTTTTTCTTTTTGACGATGGGTTCCCAAATGATGCTGGGGTTTAAGTGGTTAAGTAATGACACAAAATGACTGTATAATGCAAAACAGTATAATTACAACAGAATTGTGTAATTTTTCCTCTTCCCTGTTACAACAGACCAGTTGTACCTTACTTCAGAATGATAGCGGACCACCTCAGAAATAGCTCTCACAAACCAGGACATGTGGAATTGCTAAATTAAAGTCTTACGAAACTCTTTAGGGTCTAGGGATGGATTTGTAACAAAGTAATACAGTTTGAATAACCGGGATGTTGAGCAGAGAGGTGCAAATAAGGGAGACCACACAGGTTTGGAGCAAAAGGTGCAGGGTGCTTTTACTCTTAAGCAGGATAATATTTACAATATTCACATTACTAAAGGCACAGGGCATAAACAAAAAGGTATGGCACTACCAGGGGACACAGGTGTTGCCAAAACAGCAAAAGAAGCAGCTAGGGTAAACCAAAGACAGACTAACTGACTGACCAAGTAGTATAGTGAAAACAAAAGCATGCCTACCCAACTAGTCTAACCAAACAATGTTCAAAAATACATAAGTGGCAACCACCCCTTACCTAGTGTGCTTAACAAAGGTTCTGCCTACGTGGTGTCTATGTATAGAGGCCTCTGTCTTTCCTGTACCAAGGCAGCAGCATATACAAGCCAAGAAGAAGAACAGATACCTAATAAATACTTCTAATAAAGTCTGCTCTGGGAACATAAATGAGGGCTACAAAACAAGGCTACACAGACAGGGCTACAAACAGGTGAAATGGTTGAGAGAGACTCACCTGAGGTGGGACCCAGCCTTTTATAGACAGCAGATGGTGGTGATTGGATGAAGGTGGGACCAGGTAACAGGTTGATTGACAGCTGATGAGACCTGTAGAGAGTGACATAGAGAAGGAGAGATAGACAAGGGGAGGAATACAGAATCCCAGACAAACCTACGTGGAACATAAAGCTTTCTGAAATGGTCATTATATGACCTATACCCTCTACGTTTAAGGAAATGCCCTGTTGTCACAGACCAATTTCACTTCAGAATGACATTGTGAGGAGGTCTTCTATTATTCTGGAGTAAAAATTGGTCTGTGACACTAAAAGACATTTCCATTTAATCCTAATCTGAATTTTAGAATGCTTTAAATTTGAAATTCCACTTCAGAATGTCCTTATATTTTCTGAGAGACAACATTCTGTAGGTATGAGTTAGTAATGAGTTACATTTTCCCAGAATTATTTTTAAATGATTTGGCCACATTCTGCTTTAGTTATGATTACATTTACAGTTCCACAGTCATTTGTATAATGTAATGTCAGGATTAATGAGCAAATCTGAACTATAGCATGTTGGAATTTGCTGGTATTGTTGCCCAGTGATCGATCAGTTGTTCTCAAAGTGGGGTCCAAGGACCCTCCTTGAGGGTCTTCCAAATGAACCCTTACAGGTCTGTAACTCTGAGCGTACAAGTGGAACCAAATGGGCGCTTTCGTGTCTATTTGGTTCCATTTGTACACACTCAAAGTTATGGGGGTCCTTTAAATAAATACGTTTGAGAGTCACTCTGGACCACATACCTTGCACATCAAGTTTACATAGTGTTCAGTTGTTACAGGAATAATAACAGTAAACATTTCATATAGTATTGCACAGGAACAACAAGACAGCCTCAGTATGTATAGTTGAGTTGCAGCACCATCTGGTGGACACAGTGACATGACATACAGACATACAGACAGACTAAGAGACAGACAACTTTGTAGCCTGGCTCCAGCCATTGTTTGGGAAACACTGCTTCAGAACAGCCAATCACACTCACAGTCAGTCTGTTTAAAAACAACTGTGTTTTATTGAAGGAGTATCCATGCGCTGTTATGAGGAGTCACACACACTACATGTTTCTGTAACTGGATCAACAATGTATTGTAGACCCACAAAGACCTAAAGACCTGCTCCTCTCCTCTATTTAAAACAAGAACCTTCTCTTATCCAGTTCCCTGACAGCCATTGCATGTATGCTGAGTTTAGCTACCGAGACAATGGAACAACACAGCTTCAGAAAAACACAGCCATGTTTCAGTTTCACTGCGAGACAGACAGGCAGAAGCAGGATGAATGCACTTTAGAGTTTATTTCCGTCTGAAGGTTGAGGGTCAGGATGGAAGGACAAAGGCAATGAAACAAAATAAACAAAAAGGCCACATCTCAATAGTATCTTCCTCTTAACGTCTCTCCTTGTGCATTGAACTACAGTCCACCGATAAGCATAATTTATAGTCTGTCGTATAACAATAGCAGATCTACAAAAATAACGTATCCACATATTCACAACTACGAGTTGACGCGTTGTGAACTTGTAGAACTGCTATTTTCGCCACGTGACACAGTCGTACGACCACGTGTAAATCAGGCTTAGACTGTGAGCATGGGGAGGGAGAGACACAGACACTTACAGTATTGAGACTCATCAAAACAACTACAACTCTGACCTCTCCTGTTGCATTAATAAACAGTTTGTACCTGGTATTCAAGGCATCAGTTTGCACACATTAGCAGCTAGCCAAACTAACAACACAAACTAAAGCGTAAGCAACGACATGCTAGCCTACCTGCTAGCTTTCACCAAAGCAACAGAGAGTTACTGCAGCTTCTGTAATGAGCGCAGTGGTGTAAATACATAGCATAAACTAACTAGATAGCTTGCTTGCTGACCAGTTAAACTTTTTGAACTACACCGTAAAGCTTCAAAAGTAGCATAACTTGCAAGCTGAGAGCCAGTGTTGCCATATAAAGTCGCTTGTATATATGTTGCCGGTTACGTTTTTGGTTATTCTTTTTAAAACGTTTTTTGGGCTTTTGCAGTTGTTTATTTGGGCTGCCAATTTAATTCTTTATTATGGTTGAAATCAATGGTTTTCAATAATTTTCATATCAAGGACCCCCAAATTAATATGCATCCGCGGACCACCATCTGAAAAGATTTTGTTCCAAGGATCCCCATACCAGATTTGTGTTGTTAGAATGTTTCAAAAAGATTCAAAATGTAGCACTTTTTCTCCAAGATCTTTTTTGAAAATAGCAGATCTAAAAGCCCACAACGCGCCGCGACGCAACGTGTTGTGAGCTTGTAGATCGGCTATTTTTCTTGCAAAATCCGGCAACACTGCTGAGAGCAAAGCTGGTGCTAAACTGTAGCATAAACTAGCAAGCGAACACATTCTCCTTCAATAGTGGTTATTACAGAAACAAAAGTGTCAAGGCAACACAATAAAAACAGAACTGTACAGCTCTCAAACATGAGATAGTATTATTAATAATAGCACGTAGTATGTAAATATTTTACACGGGTAGTCTCTGAAAACAGCTCAATACTGAGTGGAAGTCTGTCCGCCAAAAAAGTCATTGGTTTAAATGGTTTGTTATGGTCATATAAAACCTTATCATATCACAGATCTCATTCCAATGGAGTGAAATAAACTTTCTGATGAATACAGAAATACTTTCATGCTGCCTCTCCTATATGTAATCTGCCCAACTTTCTGACTGGCTTGGAGTTGGTCACAGGAATGCATCTGGGAGCCAATCAGAAAAGAGCGTTCGTTAAATATGTAAATTTAAGTTTCCACACACATTAACATAAAGCACTGATTTAGTTAAGTTACACAAATAATGTACAATTATGAGTTTTCAGTCATCACAGGCAGCCATTTTAGATGGACTTGCGAGTCATGTTTTTCTATGACAACAGAAGCATTGGACAGGACAGGTCTCATAGTATGTCTCTGTAGTGTTTAGTTTTTATATCTTTCTGTATGTATTATAAGTACAGAAATTTGATTTCCCCCCCCTAAACATTTCAACCATAAACACAGTCCAAAATCCAAAATGATTGATGTCTGTGTAGAATACAATGAAAGTGTAGATGTATTAGCCATATTAGCCATTGAAATCCAGCTGTATTGTGTACAGCAGTGGCTCTAGAACCTTTTTTATGTCAAAGACCCACATATTCATACGTATTAGGTCCCGGACCAGCATTTGAAAAGGCTTTGAGCCAGCAACCGCCATAAGAGAAGATCTGTGTTCAAAACCTTTCCAAATTTCTCAAAATGTTGCACATTTCCAAATAGTGGAAGCGTACAAGAAGGCTTAAAGTGGTTAAACTGTTCCTGATTTTGCTGTGGACCCCCTGGAACCACACCTTGAGAACCACTGGTGTACAGTACAATATGTGGAGATTGGAGAACAGCTCAGATGTTTGTTTTGTGTACCGTGGAGCAGCTCCATGTTCATCAGTGTTAAGTGATTCACAAAGTGGGGTCCAGGGACCCCTCAGGTTCCTTGAGGGGGTTCCAGATGGACCCTTGCAGGTCTGTAACAATGAAGAGTGTACAAATTGAACCAATTGTACCATTTGTACACTCTCAGAGTTATGGGGGTCCTCGAAATTAAAACCGTTTGAGAACTACTGGTCTTTTGGTTCACCTGATGTCCTGGCCACGCCTCTGTTGTTGGAATGTCAAACTTTGCTTGAAATGAAACGACAGCCATCGATTCTGAGGCTGAATCAAAGAATTAAGAAACAAAACAAAAACATGAAAAAAGTACATGAAAACATACATGAAGAGAAACGTTTTCACACATTTTAGTCTGTTAATTCTCCATCTTGTCATTATAGTAAGAAAGCAACATTTCTACTTTGAAACGCATAGTGACATCATGTCCTGTTTGACTAGCATTGCAATGGTCACTTAGAGCTCTGCTAGCGCTAGCTTAAAGCTAGCATCTAACTGACCAGCACAGCCCTGTAGTTTGAATAGAGAATGCTGCCAAAGAATGATAAATGCTACTGTTGACAAATAAGTGAAGTGAAACTCAAGAATACATGTATAAAAACGAGTTAACAGTAAAAGGTTACGGTGACGAGATGAATAGTCTTCCAGTTCAGATCCACGTTTCAAAAACCGTCAAAACAGTTGAAAAGACACCGACTCAAAGTGTTCAGTTTCAATCCTTCCACTTTCTTTCTCTCTCACATTTTTTTCTCTTAGGATTTCTCCGAGGTGTCTTTTTTTAAAACACCATAACGCTTCCTGTACACACAAAGCCAAATATTTACTTTTAATATTTAACATTAAAAGTAATAAAGCCCCAATAGATGAAGTCGTGCTTTCTGATGGAGAGATATTGTATTGTCACTTAAACAGTCCTCCTCTCGCCTGTTGTAAAGTCACATGAAGTCTTGTCTCCTCCCCCTTGGTACACACCCGTTTAGATCCTAAACTCAGAATCCTCAGTCCGAAGAATACAAAGGAAAGGAGGTGAAAAGCAGAGGAGAGAGGAGAGGAGGTGAATTCTCCTGCAAGGCATAAAAGTGATGAGTCGTCGGAGATGAGGTGAACAGGAAAAGTTACATGCAGCTCCAACACTCCTGTGTGCTCCCATGATTCCATGCGGTTCCCAGTATTCCATGCATCGTAGAAGGCTGGGGGTGGGGGGGGGGGTTGTAAAGTAGAGTGCAGTAAAACCGTGTGTGTTTCTGTGTACGCGTGCATGTTTGTGTATAGGGGAGGGTACTGGAGGTGTACTTGGGGCAAAACATGCTGAGACAGAAGTCATGTGTGTGTTTAGACATCATATGATCATATGTCCATCTGGTACATGTCGACCAGACCCAATGAAAGAGAGAGTCACGCTACTCTTTGATCTCGCCGCGACTCGTTCACATAGTTCATAGATTTGCGCATGCATTCATTGACTCCCGTTATGAGGATTCAATGTTTGGAAGTTGGAACTTTACTTTAGTGTTTGGAACTACTGATCGCCCCTGATGTCAAGCGTTACTTCCGCGTTCCTCTCGTTCTTCTTGTTATGTCTGACCACACCGAAAACAAATCCCAAATCAATTGCATGTTGTTTTTGGCAATAAATGATTGAATATTCTTTCTTTATAACGGAAGTCTAAGGGAGTGTCATAACTCTCTCTGTCAATAGCTCTGTAGACTAGGTGTAGCAGTCCAGGTGTATAGGTGTAGGAGTTTGGGTGAAGTAGTTCAGGTGTAATCCAGGTGTGCAGGTGTGTTAGTACAGGTGTTGTAGTCCAGGTGCAACCCAGGTGTAGTGTACTACGTCTGTAACAGTCCCATAGTTCTTCCATGGGGGGTTTCCCACGGCCATGGCTCACATGATTCCGTTGGTGACGTACTGGAAGGAGTCGTAGAGCTTGGTGGTGATGGAGCGCATGGAGCCATCCACCAGCTGCTCCACCAGCATCTGCAACTGCTCCTCCGTCAGGCTCATGTGGAAACGCTCCTTCAGACCACGGATGGTGCTGCTGCCGTGGAAACACGGCAGGTGAGAACCTACAGTATAGGAGATAGGAGAAGGAGAAGGACAGAGTGAGCAGGACAGAATGACTGGTCAGACTAGGGCCAGAACTAATATTAAAAAGCAATGTGTATCTGCAAAGGCGACAAAAAATATGGAATATCTGTGAAAATGATTTAAAAATGTGTAGCTCTATTTGTAATTTTTTTTTGTTTTTTGTTTTCTTTAAAAAAATAGTAGCAGATCTACAAGGCATTTTGCTACATTTTGAAAGTATAATATGAACAGGATTATTGATTATTGGCACCGGTCATTTCATTGTATATGGGGTGGTATATTTTTATTGGGTGAACTATGTGTAATCATACTGGTTAGAGGGTTACCTTGTTGCATGATGTCCACTATCTGCAGGACCTTGTCCATGTGCTTCCTGGCAGCGATCAGACCCTGCAGCATCAACATCTTATAGTACAGGAACATATCTCCATCACGACCACCCATCACCTAAGGCAACACACAAACACACACACACACATACAGATCAACATCTAGTAGATGAACAGACAGTGAGACAGACAGACGGACAGAGGGAGAGAAAGACAGACACTCACGTCTACGAACTCGGAGGTGAGTTTGAAGGCAGACGTCTCAAAGCCAAGATTCCGAGGAGAACTGGACAGAATGAAGCCAAAGTCGATGTGGATGATGTGACCTTCAGAATCCAATAAGATGTTCCCATTATGTCTACAGAGGGAGAGAGACAGAGAGAGATAGAAAGAGAGAGCGCCATCAGGCTACTGACCAGGGCTCTAAATAAACAATTTTTGACCAAAACACTCGATACTGCAATTTGTCAAAGCTTGTATAGAAAATAATTTCACACACTTTTTATTTTTACATCTGTTAACCTGTGATGTGACAATGAACTTTACAGTAAAGTTACAGTATGTAGCAGATCAGACAGACAGACAGACAGACAGGTACCTGTCTTTGACTTGAAGCAGGTAGCAGATCAGGCTGTAACCCGCACAGCTCTGGACAAAGTTCCTCTGAGCAGACAGGAAGTTCTCTGTGGTGAAACTGCCGTGTTCCTGCAGGAAGTAGTCCAACATGGACAGCTGACTCTGCTTACGAACCTGACAACACAGACAAACACACAGATAGACACACACACACACACACACACACACACACACACACACACACACACACACACACAAAGAGTATTTTTTAACCACAAATAGCAGTTTCAGGGTTTCTACCACCTCTGGTATGTCAGACTCAGGCTTCAGAACTGGTTTCCAGTGTCTGAATACTGATTTATGCTCTGTAGTACTACAGTGTCGCTTGCCGAAAAGAAACAATTCTTTATAGCAAATTCTACACTGTAATGGGATGGATAAATCCCATAACTGAAGTAAAATAATTGAGCATCACGGTAGTGCAGGCAGGCACGGAAGTCAAACCGGTCCCACCCTCACACACCCTCCAACCACATACGGTCAAATTCCTAATGGTTCAATCTACACAGCATATCTAACCACTTAAACCCTATACTTAATTGACCGTGGTCCACCAGGGCTCTGTATATGACCCCTTCCTTTTATCACTCTACACACCAAATGTCTTTTCTGGAATTGCCGAGCTACAAGCTCACAACGCATCACAAATTTGGCCAAATGTTCTCTTAATGAAATGCTCAGAATAGGGATGCTAGGATCCATGTGGATAAACAGAGAAAACCTTTTTTCTCTCTCATAGATCTCAGATCCAAAGTCAGATCTGACAGGCTTTCAGGCAGGTGTACTACACTACTGCACTGTTCACAACAAAAGTCAGGTGCAGAATAACACTAACAACCAAAACACTAGTTGCACAGTGGCACAACAACAACAAGCGCACGTTAAACTGCGCAGCAGCAGCAGTGTTACAAAGAAAAAACTGATTTGCAGGTCCTGCCTCATGCATACGTTAACTGCACAGTGGCAGTGTTAAATAAACCAATGCCTTACTAGGCACCAAAACGTAGCCTTGTGTTCGGGTGCATTGCTAATGAAAATGTCTCACATGGTACTGTTACTTTGCACACGTATTACAGCTAGATGTGTCAACCAGGCATGATCCGAGAAGTTTAGTTTGCTTATTTGGTAGACTGGGATCATTTCGCTTCGCAGTTTATATAGCTATCCAGTCCAGAGCGGACACAGAAACGCTCTGTGTGCTGTGCGTGCAGGTATGTGTATGTGGAATTTACCACATACAGTAGGCGGGGTCTAAACCGGATAAGAGCACTTAACATTAAAAAGATGCGAGGTTAACAGCAACAATGAGAGTGTTCTGTGTCTACTCTCAGCCTCATCCACTCTTGGTCAAATCTTCGTCTTAGTTCCGTTTTAGTCACCCGCTGCAAACGGGGCCGCATAGTTGAAGTGAACTGGTTTCCAGTGTGTGACTAACCTGGTGTAAAGACACAGCGTTCAGGACGGGTTCAATCATGCCGCTGTCTGATGACATCACCAGGATCTTGTATGGTTTTATCCACAGAGGAACACGCTCCTGCTGCCAAATAGACTGGAGAGAGAGGGAGAGAGACAGTGTTTAGTATGAGACTATGTTGGGGAAATGTAGTAGTTTGGACTGTAGTACCTGTTGGCTCCGTATACGTGATAAAGGCAGTAGTAATAGTAACAGTAGTAGTGTAGTACCTGTAGTTGGCTCAGTACTTGATAAGCCAGTAGTTCTTGTCTCAGGTCGTCTCCACATTTAACAATAACGGAGAGGAGCCTCCAGTTTGGTAACGCACCATACGGAGATGCTTCTTTAATCCTCCTGATCACCCACACACACACACCGAGAAAGAAAATTATGCACAAGTCGAAAATCAACATATTGTTCAGATCCCTACAATGCACACCAGATTCAAATTATATTCATCCATCCAGCTTTCTCTTTCGTCAATAGATGGTATAATATACAGTATTATAATAATATTATAATAATCCTACGTGACTTTCTCCTCCCAGGGTTCTTTGAGGGCGACGGCTGATGGATCCTCTGGGTCTCGTCTGAATGATGTTGGGGGGTGAGCCAGATTCTCAGACAGTCGACGCCTTCAACACATAACATCACAGCTGAGTCACTCAATGACAATGGTAGCCAACGTGCCAACGTGTGTGTGTGTGTGTGTGTGTGTGTGTGTGTGTGTGTGTGTGTGTGTGTGTGTGTGTGTGTGTGTGTGTGTGTGTGTGTGTGTGTGTGTGTGTGTGTGTGTGTGTGTGTGTGTGTGTGTGTGTGTACCTGATATCTCCCGCTGCTATGAAAACAGGTTCTTTACTCTCCAGACTGGTGATGCTGTCGACTGAAAACTGACTGATGTTGTCACTGCTGCTGGCCTGGCCCTCTGCCAACTACACACACATACACACACACACACACATAACACATAACAGCGTATTGAATTACGTTATTAAATGATCAACCACATAAACCACACGCCCTTAACTCAACGTTTTGGACAGGTTTCAGAATTTTCATTTTACAATCCGAGATTATACAGAGACTATTTTAATTAATAAGTATTACATTTCTAATCGCCCGGTCCCGGAAAATATTGTCTATATATATAGCTGGTCCATGGTGCAAAAAAGGTTGGGGACCCCTGTTCTGGTGGAACTTCTGGCAAGGGTGATAATGAATACAGCCATTTTACTTGGATAGAACTCGTAACCAGCTCAGTGCGCTTGTGGTTAGAGTGTCCCCCCTGAGACTGGGAGGTCAGGGTTCAATCCTTGAGTCATACCAAAGACTATAGAAATGGGACCCAATGCCTCCCTGCTTAGCATTCAGCATCAAGAGTTCAATTGGGGATACTGTATGTCCCTGTGACATACAGTACTAGCGTCATGTCCAGGGGGGCATGATTTTTGCTCATGCCATTAGTTGTGTCTATCTTTCACAAATGAATGACTATAGCCTAGGCCAGGGCCTATCAAAATAAACTAGTGTGATAACATAGTACATGTTATTGGCTTAATGTTTGGAGTAGCACTGCCACCAGCCGCCACTGTTTTTTATTGTTTGTATACTGGATGCCAGTGTAACAAAGGCAAATGTATTTATTTTGTTAAATTGAAATGGACAATAGAGTTTTCTTTATCTTTAGGACTTTTTTACATTTTTAGATTTGAGCTAAATAGCATTATTTTACACATTGGGCTATTCAAAAATAGCAGATATACAAGCTCGTAGCGCGGCACCGAGTGCCGCGCTACGAGCTTGTAGATCTGCTATTTTTGAAAATTCGTGAAAATGTGTGCAAATCTCTGAATATATATATTTTTTAAGCGAACATTTTTAACTCAAATATTTTCTTCTGGGGGGTCCCTGGAACTAAATATTTCGATGGGGGTCCGCGGCCAAATACATATCATTTTGGGGGTCCTTGACATGAAAAAGATTGAGCACCACTGATATAGAAACATACGTTTTTCAGAAAACTGTTGAGATTTAGGAGACATGTAGAACCGGCTTCAGGTCTCAATGGGTTAATCAAATGTTGCACTAGCAGTCGTGCTAGCAGTGGGCCAGACAGACGGGACTCACCTCCACCTGCAGCTGTCCGATGTCATCGGTGGCCCAGGCGTCGTCGTCGTTGTCGTAGTTCGGCACGGTGGAGAAACTCCCGGCTCTCTGCTCCGCCGTGATGCCGCTGCTGGCGCTGCCGTGGCTGCCGTTACAGTCCAGGTTCTCTGCGGAGCGGGCCGTCCGGATCAGTCTGGTCTCGGGGATGCGGGTCGGAACCGGGGAGGTCTCGAAGCTCTCGCACTCCAGAACCTCCACGTAGATGATGTAAGGAGCCTGGAGGGAAGAACAGCACATTAAGATTAGAATGTGCTATTACACATCACATTAGATTACGTTAGATAATTATGTTAGATCACGTCAGAATATCGTTGCTGTCGGGCAGAATCCTCTTATCTCCATATTTAACTTTTTCATATTTTTCGTAAATGAATGCCCAACTTGATCATACTACAGCGTCACACAAAAGCATCAAAAGTTTTAAGTTTTAAACTTGTATATCTGCTACTTTTTCTATTTTAGAATTTGAATCCTGAAAAGTAACAGTTTGGGACATATGAGGTTTCCACCCGACAGCGACGATATATTATGTTAGATTACATTATGTTAGATTACATTATGTTAGACTGCATTAAAATAAAGTTAGATTAGATCAAATTAGATTATATTGTTAGATGACATTAGATTATATTAGATAATGTTCATTTATATTAGATTATTATCTAATATATGTATTATCTAATATATGTAATCTAACATAGTATTCTATGTTAGATTACATTACAATCAGAATTATCTTTACATTGTGCAGTATGTGCTGTATGCGTTAACCTAATTTCTAGCGTTAAGTACTACAGCCTGTGTGTGTACACATATGAATTGTATAAGTGTATACTGTACATGTGTTTACCTTGTCTTTAGAGTTGAGTACTACAGCCTGTGTGTGTGGAACTCGGACCACATGGTGGTGGAAAGCAGCGGTGGGCAGCCAGACTCGAGCAGGGAGTTTGTGGTTCAGTAAGGACAGCTCTGAGATCAGTCTTGAAGTCTTCTGCTCTTTAGTGGGCAGGACGGCCAAGCGCTTCCCGATCCCCATCAATGACTTAATGAACTCTCTCTGAGGACGCAAGCGCTCTGGCTGGAAGGGAGAGACAAGAGAGAGTTTTGTTTATAATTAGCAGTATTTCACAGCATATTGAAGGTGAGTTGCTAACTGAAAAGAGTCTGGCTAGCTGCAGTACTCAGTTAGGCCACCGGAGAGCAGCATTGCAGTATCTGCAGAGTTCTACTCTGGAAAACATCTAGGCAGTCAGCCAAGGCTAGCTCTCTCACATTAAATGCCCACCCACGCATGCACACACGCACACACACCATGTGTACTAACATGTAGTTCTATTAGCGACTGTCTGAGTGCACTTTATGCTCTCACTCAACTATAGAATAGAGTAAAGCAGCTTTGGGGAGAGTCCACTCACTGAACCTTTTCATGGGTCCAGCTACAGTATTTCTGTGTGCAACCCTGACGATAGTCTACTCATTGATGCCACTAGATTTGGGTTTGGGCAACCGTGTATATACTTGATTTGATATGCCAGCTGTGACAACACAGCCTTGGACTGTATCAGCTGTGTGAGAGAGGCTGCATGTACAATAATGCATTAGAGTCTGTTAACCCTGTTAATGAATTAATTGATGCGGAAATGTACAGTAGGCCTATTGTGACCAAAGCCTATGTGATCAGCACGTGGTATAGATTACGCTAGATGAGACACTTTTGTTTTTGAATCCTAAATGAGCCGGTCAAGGCTTTAAATGCTGGGCCCGGATTGTTGTCCCAGTCGAGCCCTGACCTAAAATGCACTCTTCTGTCATGTGACTTGCTCTACCACAGATGTTTTGAGGTAAAAGACAAAAAACAAACACTTTCAGGGCCAGAAATGCAGTTTGTTGTAGTTGAATCCAACTCTTGGGTTTTCTTTTATTTCAATTTAGAGTAGCCAATTTTATTTTTATGCCAATTAATCCTCCCCATGCATTTCTGTGTGGGGACTGAATACCCTCCTGTTGTATCCTATAGAGCGTGCCAACGCGTCGTCACCACTGGGTTTTGGCACACTCTATAGAGCGTGCCAAAAATCCTGAAGGGGGCATCAACAAGTGTCATTTGGTAGGGCGGGCATCTTTGGGGGGTATAAACAGGTTGACTTAACATTGCCCCCCACAAGTATGTCTGCAGCTACTATGCCACGCCCCCCCGTGGTGACGAGACGTTGGTGGCACACACTATTGGCTCACCTGCCTAGTGCCTACATTGTAGTTTGTGAGTCGTCGCCGTCAGGCAAAGACCTCTTATCTCCATATTTTACCTTTTTTATATATTTTTCTTAAATGAACGACCTACTTGATCATACTGCAGTGTCACACAAAAATATAAAAAATAGCAGATCTACAAGCTCAAAACACGTCGCATCGTGGCACATTGAGCTTGTATATCTGCTATTTTTGCTATTTTCATTGTGTAAAGAGACAGTTTTGGACACCCGGCAGCAACGAAATATAGGCTCCATGCTAGTAGAGAACTGTTTACAAGATAACCAGTTCACTAGTTTGTAAATGAAGGCTCCAGGTCTGTAGGGAACTGTTTACAACAGAAGTATACAGTTAAACATACAGCCCAACTCAAGAGTTATTTCCATCATACAGTTTTGTAACAGCTTATGTGTAATTTTGTTTCCTCATTTCCTCATATCTGAGCATTCTGCACTGTCACATTGTCTGAACCAGCTGTCGTCCATGAAACCCGAGTCACATGGTTTACCGGAGGGGATTAAATGCAGAAAACCTGCTTAAATACATGTTTACCTAACTTACATTCTAACACACGTACGATGTGCATATTATAGTTGCTGTCGGGTGTGTCCAAAACTGTTACTTTTCAGGAAATTGTTCCAATGTAGTAGTTATTATTTAGTCACACACTCTTGTAAATACTTTTCATTGGTTCAATATTTATTAAAAAGTAATTGCTACTTTTGTGTGACACTGTAGTATGACAAAGTAGGGAATTATTTAAGTTGAAATATGGAGAAGATACAAGGTTTCTTAACGACAGCAACGATATCGTATTGTATTGTATTGTATTGTACTGTATTGTGACTCAGACAATCAGATCTCATGTTTAGGTCTCGGCTCTTTCTGGGTCATCCAGTCTCATGTTTCATTCTTTGAGACACACATACGGGTATTTCGGGGCGTGGCCGAATCCGCCATTACTTTTTCGGGTGAAACAACACAGCTTTCACCATTGAAATTGCACTACGGAGCGTACACGTTGTGACATTTTATGGGTTTATTTCGTCACAGCGCAACATATGGTGAAGTATAGTAGTGCAGGTTATTGTAACAACCACCGATCTTGTGAAAAACTGAAAACGGGACTGCCAAATATTCTAAACGTTCCGCGATTCTGCCAGTAATCATATTCTTTGACACACATGCAAGTTTTTGCCGAGCCAAAGAAAGGCATCACGTGACATTGATTCCCTTCCCCTATTCGCTCATACTAGGACATGACGTACAGTATGTGTAGGTAGAAGAATATTCCAGTCTACCTCCCAATAAGATACATCCCACCAAAAACCTCATTGTTTATCAAGCATGGATGCCTGGAACACACAGACATACACACAGTCAAATCCACAGTTAATTCAACTCTGGGAGAGTACAAATGTAACCAAATGGACCCGTAATGGTCCAGAGTTACAAATGGATTAATTAAAGGTGTTTTGTGAAAAAAGGTTAAAGCTATACATTGTGATGGTAATCATTGCTGTAGTGTTTGCTCAGTAACAGGGGTCTATCAATCTCTCCAGCTCTTTGATAAACAGAAAATACATTTTCAGGTGGGTTGCCAATTACAGCCAATCAGGAAGATAACTCATTTACAAATTTCTCTGCTCATTTGTTAGTGTCACCTCTTCAAATGTCAGTTCTCTTTCCTGATAGGATGAAATTGGTATCCTGACCTGAAAATGCATTTTCTGTTTACTACTGTAGAGGCGAGGAGACCCCTGTTACCAAACAAACACTCTATATCGATGATTACTATCAGAATATAGAGCAACATTTATTTTATTTTACTGTTTTATTATGTTCTGTACTTAGTTTCAAATAGATTTTTGTCATATTTTGAAAGCAGACTGGTTTCAACTGGGTTCCAGTTTAGACCTGTCACTGGTACGTGATCCATGACCTGCTTCCTGTTTTGTGAGCAACAACATCGTAACTTCCTGGTAACCATGACTTCCTGAAAGAACACATTTACTTCCTGTTCATAACACTAAATGCACAAGCATATGCACGCGCGCACGCACACACACACAGAGGCACGCACGCAAATAAAAACATATCTCTGGATCTCCACTGATAAGTTTCCATATTGTTCACAATGTCACATATTAGAGACTTTGGCCTTTGACCCAGATCCTGTTGCATATCTGTGAACAGATAGGCCCCGTTTAACACAGCAAAGTACTAACTAACCAACACACTTTCTGGGTGTTAATAAATTCAATGTTTTAAACTGGAGCCCAATGGTGAGCGAAACCCTCTAGACGCGGTCTAGAGTAAACTGGACCCGAGCTGGTGCTGTACTTGGACCGCTTTTTCCGTCTACACCAAGGGGCCAGGGGCCTATCTTTACCTTACCCCTTATGCCTAAAACCTTTTAGGCCAAAAAAACTCATCTACAAGCTTGTAGATTGGCTATGTTATTTGGGGATTAGATGTGCGTGTTCTTCCAAATTTGTTTTAAAGTACATTCATACCTCCTCGTGACCTTGGTTCTCCACCATGGGGTGACTCCCCGACCTCAGCAGTCCGCCGCCCAGACCAGAGCCACCTCCCGCGGCCGCGTCCGACTTGGACCTCTGATGGGTTCTCCTCCTGGTGGGAGAGGAAAAGCCCTCCTCTCCTGGCGGCGGCGAGGCGGAGGGAGGTGCACACGCCTCCACCTGGCTGCTGTTGTGTCTCCTGTGTCGGTGATGGTGATGATGGTGGTGATGGGAGCGAGTCATGGATGAAGGCGAGCGGGTCATGGGACCCTCGGATCCAGAACTGGACACGGTTCTGGTATCCGCAGGAGCAGCGGGGCTGGCGGCGCTGGTGTTCTTGGGCTTGAACTCGTCCGACAGGATGAGTTTGCGGAGTTTGGTCCCTCTGGAGTGCCTCTGCGTGGAGATGTGCATGTCTGAAGAGTACGCCCCCAGCAGCCAGGCAGTCTGCATTGAGAACGCTATGCTCCCTCTACAACGATGGATCTGAGGAGAGGAGAGGAGAAAGAGGAGAGCAGGCAAAGCAATAGATTATTAAATAACGTTTACTACTGTTTACAATTACATGATGGCTTCCAAATGCAGAGAGAAAGAGGACACAGGAAAAGAAGAGGAGTGAAACAGCATGAAAGGAGCCCCCCACACTAGCACTCTGTTTCCTAAACAATTAGCACAACATTTTGATGCTATTGTTCTAAATCTATGTTCTGCGTGAGTGCTAGCGTTAGTGTTGCAAGCCAAGAGAAAAAAATGCTGGCCTCTACAGAATCAAAATGACTTTTATCCATGAACTGTAATCCATGAGTGATAGGTATTAGAGTAGAGTCTCACCAGATAAGGTCTGATGGCGTCTCCGACCTCAGCGTCCATGTGAACGTACATGCTGAGCAGCTGAGGCAGGTGAAAGTCCACCTGCTCGTCGGTGAAGCTGAAGAGCCGGTTGCCGATGTAGGCCTGCACCCCGGGCTCCTTGGACTTGTACAGGTAGGAGATGGCCATGGAGACGTCGAACAGCTTGGACTCAAACAGCCGGAGGAGCCACGACTGCTTGGCCGAGTACGAGCAGCAGTCTGACGAAGGCGTGGGGCTGGGATTGGCCGGAGGTTTTACTTCTTCTTCTCCTCCTCCTGCTGCTCGGTCCTCTCCTTCCTCTTGCTCCTCTTCCTCTTTGATGGAGCCGGTATCAGACATCTCTGGGAACACTGAAACATTGCGGTGCTGGGGACTGGAACTCTCTGGGAAATCAACGCTCTGCTGCTGCTGCTGCTGTTCTTGTTCTTGTTCTTCTTCTTGTTGTTGTTGTGGTTGTTCTTGATGTTCTTGTTCTTGTTGTTCTTGTTGTTCTTGTTCTTGTTGTTGTTGTTGTTGTTGTTGTTCTTGTTGTGCTTCTACTGCCTCTCCGTTCTGCAGTTTGACCTTGAGAAGTACTTCCTGGCAGGCCTGCAGAGCCACTTCCGGGTCAATCACAGCTAGGAGCAGAACAAAGCGGGAGTCACATATCAAATGCATGTTCAACACTATTTTTGTACAAAGTATAACACAGAATCAACTAAATTGTGTGATTAGCCATTTAACCCTATTCGAATTGTATCATTATTTCATTAATTGCCCAGCCATTACATCACACCACCATACTTCTCCAAAGTTAGTGACTCCCACAGTCACAATACTTGAGGGAGCGACAACGATCTGTTACCACCCACTTATAGAACAAACATGGGAAAATTCTCATTCTACTACTCTGCCATCAAAGTGTGGAATGCCCTGACACCATGCCTTAAAAAATGTGGATCACTGGCTTCTTTCAAAACAGACCTGAAAAACCATCTATCAGGAGACCACAAGGGAAGGTAAACGCAATTTTTCCCATAGAAAGGTGGTGTCAGTCTCTACCGAACATTTTCCTTTTTCTCCTTTGCACATATAATGTTTTGTATTTGTTGATGACATGCATTTTTGTGTTATTTTCTTTCCATGTTGATGAATTGAATACATACTGTAGGACTACAATGGAAACAAGTCCCCTGGACTTTTTTATGCCATCCTTTTAGCCTAAATGTCTGACTGTACCTCGTGCCGTTTAAATTTCTGTCTAACAAAGTATTCAATCAATCGAACCATCCAATCACGTCGTCTCACCTTGGTCAATCACCAAGTCCGTCTCCGTGGAGACCTCCTGGGAGGAGACCACAGGACCCTCTTCCTCTATTCCTCCTGCTCCTCCACCAAGAGCAGTAGAGGAGGTCTCGCTGCTGCTGCTGCTGCCCACGCTCCCACTGCTCCCAATGCTCCCAGTGGGACTGGAGCTGCGGGGGCTGGCGGAGGGGGAGGAGACGCAGGCGGAACCCCGCACCTCCTCTTCCTCCTCGGACTGAGGGAGAGGCAGGGGGAGAGAGAGGGGCGGGCGATGGTGGTGATGGTGGTGGTGGTGATGGTGGTGGTGGTGGTGGCGGTACGAGGAGGAAGAGGACGAGGACGAGGAGGCACTGGAAGGCGAGGACGGGCAGGAGAAGGTGGACGGGGGCGAGGAGGAGACGGGAGGGGGAGGCGGGGGAGGAGGAGACACGGAGGAGAGGTGGAGGGAGAGAGAGACCTCCGCCATGATGGACCTGGAGAGAGGGAGAGAGAGAGAGAGAGACATAATCTATTATCATCTTGTTGCTCTCAGGCAGAAGGCTTGTATCTCAATATTGCAACGTTTTATGTTTTTTCATAAATGAATGCCCTTCTTCGTCATACTACAGTGTCACACAAAGATAGCAAAAATAAACCTATCTACAACTCACAACACGTCGCGATCCGATGCTATTTTTGCTATTTTTTTGGACATAAGAGTTTTCCAAGCAACAGCAACTATCTGTAGAACAGAATATAGTTCCGTGTTCATGTTATATGAATGACTGACATGTACGGTAACTGTTCTACAATATGATTATGAACTTCAGGCAGTCTCACTAGATTTGTATTTATATTTTAACTGAATATATTTTCCTCTCTACTGCCCGGGGCTATATGTGTGAGTGTGAGTGTGAGTGTGAGTGTGAGTGTGTGTGTGTGTGTGTGTGTGTGTAGCTACTGCTATTAAGTGGTCAGTATTCACACACACACACACACACAACCATACACATATGCAGGTGCGCACACACGCGCGAGACACAAACCATGCATAAATCTGTTACATAATCCTGCAGCTGTGTTCTCAAGACATACAATACACACACACACACACACACACACACTGGCCTGGCCATGATCCCCGACAAATCATGTACAGTGTCAGTGAGTACTTGTGGGGGCTTTTGTGTGAGTGCGTGCGTGCTTTTGTGTGCGTGTGTGCATACGTCATTAGTAAAATAATGACGTAAATAGTACAGTAAGAGTACAAAACAGTCAACTATCAACTGAGGCATTCAAAATATTACTGTTCATTAAATATCATCATGTGACAGGCGATGTGGTATCGGATCAGCATAGACTGGCATACTCGCCGATACCAGCATTTTGGGCAGTATCGACTATCGATACTGGTAACGGTATCGGAACAACTCTAATGACAATGAACTAAATATACAAAGAAATGAATGACTGACGTGGTTGTTTATTTTGTACATGCTTTGTTGGATGTTTTCTCAGGTTGCCATCGCAAAACAGAAGTAACTCAGTAGAATTACCGGAGTACAAAAAGGTTTGTGTAGTACTAGTAGTAGTACACTCAAGAAAAAAGAAGTGTGTCATGAAAACATGACAACTCACTCTCATACACAGTACGGCCTGGACTTTAGATGATGAGTGTGTCTGTGTCTGTGTGTGCGTGTGTGTGTAGGTCAGGTGATGTACTTTAACACAGTGATAAGTGTTGTCAATCAATGTGGGACTTCACTCCATTGATAAACACACACACACCTCCAGCTGTTTCTAAGATTACTGTTGTGATACTAGGCCTTTATTAACCTGTATACATATTACATATGTATGTATATCTAGCCTTTATTAATATGTAATACCTAACTTTTATTAACCTAAGCTGCAGCATATGTAACTTGCACCTTATATCATCTGAAAAGATTTTGTACCAGGGGCCCCCATAAGGGAATAGTTGTGTTGAAAAATTATAATAATACAGTTCTTCAAAATGTCTCACAGTTTTTCAAGATGTAAAGAAAATATTTCAAAAATATCCGATCTGCAAGGGGTCGATTATTATTTTCAAATAGCCTTAGTATAAAATATAGGGTAAAAGTGGTTAAACTCATTTTGACACTGTAACACTAATTTTGTTGGGGACCCCCTTGAACCTTTCAAGTCCTTGAGGGGACCCCATCTTGAGAACAACTGACTTAAAGGAACTTAAAGGACAACAGCCAGCATGGATGAAAGCCGACCACCAAAACCAAAAAACCCTGGAGTTGATCTGGATGTACAAGGACCAAAAGGCACAGAACGGTGACCTTCACCGGTTCACACAACAGCTGCTTAACAATGAGGAGACTAGCAGCGCTTTCAGCCAACTGTCTCCCCTTGCTGCCGGGGAATCCCACAGTGACTGCACTGTAAAATCCCCAGTGTTGATAGAACTCTTGACAGAGCACAAATGGAACCAAATGGGTTCAATTTGTGCTGGGTTCATTTGGTTTCATTTGTGCTCTCTCAACTGTGCTCTCTCAACTGTTCAAACACTGACCATTGACTGTGCAGTAAGACTTATGTTTTGTTCGCAAGGGAAGTTCCTCATTTAGAGTTTGTCTATTTACGCTGCAGTTCAAGTGTTAGTCAAACATTTTGTGAACTTTGTGAATAATTAAAGGCCATTACATGCTCCTTCACAACATCCGAACTTGTCTTGGGAGAGGGAGGTGATATAACTACAAATTGACGTCCTTCCGAACTTCTGATGGGCGGTCTCAGAACTTCCTCAGAACTCGTGCACCTCCATATGTCCAGACACTTCAAACAATAGTTCACAAAGCCTGTCCGAACAACGACGTCGGGAGGAGCATGTATTGGCCTTAAGTGTACAGTACGGTATGTCATACAAATTAACAAGCAACACATGATGAGTGATTCTCTCTATCTATTGAGATATTTTCACAGTATATTTGAACTATACATTATTTCCCCCATATAAATTGTGACATGACACATTTATTTGGGGGTGTGGTCCAGTGTCCACTGAAAGAGAGAAAGTAGGAAAGCTGAGAGAGAGACAGTGTAGGAGAGACAGACCGTAGGACAGCAGAGAGGGAGACAGTGTAGGAGAGACAGACAGTAGGACACCTGAGAGGGAGACAGTGTACAGTAGAAGAGACAGACAGTAGTAAAGCTGAGAGAGAGACAGTGTAGGAGACAGGCAGTAGGACAGCTGAGAGAGGGAGACAGTGTAGGAGAGACAGACAGACAGTCGGACAGCAGAGAGGGAGACAGAGTAGAATAGACAGACAGACATTAGGACAGCTGATAGTGTAGGCGAGACAGACAACTAAAGCCGAGAGGGAGACAGAGTAGAATAGACAGACAGACATTAGGACAGCTGATAGTGTAGGCGAGACAGACAACTAAAGCCGAGAGGGAGACATTGTAGGAGAGAGAGAGACAGTAGGACAGCTGATAGGGAGACAGTGTACAGTAGGAGAGACAGACAGTAGGACAGCAGAGACAGAGACAGTGATATTTAGCTGTGGTGTCAGATGGAGATGGCTGAGCAGACAGAAACATGAACTCTGTAGGACAGAAGGACAGACAGCCCAGAGGACAGAGTGACACAGTGACATCGTCATATGTGTAACCGTGGTAACATGACAATGATTCTGAAACGTTCTATGATCATGGGATTTTTGTTCATAACATGTTTCAGTTTGACAGAGGGGATTCAAAAACTGATTTTAAATACATTTCAAAGATATATTTGAAAATAATAATAATAATTAATTGGTCATAAAATATATCTGAACAATATTGAGGGGCCTTGGGGGAAAGAAATAAGTTAAAATAAAGCTGCGTGGTGTGGTCCACTCCACATTCAGACTAATCGACTTAGGTCGATTATAGAAAATCACAAAAAACATGCCTCTCAATTATTCCTTTTATCAAAAAACTAGTTATCAATAGAACAATCGCTAAGAAGATAATCAATAGTTGCAGCCTTATTGCAGACCAAAGCTTGATATTAGACTCAAGGCTCTGCGATCCATTCATTGATCACCCATTTACACACGCAGGCCTGCTCCACAGGCGCACCCCGCTGTTTTGACCCATACAGTGTTTGCGCCAGTATGGCGCGTCCCTGTGTGATGGCACCCTGTGTCCTCGTCAATGATGTGTTTTGGTAACAAACATCTAGTCACAATTGAACCCAGGGCCTTCTTGATGTGAAGCGACAATGCAGAGCCACTCAACCACCGTACACTTAGACGTCTGTCTGTCTGCATACTGTTGGGCTGCACGAGGGGTGTTTTCCTGAAGAAAAAGTGTGTGTGTGTGTGTGTGTGTGTGTGTGTGTGTGTGTGTGTGTGTGTGTGTGTGTGTGGAGGAGTGAAACGCTGACAGTCGCCCACGCCTAAATATCCAGAAACCTCACATCTGGAAACCATCTCCTTCTCTCTCACACACACACACACACACACACACACACACACACACACACACACACACACACACACACACACACACACACACACACACACACACACACACACACACACACACACACACACACACACACACACACACACACACACACACACACACACACACACACACACACACACACACGGTCTGTAGTGTGACTCCATGACTTCACACACAGCTGTGTGTGATTACATTCACACACATTACATGTGACTGTCTGTCCTGTGATAGACCTGTCTGTCTGTCTGTCTGTCATCAGACCTGCATGTCTGTCTGTCGTTTCTATCCTGTGTTAGGCCTGTCTGTCTGTCTGTGGGCATGTGCATGTTTTATGTCTATATCACACATGAACATACATACTGTACAACTATACTGCATCTTCTATTTGTTAATCACTGTTCCAGAGTCAAGGCTTCACTGAGTCACATTTAAAGCCTGATTTATACTCTGTAGTACGAGGGTGTTGCTTGCCAAAAAGAATAGATCTACACCCTTCAGTCCTTTGATTGTACACTAGTACAGGGTATAAATTAAGCTTTACAAACCAAACAGTCCTGAATATATGAGACAATCAATCTGCTCACAGATCGCATCTGTTGACCAAAGAAGTTCACACAGAGTTCATCTGAAAAGGTCTATAGATTTATATTGTCGTCTTTGGGTGGAAACCAAAACTGTTACTTTTTAGGAAATAGAAAATAAAGAACCTCTGTTCCATTGGATCCAATGTAGTTATTATTTAGTCACAAGTCCTTCTTAATACTTTTCATTGGTTAAATATTTATAACACCCACACACCCACTTTCACTTTCAAAATCTTTCAAAACTAGCAAAAACAGCAGATCTACGAGCTCACAAAACAGTATAGAACAACGCACAAAGATATGTGCTGTGAGCATGTACTGTAGATCTGCTGTTTTCGCTACTTTTGTGCAACACTCGTGGAGATACAAGGTTTCTGCCCGAAAGCAACGATATTCAACATGTTTTCTCTAGAATTCAACAATGCTCTCCTGTTTTATATACAGTACATTTACTTAAACGATACAAATAAATAGATTTTCAAAAAAATCCCACACACACACACACACAAGTACAAATGCATTCTACAACGTAGCAGCCACAGCGCAGTGGAATGCTCTACCAAAGCCCTACACTCCCCATTAAAGAGTACAGCTGACCTAAAATCATCATGACTCCACCGAAATTCCCCGGCTGGCCTGCCCCCAGGGTAGAGAACCACTCATTCCTTCAGTGAGCTCTACTATGTCTCTTGTGAGTAGCATCCTCCCACTTCCTTCCTTTTTTATTATCATGAATTGTTTTAAACTTTATATTTTGACTTTTTGTCAAAAAAAGAAATGACGTCTCGGAGGTACCGAGACTAGGGGGGGGGGGGGGGGGTGATTTACGATTCTGTCTAACTCGGACGGCGCTGAGTCGGCTGAAGGTGACTTCGCAACGCTCGTCACGGCGACTTGCTCGCCTAAGCTCGCTCGGCGGTGCCTCTCGTGGCTCAAGTCCCCTTCAGGAGGCGCGCCTCCGTCCATGAAAACGAGCGCACCTTTTTCAATCTGACTGGTTTTCCAATCATACTGTAGCAGATATAGATATATATACACAGATTGTAGACAGACACATTATTATTATTATTATTTTAATAAAGATTTGATGTTTTTCAGAAAACTTAGGCCAGGCGTTTTAGAATAGGCCTCAGGTCTAAATGGGTTTTTAAAAAATTGCCAATAAAACATTCACACACACACACACACACACACACACACACACACACACACACACACACACACACACACACACACACACACACACACACACACACACACACACACACACACACTTCACCATCAATACTGACACACACACACACACACACACACACACACACACACACACACACACACACACACACACACACACACACACACACAATCAAGGCTGAAGATAACTAGCCTCTCCCTCCGCCTAGTGATACTTCTGGTGACATCTAAATTCAGTGATGGACGCTAACAACAAACCTACGCCCGCTTCTTTGAAAACCAATCCCGATACTGCCCCCTTAAGAAGGGCCGCCCGAATGTCTTTGAATGGGTTCTGTGAGGCTGTGAATTTTCACATACATCTTTTTAACACCTCTGAATTGATTCCACCCAGTTTTTGCCCATTCATTGAGCTTAGATGTCACAAATTTACATATCAATCGGCAGAGATCTCTGATCGTCTGCCTAGTGCCTACACGAGACTAGAAGGTAAGTACTTAATAAGTAGCATGTGTGTGTGAGAGAGAGAGAGTGAGACAATGTACTTGCATTACTTTTCCCCCCTTTTTTTTCAATTCAAAGGAGCTTTATTTGGCATGAGAAAACAAACTGGGGGAAGTATGTAGTTGTCCACACAGGTATAGTAGAATTTCAGAAATAGACATTGTGAGGAGGACCATTTTTATTTAAAAAAAAATAGATTTAGGCTTGATTCATACTTGGCCGTGGGATACTGTCGCACACTCAGCACAGCCGATCAACAGGTTCACTATGTGTCGCGCTGAAACGCATTGTGAGCTTGTAGATCGGATATTTTGGGTGTGCATGAGACTGGCATGCGATTCAAGTTTAAACTTAAGACTTGAGGGTTACAGTTAGGAATGTCAAAAAGTGGGAAAAATGTCTTCACAAATACAAACGTGTGTGTGTGTGTGTGTGTGTGTGTGTGTGTGTGTGTGTGTGTGTGTGTGTGTGTGTGTGTGTGTGTGTGTGTGTGTGTGTGTGTGTGTGTGTGTGTGTGTGTGTGTGTGACGTCAACAGTAGCACTCCTCACAGCTCTCTCTTTTTAATTAGCTGGTTTGTGTGAATGACACTGACAGTCACACCCGTGACACACAACACACACACAATCTACCTCACTCACACTGATAGCATCACACACACACACACACACACACACACACACACTCACACACACACACACACACACACACACACACACACACACACACACACACACACACACACACAGTAAAGTGAGTACGATAGGTGATAGGCTAGTTTCCATTGGAAAGACAAGGCTGTTTGTTCTACTGTTGCTGAGAAACCCCTGTCTGTCTGTCTGTCTGTCTGTCTGATCTTTCCTATACTGTCTGTCTGTTTCATTGTATACATTGTACACTGCAAGACCAGTATACAATGGAACAGACAGACAGACGCTGTTGTCTTACGTAACCGTTGACATAAAGACACGTTGTTCAACTTGACAGGTTCTTCAACACACAGACACACATACACACACACACACACACACACACACACACACACACACACAAAGGTGTGACGTATTGGCTGTGACGTGCGGTGGAGAGCTACCTTTACATGATCAAAGTGCCAACTGCTCACTATGTTACAAGTTCAAGTGACAACATGTCAGTCTGACATCATTATTTCACTTTCCTACAACCACATTAAAGATGATGTTCAAAGTCTTTTTAAAAAGAGAAACATTAATATGTAATAGCCAACTGTTTTAGTGTATGACACTATCACAACATTCAGCAACATGACTTTATCTAAAGAAAGTCAAACTAATTAATCAGAAATGCAAGTGTGTTGGACAGTACAGTACATTTTTTTAGTATCTGTACTTTACTTGAGTATTTGTATTTTTGGATACTTTCACTAGCCAGACTACACTTTCACTCCATTACACTTCAAAGACAAATATTGTACTTGTGACTCCACACTACATCTCTAGGAAGGGAAAGGGTGCATTATAAATTAACCACTTAAGCCACATTTCAAGTACTCCATTACTTTAACTCAAGCACTACATTACTTTCACTCAAGTACAAATGTTCAGCAACTTGTTGTAGTTGAGTAATATTTGACCAGGACTATCTATCTATTGAGTAATTTGTCCAACACTACACATGAGAGTGAGGTTGTAAATGTTGAGCAATAATCAAAGGACTGATTTAATGATGATGATGATGATGATGATGATGACGACGACGACTACGATGAAGAACTTTTACCACACAAACATTCCTCACAGAGGGGTCACTATCGGTCAAGTTCAACACACATCTACCTCCACCAACATCAACACCATCATCATCATCATCCTATGCTAAACTAACTATGGGTTGAAGGCATTCAGTTATAATAATAATTAAATATTGAAAACCCTCTTCATCAAAACAAACCTTCATGCATTTGTACTCCGTCGTAGGACGGGCCAGTGTTGCCAGGTTTTGCGAGAGAAACAAGCAACCAGGTCCAAGAAAACAAGCCCAAAGGAAGAGACTAAAAAAGGCCACATGCGCACTTTAACCCGATATGCATCGGCTATTTCAAAACAGCCGATCTGATATTTTCAAAAAATCTTGAACTAAAAGTTGAATATTTTGAATATTTTTGAAACATATTCAACAACACAAATAAATCTGGTATGCGGGGCTCCCCTGGCACAACTCATTTTCAGATGCAGGGGTCTGTCTGTGGACAAATATATATTCATCTGGGGGTCCTTGACGTGTAAATGTTTGAGAACCACTGGTTTAAACAACATAAGGAAACAAGCCCAAATAAGCAACAACTACACTTTAGAAACAACAAGCCCCAAACACCGCATCCACCAATATTTACAAGCAACTTTACAGGGGGAAAAACAAGCCCAAAGTCCCTTATAATAAGCGGACATGGCAACACTGCTAGACAGCTAGAGATTCTAGCCTGAAACTGAAAAGAACACGTCTAGCCCTCTAGATGTGTTCTTTTCGGCAAGCGACACCGCCTTATTAGGACGTCGGACGGGGAATATATATATATATTTAAAAAAAAAACAGGAACCATCCTGTTATATCAAACGATCGTGTTTATGTTGTTGTAAAGATGTAAGGGAAATAAACACACAATCAAAACTAAACCAAACCAAGCAAAGCATCACGTAACACAAACACACACCGTCCGCTCCTCAGATACATACTGTTACAATGTTACGATTGTTCATCATTCATATGTATGTGTGTACACACACACACACACACACACACACACACACACACACACACACACACACACACACACACACCTTTTATGAGGGGATTTGGACGTCGATGTTCAGGGTTTCTCTTGGTCCATTTGGTGGGTCTATAAGTCCATATAACAAACAGGGGCCTCTGGTCCAGGTCTCTCTATTCCAGCAGAGCAGTCAGTCCAGACTCCAGGCCCTCAGTGGTCCGGTGGATCTGGATCTATATTAGTGGATCTCTTCTTGGATCTGGTGCTTCTGCTAGAAAAATGCAGCAACACACCCGGGGAGGACTCCGCCCCTCTAGAAGGGAGGGGACGTGACGCAAGGAACCACCACCATCGCTGTGGTTTCACCGCGAGGGGGCGCTATATATAATGCGAGGATTTTGTTTTTTTTTAAAGATTTGATCTGGGTCCCTCTGGAGATCTGTCAGTGATGGATCATGGAAGAAGAAGTACTTGGTACATGTAAAAGTAAATAATTGTAGTGGAGTAAAAAGTACAATATTTGCCTCTGAGATGTAGTGGAATAGAAGTAAAAGTATTGAAAATTGGACACAAAAAGTCAAAATACCTCAACATTGTACTTAAGTACAGTGTAGGCTACAGTACTTGAGTAAATGTACTTAGTTACTTAGGATTATCTTATCTTTTATTATGTTGGAGGTTAAGTTAGGTTAGGTTAAGTGTAGACTAGGTGTTGTGTAAGGTCAAATAGCCTGGATAAGGAAAAGTGATATATGTGCATTTGAATTTCGAGATTAATCTGAGGATATGGAATGTTCCTCATGTAGCCTAATGATGCCATGAAATGATTCATCATTTTAAACATCCCACAGCCTCTGTATGATTCAATAGACCATGCACCACACACGTGCGCCAGCGCCACACACACACACACACACACACACACACACACACACACACACACACACACACACACACACACACACACACACACACACACACACACACACACACGCTTGGAGGAGGAGAGGAGAGGAGAGGAGAGGAGAGGAGAGGAGAGGAGACTGGTAGGCTGTTGACAGACCATTCTTGGCAGAAGGCTCCGGAAGTGGAGGCGAGGGCTCCCCTGACAACCACAGACATCATCATCACCATTATCATCATCATAACTCCCACTAAAATTCTAAAATAGTAAATTAATTAAAATACAACCAGTCACTGACTATTGCTATTAATTATATTATTACTACACTTGATTTGGCTACAATAACTAATTTTACACGTGGCTACTATTACTAATTCTACGACCATACTAGGCTACTATTAATAATGATATTATTACTATTACTAGGCTGCTATCTCTATTATTACAATACTATGCTACTATTACTAATTCTACCATTACTACACAGTATAACTAATTGTGTTACTGCTAGACTACCATAATTACAAATTCTACTATTACTATAGTACTACTTCTGTACAAGGCTACTATCCCTAGGGCCTGATCATACATCTACATCCCTAATCTACAGCTAGTAATGCTGCTGCTACTACTATGTTTTTGCATTTTCAGAATATCTTTATAAAGCGTGGGAGGGTGACTTATAATAGATGATTTTTCATAAATGTTTATGTGCCGGTATATATGAATGTATGTACTGTATGCGGCTTGTTTAAAATCAGGCTGTATTATGAGTTGCTGGTTGAGTATACACTGGAAAGTTTATTTTGTTTTTGTTTTAAAATTGATGTGTCTGATAATCCTATGTGGGATGGGTCAAGAAATTGTCCAGACACGGAAATAAAACATTCATTCATTCACTAGGCAAGTAAAAAAACACACACACACACACACACACACACACACACACACACACACACACGCGCGCGCGCGTATACACGTGTACTAATATACTTATGTTCATTCATTTCTGATTCTCTCCTCTCCTTTAAGAACACACTTTTCTGTTCATATTCTGAAAAACAGTATACCCTCAGTCAACCCATTTACAATAGAACTCAGTAGAATACACAGTAAAATCCTCAGTGTCTAATTCATCCATTTGTAACCGTGAGAGTGCTTACTGTAAATGTAACCAAATGGAGCCGCAAGGGTTCCATTTACAAATGGAACACAACATTTAACTCTTAAAATGAACACTGCAGATTTTACTGTGTAGTTAAGAATTTTCAGAGAAGAGAAGAGAAGAGAAGAGAAGAGAAGAGAAGAAAAGAGAAGAGAAGAGAAGAGAAGAGAAGAGAAGAGTCCAGGGGGGAATCAAGTTGATTTGAAACACCATTTATTACAGTCAGTCAGAATAGGAAAATAGATTCACATTATCATCCCGTCATCACTTGTACTCTCTCATCTCCAGAAGGAAGCATGTTAAATGTAACGGTGACATGAAACAGGACTGTTTCTAGACAGAGGGACGTTCAGAGTCACACAGAGCAGAAATGACAAACGGGTAAAAGGTGCATTTCACAGAACATTTGTCTTTATCATCAACGTTTGACCACTTCAGTGGTCAGTACATCCCAAAGATCACCAGCCAATATGTAAATGGTAGACCAACTCTAGATTGTAGAACAGGGCCTGTTAGATGATGTCTGGTAGAGTAGACTAACTTGTCGTTTTATAAAGGCTGGTGATCATTTCAATTCTGGTTTACACCATTTAAAAGTTGTTTCTTTAATCAAATAAAAAAGCGCGATTTTATTATTAATAACAATAAAGTGCAAAACAAAAGCCAGCAGATTATAGGCCTAATGATTAGGGGAAAAAATTAAACTGCAAACAAAATGCATATGAAATCATTTCCTTCCTCCGAAAATACTTTTTTTTCCTATTATTAAACCAAATCAAAGTTTAAAACATTGAAAACATGAAAGCCATACACCAACCCTACAGATGAACCAAAGATATCTTTAAAAGATAACAATAATAATAAAAAATAAAACTGCACTTCAGATACCTTTACAGTGGCAGGACACAGCAAAGACACACATCCACAACAATAAGCACATTTATGATAAATGAATTACTTTTACAGATCATTAAAAAAACAATGAAAAAAAAAACGACTCAGCTTTCTGAGTGAATTCAAAATAAAATGGCAGCCGAGGCTGTGATGGCATTTAGAACCCTGTTCTCCTGACTAACAGTCTCATTACACATTAGAGAACCAAAAACACTTTGAACTAATGTATTCATTTATTGTATTTAAAAGTAGTTTGAAATCAAATTCTATTTAACTTTATAGTTATTTAACTTTCCCTTATGCTGTGTTTGCATGAGTCATTGTTGCATAGTGTAACAGTTCTGGCAGGCTCACAGACCTATAGCATCGACTCCTGTGTCTGTGTTGTGGTATTCTTTGCGGTCCTTTCTGGGTATCAATAAAGGACTATCTTATCTCATAGTTGGAGTTAGGTTAAGTGTAGATTGGGGTTTACTTAAGGTCATAGGTTAAGGAAAGGCTGTGTTACAGTATGTGGATTTGAATTAAGATTTAGGACATTTGGTCAATAATCAGGATTGGAGTCTTCCTGCCATGTATGAATGATGCCATGAAATGATTCATCATCTTAACATTCCACAGCCTCTGTATGATTCAATAGACCAGGTTCAACACGCATGCACACACGCACGCACGCACATGCACACATACAGTACAAACTGACTGTGCTTTGTTGTTTCAACACCTCTGTCTTGATGGGGGCCTGTACATTGGCACATTTATTTACCTTTTTGAGGTACTGAGCTGGACTCATCCAGAGCTGTTCTAGAATAAGAGCGAACTCGAAGTAAACTTAGGTTCCAAATGTTTTTTTTCCTGTGACACTGAGATTTCCATTTAGCTTTAAATGCAATGCAATACATCACAATTTGCATAAAAACAACATTCGGAAGCATATGTTTCTGCTGAATCCTCGGATGAAACTCAGAAAAACATGCTTGTTTCAAACACATCGCCGTCTCCATAGCAACTGATCACCCGTCAAAGCTAGAATCAAACTGATCTGTTAAGGTGTAAATTCACTTCCAATCCAACCCGTTCAGTGTCATCTGCTTTTCTTCAGAAATCCTTAAATCCTAAATTTACAAAGCCTGTTCTTTTAACTGATTATTTCTTATTTGTTTTTAATACATCTATGAGACTTTGAAGACATATCAGTCCATATATACAGTATGTAATGATAACTGTAAACTGTTTGAATATCTTTTGATAAAGATGACTAAATAATACTAAAAAGGATGTTATTTACATTTCGAATTAATGAGCTTTAACTTTAGGAACTAGAGCAAGAACTCTCTGGGACCAACGTTGAACCTCCCAACAGTCAACCTCCCGCAAAAACATTTGTTTCGTTTTTACATTAAAGCATAAATGATGTTATAGATTTGACCTCATGTCAATGTCACCGTCTTTCGCTGTAACATTTTATTTTTTGTAATGTTTTGAAACCCCACCAACCGCACATATTGGGTTTGGTGACAAGGTTTACAACACAGTGGCAAAACAGAGGTAGGCTATGTCTGGTATAACACAGTACAAAATTAGTCCTTTAGTTGTTTTAAAGTTAGGAGGGTTTGTTTTTTTACTTTACCAAATGTTTCAAGACACCAGAATTCTTTAATCTGCCATCCTTGCCTGGTTGAATTGAAATCACTGAGGAAATCTTCATCATTCATGGGCTGATTGAACTGAAAGTGAATTAATCCAAACAATTAAGCAGCCACAAACAGATCAACAAACAAAGGAAGTGACAAACCTCATTTGATTGGTCATACCCCCAGACCAATCAAATGGTCACATGGGTGAATTTAGGCCCTAACCGTAACCTCACTAAAACCATGCCTAAAGTTAACCCCAGCAAAACCATGCCAAAACATAAGTAACCATACTAACAGTCCATAACCTTAACTCCGACCAATCAAAGGATGCTTTATGAAAGAACTTCTCCCATATGCACCTTTTTCTAATAAGGTCGAAGATCAAAGTGCTGCTACCCGAATCCCGATTCATTATCTTTGATTATTTGACCCGTTTGTTAGTTTTGAGCAACATGGCTCCACAGTGAACGATCTCTCGCTCTCTCTCGCTCCCCCCTCCCTCTCTCTCTCTCTCACCCCCCTCTCTCTCTCTCTCTCTCTCTCACACACACACACACACACACACACACACACATTCACATCACTCACAAACACTACTTCGTCAACAACACTGCATGAGGTCACCATTACACTCACTGCCTGGTTTCCAGCGAACGCAGAACAGGGCTGGCTGTCATAGGCTAACTGCTGCTTTCCACTACCAACCCCAGTTTAACCAGGGGTCTCTACAAGACCTGGGCTCAATTCCATAAACCAGTTTGTTTTCTAGACTCTAGTTCCCAGGTATGACTGGTGAACTACCGGATTTAACCCTGAAGTGGAAACTCTGGTGTTCCTCTTTATTCACCTACATTTCCCATTTTAACAGCTGGCTCTACACTCCGAATATTCACATTAACTTCCAACAAGAACCCTTAAGCCATATTTCACTTTGACACATATTTACAGGTTTAGAACACACAGTACTCTATGCTATCCTGGGTATCTGTAGTGATGTCTCAGGTTGTCATCTCAGAACCTTTCATGTCACTGTATTTGACCATTATTGTTTATAGTGTTTTCACCTATGTGTTGACTGTGAAAATACACACTTTGTAATGACAGACTGTCTTGTCACAGTTCTGTGTCTGGAAGGCTTTTGACATAAGTTAGGCATAATACTGTAGTCAGATGCCCTCATATCCCATTTCAATAACATCTATTGATCTAATTCTATCACATAAAAATGTTTTATCAATGCAAACATCATCAGTCTGCTGTTGGAGTAAGTGCAATCCCAAAGCACCTTAGTATGTCACTCAGATATACTTAAGAGTAGTATTTTTGATGCAAATGACATAAATATTATCACATACAAAGTTATTTTAACTTTTAACAGTGCAAACGTCATTTCCTTTCAGTACAATTCAAAAACAGCTCAATGCTTTGGGGAGTTTAAACTGCTATTTTTGCTTTTCACAAAATGAAGGAAACTTTAGGTAATTGGCATTTATGTATGTCATAAAAAATAAAATATCAAACAATTATAATAAAACAGGCTAGACATACGCTCCCCCATCTTTCTTAAAAAAACAAACAAACTCAATCCACTCTGAGCACTGTTCTGAGACCAGGCTAGCATAACAGACATTAGTAACTTTCATTGTAATGATGCTAATAAGCTGTTTGTCGGTTAATTAGAATCCGAACAACAAAAAAATGCAACATCAGTTGAAGTCCCTTTAACTAAATGTCCCATTGTTGTCTCACAAACACACACGCACACACGCACGCGCACACGCACGCACGCAAGCACGCACACGCACACGCACACGCACACGCACACGCACACGCACACACACACACACACACACACACACACACACACACACACACACACACAAACTGCATTCAGTATAATTTCTCCTTGATATGTTGATGTAGACATAAAAACTAATCTCAAGCGCACAAATCTGGAGCACATTTTGATCTCACATCAGGCTCGACCCATAAACCCGATACAACCAGTCTGCGACCTGAACAAATTCCAGCAAAACCACTTTAACAACAGGGATATTTATCCACCATTAAACACCAGGAAGCAGTATCGACCATTCTACACCACCAGGGGTAAGTATCAACCATTCTACACTATAGATTCTAGTCCCATCATCAAATCACAATGAAAAGGAGTCATTTCAAGGGATGAACTTGGGGGGGGGGGGGGGGGGGTCTCATTAAGTGTGTTTTCTCTCTGGTGGTGCATCACACACTATCACCCTCATAACACATCGCTGTGTCACTTTACTGAAGTAGATGGAGCTGATGAAGTGTAAACATCATGTGTAAACACCATGGCCACATATACTGTACAAGAGCCTGGGCTAAGCTAGCAAACAGCTTCATACGCGTCAGAAGCGCTATTCAACTTCCATTCCATGGGAGCGAAGGCGCTGATGGTGTTGTGTGAAGTCCAACCCGTCTGAAGCTTGGAGTTCAACATTAGTGAACTTTAGGGACGTCAAACAAAAGGAAGAAGCGCTGTTGTTGACCCCACGTGGCAGCCATTTAGCTTGTAGTTTTCTTTCAGTGAGCTAACCACTCCAACGAACTACACACCAGAAAACCAGCACTCAGCACTCATGCGGCACTGCCCACAATAACTAGTCCTAAGAAAGCAAATGTAGCAGTGTTCTTTAAATTACACTACGTCCACATCTACTCTTCTGCTGGCAGAGATAATTAGGACAAAAGCGTTTATAAGTTGTTTTGTTTGTATGTTTAAAGTAGGCCCAGTTTAATAATTAAATGAATGAATGTAATTTAATCAAAATCCCATTAGTATCGCATTGTTGAATTGAAGGGTTAACCACTTTCAACTTGGCATGCCTACTTTGGGCATGAAAAGTTCACTATAGGTGAACAAGTGTTACTAGACTATCAGTTTGTGCTTGGAATCTAATTTCTTGTGCCTGAGCTGAAGCATTGTGTAGGACAATGGAACACCTCGGTCCTGACACTCAGATTGGCCTGTGTTCCTTTTTATTTTAATCATAACACAAGCAAGCTAGTCCCGTTTTATAACTCATAACAAAGGGGTTTAGGCTTTAGACCTTTTGAGTGACATCACCCGCCGACAGCCAACTGCATCCTAAAGCCATTTTGTCCCACCTTCTATCACTGCACAATTGGTGCTACAGTTGTCAATCAGCCTAAATCAAATATGGAAGGGTTGAACGGCAAAGTTGGTTGCTATTGTTGTGAACATTTAGGTTAGTTACAACCGTGCATTAAGTTAACTTAATCAAAACAGGAGCGGGCAGACATTTGATGACTGCTCCCAAGTGCTAAAGTCACAATATGCCACCTCAATCAATCACTTTGAAAGAACTTTGGATGCAAGAGTTCGATCAGAGAGGAGAGAAGAGGAATGAATGGGATATATAAACAATAAAAGATTGGGGTCCAAATAGATAATACACACTCAATGAAATACTGTGATTTGGGGCCTGGCTGTGCACAATTCCTTTTTGTAAATAAGTCAGCAATGACCAACCAAAGGTTTGAGGACCACTTGTGTGTTATAGTGTGAGAGCTCACACTGTACTATTATTAACTTCACCATCTGCTTACCAACACTTGTAAAAAAAGAGTCGCATTGTGGAAAACCAACCCCACACTCTCATCAACAAAGGTTCCATGGAACTGAAAAAGGTTCTTGTTCGCTTCTGTCCTCACATTTGGCTCTTTTTTAAATGGATCCAAATGGTTCTTTGTGGAAGCATTTTTTTTATAACCATGTGTGCATAACAGTGTTGTGCTCCAAATAGAATCTTTTTTTCTTCTTGGTGAGTGTCTTTACTGTCTTCTGGGGGAGAGGGGGCGGGGGGATAACACACAGAACTACTATCTATCAACTGACCACCAACACCAACAGAACACAACAAACCAAAGCTATAGAGAACACAAGTTCTTTAAAGAGGAGGAGAGCAGGGCTGGAGTGTCACCTTCAGGTCAAAGCTTGTAGTATGTAGGAAATGATTGCTTTAACCACTTTCACTTTTCTAGAAAGATTTTTTTCAAATTGTCACTTACAAGAAATTGACGATCTACAAGCTTACAACGCTTTGCAACGCATGGTGATCTTGTAGATCGTCTATTTTTGAATAGTATGAAATAGGTCTTAAGTGGTTAATGTTTACTACCATCATTCTCTACCTAGCATTCTAGATGTCTACTTTATACTTTGTCATAAACAGTGTGAAAATATCCAATCAACAAGCTCACAATGCATCTTGATGCAACACAACGTGAGCTTGTAGATCAGTTATTTTTGCAACTATATTTGAAAAAAAATATATAATAATAATAATGTATAATCGATTCAATCGATTAGTTGGAGTAACTGTTGTACCCCTACCGTCATGTGACTGTGGTTGTCAGGGTTAGCGAAGACTATTCTAGCTATGTTGAACTTGCTTTGTAGTACAGGCGGGCTCTGGTTCTAGACATCTACTACAATCCGTCTCTACTTGGGATTCATCTTAATCTTTAAATACAGATTATAATCTCTTGGCATTTGAAATAACTTCATGAAGTCTGTATTTAAAGATGTCATCTATACCTGCCATTCTAGAGCTGGAACATCTTCCTATTTTGAGTTGACCTGAAGGTGACTAAAATGTCCATCCCTGTTTGAAGAACCTTCAGAAGGTTCAGACCCGTAGTACCTCTATTGGACCTCACACCATACCACAAATATGTCTGCTTCCATTTCCTCATGTCCTCTTTTCATTTTCTTTCCTGCTTTTTTCTTATTTCTTCTCTCCTTTTGTTGTCTTCTTTTACAAGAACATCCTCTTTATCAGACAGAATAGTAAGCTGTCTGCTTTACTTGCAAACTGTTTTGACACCTTGATGACGGAAGGAGATGAGGAGGCAAGGAAGGAAGAAAGGAAGGAGACGAGGAAGGAAAGATCCATATGTGAAGTATTTGTGCAGGCCCAGCAGTAGAAGGAGTCCATAGGTTCAAACACAGTCAAACATGCAGTTTTTTAGGGAATCACAGCAAACTGGTTACTGGCTGCCTGGCCGTCCAAACCAGGCAGCGTCTGTACAAAGTGCAAGGAGAGCAGAGAGGAGTTACTAGTGGTTACTAGTGCTTTTGGTTTCATGTATCCCGCTGCGATTGGTCGTTTTGTGGGCCACCAATCAGGGATTTCCACCAATGGAAGAGAAGCAGAGGGGAGGTTGAGGGGAGGGGAGAAGCCCGTTACCATGAGTAACAATGACAGACAGACAGACGTAGACAGACATGAGGCAGGAAGGAGGAGAGAGGGTGATTCTTTTTATACTATATTCAATTTATTCTCTGTCGCACAACGACGTCACGCACCGAAAATAGCCGATCTATGACCATAAGCTGACAGCGCGTTGCTACCGAAACGCGATGTCAGCTTATAGACCGGCTATTTTCGGTCCGCGACGCCAACGTACGGCAGAGCATAAATTAGGCATTACAGTTACTCCTTCACATTCCTCTCCTCTCTTCCTCCGGACTTCTCGCTTCTCCCTGCCGGAGCAACAGAAGAAGATGAAGATGGAGGAGGAGGACAAGGAGGGGGTGGGGCTTCAAGGCGCTGCTGCTGCTCCTCCTCCTCCTCCTCCTCCTTCACTATAGGAATCAATGTGATCTCCACCTCGCCTTCCTCCTCGTGGAGCGTGGGGAGAGGAAGAGGAGGACGAGGAGGCGGAAGATGCGGCTTGTCTATCTTCTGAGCCGGCTGGGTAACGACGGTGCCGCCTGTCCCAGCGGTGGCGGCCTTACTGGCGCTGTTGGGAGCCCTCTGGATCACCTCCACCATGGTGGCGTTCTGGAAGACCAGCACAGGCCTCTGAGGCGGAGGGTGAGGATGGCGGTGGTCTGAAGTCCCCAGGGGGTTCCGGGCGGATGCGGTGCCGGACGCCGTCTGGCACTGGACCACCACGCCGCGGTGGGCCACGGACTCGGATGCCACCGACACGGAGGGCAGCGGCCCCGTCAGGACCAAGCCCTGGGCCTGAGGGTCCTGGAACACGATCTCCACCAGGGGATGGGAGGAAGAGGCCTTCTGGATGACCCCGCCACTGAGGGAGGTGATGATGGGGGGCAGAGGATGAGGATGAGGAGGCGGAGGAGGAGGAAGAGCGGCGGGGGGAGGCAGAGGCGGGGGGTCGTCGGGCCGGGCTTTCCTCGGCCGCCCTCGTTTCCGTTTCACTGGCGGAGGGGCGTTGCCCGCGGCAACCACCGCGGGCCCCGGCGGCTGCTGCTGCTCCAGGGAGCGCTTGTTGGCGTTCAGCCTCGCTCTCTGGACCACCGAGGTGGGCGTCGCCGCGACCACGGTGAGCGGCGAGGCCTGTTGAGGCAGGGCCTGAAGGGGCGGGGCTAGCTTCTCCCTGTCGGTGTACGACAGGCAGCCCTGCGGCAGGATCATCAGAGGCACTGCCCCGCCCTGTTGCTGGGGCAACGTCGCCATGGCGATGACCTTCACGCCTCCACTGGCCCCTCCGGCGGAGGAGGAAGTAGATGAGGAGGTGGTGGAGGTCCCCGCCCCCCCGCCCAGTCCCAAGGAGTCTTTAGGAGCCAGGGAGGGAGGGGAGGAGCGCAAGGACAGATGGGACTTGTCCGGGACGGAGCTCCGAGGGAGGATTCTGGGTAAATGCTTCATGAAGTCCTGATCGATAAAAACAATATCATTATTAATTTACTATAAATAATGAATTTAGATTATATTCAATAATAATTCAATAATAACATTCAAATTAGAAAACAAAATCCCCCAATTTTGAAATACATGAAAACACCTGCTCATTTCAAAATAAAGATCCTTGTGTCAAAATAAAGGTTCTAAGGTGTAAGATTCAAAGCCATAGCATTCATTCTATTTTGTGTGAAATCTGGAGTGAACATTCATAAGAGAGGTCCTAAATGTTCATCAAGATCCATGGTTATGAATTATTACCTCTGCCAACAGAGTTGGATTGGGGTTACAGTATGTTTTCACCCAATTTCCCAGTTTGTTTGTCTGCTAGGAAAAATAACTTTTGGTTCAGAAAGGTCTAAATCAAGGACAAACTCTGTCAGCTAAATTAATGCAGGACGGATGGATATATTTTTTTATTTTTCATGAAACGTGGTGGGGGGGGGGGGGATTAGTATGCTGCCCTGAAGAGAAGATTAACATTTGGGTCAAAAAGGTCAAAGGACGGGGTCGCAATCAAGGGCAAGGTAAAAAGGAAATTCTATTATTATTTTGTTTTAGTTTATTTGGACGGGACAGCGCATATTAATTAACACCACACATAAAATACAGTGTAAATACACCGGATTTAGCAAGAATGCTCATTTCCATCTGTAGTCCCCATACAGAAAACAAGCAACATTACAAAAAAGAGCACACTACTAAAGGGGTACAAACAGAAGAGAAAAATCAACAGTAAAAAGAGCTAGTTTTGACCAAAAATACAAGACACTCAAGAAGATTAGAACTAGAACCAGGAGACCTGGTACTGCCAGACCCCTAGTGGTTGAAATCTGAATGGCCGGACTTCGCATGACGTGTGTATCTGTCTGTGTACTGTATCTGTCTTCCCATTTATGCCATATATGGAGAAAAGAGGGACAAAAGAGGAAAAGAGGGACAAAAGAGGGATCCGTCTGTCTGTTTGTGTATCTGTCTTCCCATTTATGCCATATATGGACAAAAGAGGGACAAAAGAGGGACAAAAGAGGGACAGACAAAGGACAAAAGAGGGACAGACAAAGCCTCATGTAGGCCGACCCTCTGGGTCTGGCAACAAAAACCTACATTTTAGCCTATTTAAAAATGTTCACATGTTTGATTGTCCATCATCCATCCTTTTAGTTGGACCTTAAAAGATATAAAGGATGGGCAGTCTCTTATGTTAGTGGGTAGATTGTTCCAAATTGCGCTTCCTTGAACTGAAAAGAAGTTTTGCGCAAAGGCTGTGCATCTAGACTGCACCTCACAATCCCCTCTGGTGATGGACCTTGTACTGATACCTGTGTCGGGCTTCCATTTTATAAATTCCCCCATTTAACAAATAATCTGGACCAGCTGTTTAACTAAATTAAAAAACGAAATAAAATAAAAAAGGAGACGAGCATAAACCATGTTCACAAAATAACGAAATC